>NW_026623100.1:11697641-12008301 GCF_023065955.2 Ursus arctos
GCTAAAATAAAAAGAACACAAGAAACAAGTGCTGGCAAGGATGGGGAGAGGAATCTTCATGCACTGTTGGTGGGAATGCAAACTGGTGCAGCCACTGTGGAAAACAGTATGGAGACTCCTTAAAAATTAAAAATAGAATTATCATATGGTCCAGTAATTCCACTACTGGGTATTTACCCAAAGAACTTGAAAGCACTAATTTGAAAGGATAGGTATACTCCCATGTTTATTGCAACGTTACTTACAATAGCCAAAATATGGAAGCAACCCAAGTGTCCATTGATAGATGAATGCATAAAGATGTGGTATATATGTACAATGGAATATTACTCAGCTATAAAAAAAAGAAGGAAAACTTGCCATTTGCAACAATGGGGGTGGAGCTAGAGAGTATAACACTAAGCAAAATAAGTCAGAGAAAAACAAATACCATATGATTTCACCGACGTGGAATTTAAGAAACAAAACAAAGGAAAAAAGACATAAATTTAAAAAAAAGACTCTTAAATATAGAGAATATGCTGGTGGTTACCAGAGTGGAGGTGGGTGGGATGATGGTGAGATAGGTGAAAGGGCTTAAGAGTAGACTTACTGTGATGAGCACTAACATACAGAATTACTGAATCACTGTATCGTACCCCTGAAACTAAAAAAAAAAAAAAAAAAAAAGCATTTCGTTCCTCTCAATTATCTGCACTAGAGTTGGCAGATTTGACATGTCAAAGTCTTAAATGCTACAGAGCAGACATTGTCACAACAGATGGCTCAACAAGTCATCCAATGGCCAAAGGGGAAAAAAGTAACCAGTTTGCAAGTGCAGACTGTGTTCATTAGACACTCTTCTGACATCATTTATTTTTTTAGATAAAATTCACATAAAGGAAAATTCACCATTTCAACCATCTTAACATGTTCAATTCAGTGGTTTGTATTATATTCACAATGTGGTACAATCATCATCACTATTTAATTCCAGAAAATTTCATTAAATAAATCATAGGGAATATAATAATACAGTAAGTCTGTATGGTAACGGATGGTAACCACACTTACCATTGTTAGCGTTTCATAATGTATATAATTGTCAAATCACTATGCTGTGCACCTGAAACTAACATGTCAACTATACGCCAGTTTTAAAAAGCATTTACAATTCCAGAACATTTCATCATCACTCTCCCCCTCACAAAAAAAAAAAAAAAAAAAAAAAAAAAAATCTCGTTAGCTGCCACTTCCTACCCCCAGCTCTGAACAACCACTAACCTACTTTCCGTCTCTATGGACTGGCCTACATTCGATGTATCATATAAATAGAATCATACAATACAAAGCCTTTTGTGTCTCACATCTTTCACATAGAGTAATGTTTACAAGGTTAATAGATATTGTAACACATATCAGTGCTTCATTCCTTCTTATGGCTGAATAATATTCCATTGTCTGGGTATACCACATTTATTCATTCATCAGTGTTTGGACATTTGGGTTGTTTCTACTTTTTGGCTATTATGAATAATGCTGCTGTGTACATAATATATTTAATGTAAATAATTTAATATTTAATCCAATATGTAAAAATTTGGTTAAACATGTTTCTAATTCCTTTGGGTATTATCTAGGAGTAGAATTGCTGAGTCACATGGTAAATGTGTTTAACTCTTTAAGGAACAATCAAACTGTCTTTCTGAAGCATTTGTATCATTTGACATGCCCACCAGCAATGTATGAGTGTTCCAATGTCCCCATATCTTCTCCAACATTTGTTATTGTTTTTCTTTTTTTTTTTGAAGTGTTATCTCATTGTATTTTTAATTTACATTTCCCTAATGATCAATGATGTCAAACATCTTTTCATGTGCTTATTGGCCACTTGTATGTTTTTGGGATATGGATGGACCTAATGGGTATTACGCCAACTGAAATAAGTCAGACAAACACAAATATCATATTTTTTCACTTATATATGGAAACTAAAAAGCAAATGAAAACAAACAAACAAAAAACAGAAATGGACTCCGTTGTTGACTGTTTTCTTGGCTGTGCAGAAGCTTTTTATCTTGATGAAGTCCCAAAAGTTCATTTTCACTTTTGTTTCCCTTGCCTTTGGAGACATGTCAAAAGAAGTTGCTGTGGCTGATGTCAAAGAGGTTACTGCCCATGTTCTCTTCTAGGATTTTGATGGATTCCTGTCTCACATTGGGGTCTTTCATCCATTTAGAGTTTATTTTTGTGCATGGTGTAAGAGAATGGTCGAGTTTCATTCTTCTGTATATAGCTGTCCAAATATCTTGAAGAGAATGTCTTTTTTCCATTGGATATTTTTATTGAAGAGACTTTTATTGAAGAGACTGTCTTTTTTCCATTGGATATTTTTTATTGAAGAGACTGTCTTTTTTCCATTGGATATTTTTTCCTGCTTTGTTGAAGATTAGTTGACCATAGAGCTGAGGGTCCATATCTGGGCTCTCTATTCTGTTCCATTGACCTGTGGGTCTGTTTTTGTGTCAGTACCAAGCTGTCTTGGTGATCACAGCCTTGTAATATAGCTTGAAATCAGGCAACATGATGCCCCAAGCTTTGCTTTTCTTTTTCAACATTTCCTTGGCAATTCGGGGTCTTTTCTGTTTTTGTACAAATTTTAGGATTGTTTGTTTGAGCACTTTGAAAAACGCCATGGTATTTTGTTTGGGATGGCATTGAAAGTGTAGATTGCTCTGGGCAGCATAGACATTTTAACAATGCTTATTCTTCCAATCCATGAGCATGGAATGTTTTTCCATCTTTTTGTGTCTTCTTCAATTTCTTTCATAAGTGTTCTATAATTTCTAGAGTACAGATCCTTTACCTCTTTGGTTAGGTTTATTCCAAGGTATCTTATGGTTTTTGGTGCTATTGTAAATGGAATCAATGCCCAAAATTCTCTTTCTACAGTTAACATTGTTAACATATAGGAAAGCAATTGATTTTTTTGCATTGATTATGTATCCTGCCACATTACTGAATTGCTGTATGAGTTCTAATATTTTGGGGGTGGAGTCTTTTGGGTTTTTCCACATAAAGTGTCATGTCATCTGTGAAGAGAGAGAGTTTGACTTCTTCTTTGCCAAATTGAATACCTTTTATTTCTTTTCGTTGTCTGACTGCTGTTGCTAGGACTATAAGTACTATATTGAACAACAGTGGCAAGAGTGGGTATCCTTGTCATGTTCCTGATCTTATGGGAAAGGCTCTCAGCTTTTCCCCACTGATAATGATATTCACTGTGGGCCTTTCATAGATGGTTTTTATTAAATTGAGGAATGTTCCCTCTAACCCTACACTCTGAAGAGTTTTAATCAGGAAAGGGTGCTATATATGTGAAATAAGTCAAGCAGAGAAAGACAATTATCATATGGCTTCACTTATATGTGGAACATAAGGAATAGCATGGAAGACGTTAAGAGAAGGAAGGGGGAAATGAAGGGGGGGAATTAAAGGGGGAGGCGAACCATGAGAGACTATGGACTCTGGGAAACAAACTGAGGGTTTCAGAGGGGAGAGGGTAGGGGGATGAGTTAGCCCAGTGACAGGTATTGAGGAGGGCATGTATCACATGGAGCACTGGGTGTTATATGCAAACAATGAATCGTGGAACACTACATCAAAGACTAATGATGTACTGTATGGTGACTAACATAACATAATAAAATTTTTAAAAAATAGACTCCATTAATACAGAGAACTTGTGGTTGCCATGGGGTGGGGAGGGAAATAAGAAAAAGGAATTAAGAGGTACAAACTTGCAGTTATAAAATAAAGAAGTCAAGGAGATGGAAAATACAGCTAGGAAATATAAAATGTTGTGTTAATGTTGTATGGTGATACATAGTGATCACACTTATCATGGTGTAGTATATAGAACTGTTGAATCACTATGCCATATCCTGAAATTAATATAACATTATATGTCAATTATGTGTCAAATAAACTTTTAAAAAATTACCAATCAGAAATTCTGGAGCTAAAAATACAAAAATTAAATTGAAATATTTATTAGAGGAGGTCAAGCAGAGTCAAGTAGAATTGAACAGGTAGAAGAATCAGCAAACTTGAAGATGGGTTATTTGCAATTATTCAATCTGAAGAACAAAAAGAAAAAAGAATCAAGAGAACAGAGCCTAAGGAACTTATGAGAAACCATCAAGCAGATCAATATATATACTTTATGAAAGTCCCAGAAGAAGAGAGAACAAAGGGGCAAAGGGATTATTTGAAGAAAGAATGGCTAAACATTTCCCAATTTTGAGGAAAGAAATGAGCATAAAAATCCAAAAAGCTGGGGCAACTGGGTGACTCAGTCTGTTAAGCATCTGACTCTTGATGGCAGCTCAAGTCATGATCTCAAGGTTGTAAGATCAATCCCCATGTGAGGATCCACGCTCAGCGGGGAGTCTGCTTGAGATTCTCTCTCTCTCTCCTTCTCCCTCTGCCCCTCCTCCCTCTCTCTAAAATGAATAAATTTTTTTAAAAAAATCCAAACACTCAAAGAATTCCAAGAAGGATTAACCCAAAGAAACCCACACCAAGACACATTATAATCAAACTGTCAAAAGACATAGAGAGAATCTTGAAAGCAATAAGAGAAAAGTGTCTCCTTGCATATAAGAAGTCCCTAAGAGTACCATTAGCAGATTTCTCAGCAACCACCTTGGAGGCCAGAAGGCAATGGGATGATAAATTTAAAGTGTTGAGAGAAAAATAACTGGCAACTGAGAATTCTATATCCAACAAAATTGTCCTTCAAATATGACAGAGGATGCAAGATGATGGCATAGAAAGGCTCTGAATTCACCTCCTTTCAAGGACGCACTGAATCTATACCTACATGAAAAGCAAGTTCTCCTGAATAAGAATAAGGACTTATTGAACAGCTAATACACAGCAAGGATAATGGGACTACATTGAGAATGGTCAGAGAGACAGAAATAGTAACAATGGGAACCCTACCTCTAATGCTATAAACCATAGTAGAAGAGGATAGGACCAAGGGACCTTGCACAGATTTGCCTGACCTGGGGCCCAGCAAAAAAAAAAAAAAAAAAAAAAAAAAGTGGCTTAAATGGCAACTAGACTATAGGTGAAGGAAAATCATTTACGAACCCTAGAGCAACTGCCAAACAGTAGGGAACTACTGGAACTTTCTCAAGGGTCAAAGTGCTGATGAGTTCCTTAGTTTATATTCCCCCTTCCCCTTGATGGTACAGATGAGAGCAAAGTCTGCGCATTTTAGCTGCCTTGACACCTCAGCAAGCCCAAGGTCTTTAGACCACACCAGCTCCAACTCTTCCCCCCAAGGCAGGCACCCCACCTGTGCCTGCACCAACTCCTGATGTCCCATCAAGGGAGTGCAGCACACATCAGGGCAACCCTGGCTTACACCGATTTTAGTTCCAGCTGTCCCAACAGGGCACTCCCTGCAGAGGACCCTCTGGCCTGCACCTGCCTGAGCTCCAGCCATCCCACCAGAACAACCCTGGTATGGCACGCCCCAAGAACCCTTAGTCTGTGCCTGCTTCAGTCCAACTGTCCTGCCACACTGGCCATAACACAAGGTGCCAACAACCACCTGAACCGTATCTGGTACAGCTCTAGCCATCCAACCAGGGTACCAGCCACACAGAGTACTCCAGGCCATACCCGCTTAGGCTTCAGCCACTTTGCCAGGGCAGCCCCAATGTGGAGCACCCTGGAACTACCTAGCCTGTGCCCATTCCAGCTCCAGCTGTACCCCCAGGGAAGCACTGGTGAAGAGTAGCCTGAGAACACTAGCCAATGACTGCTCAGCTCCAGTCAGTCAACCAAACCTACCAGACACAAATAGCCTACAAATGGGGTGTTCCCACAAAAGGTCATTCTTTGAACACTGGAAAAGGTAGATGTTATGCTTAATTCATAGAAACAAACACAGAAAGTCAAACAAAATGAGACAGAAGAATATGCTCTAAACAAAAGAATAAGACAAAACTCAGAAAAAGAACTCAGTGAAATAGAGATAAGTAATCTACCTGATAAAGAGTTTAAAATATTGGTTATAAAGATGCTAGCTGGACTTGAGAAAAGAAGGGATAAATTCAGTGAGAACAACAAAGGGATATAAAATATCAAATAAACCAATAGAAAGTAAGACTACAATAACAAATGAAAAATACACTAGAGGGATTTGATAGTAGATTAACAGATGCAGAAGAACAGATCAATGATCTGAAAAATAGGGAAACGGAAAGCACCGAAGCTAGAGAGAGAGGAGGATAAGGAGGCAGTCAGGGAGGGAAGAAGAAATAAAGAAATGAAATGACAATAGGTTAAGGAATCTCTTGGACAACATTAGCAAACATTCACATTATAGGGTCTCAGAGGAAAAAGAGAGGAAGAAAGGGGACAGAAAACTTATTTGAAGAAATAATAGCTGAAAACTTCCCTAACCTGGGGAAGGAAACAGATGTCCGGGTCCAAGAGGCACAGAGAGTTCCAAACACAATGAACCAAAGCAGGTCCACACCATGACACATAAAAATTAAAATGTCAAAGCTTAAAGATAAAGATAGAATTTTGAAATCAGCAAGAGAGAAGCAAACAGGTACATACAAAGAGAACACCATGAGGCTATCAGCTGGTTTTTCAGCAGAACCTGTGCAGGCCAAAGAGAGTGTCATGATGTATTCAAAGTGCTAAAAGGAAGAAACCTACAACCAAGAATAATCTGCCTGGCAAGATTCAGAACTGAAGGAGCGATAACAAGTTTCCCCAGACAAAGAAAAGTTAAAGCAGTTCATCACACCAAACCAGGCTTACAGGAAATGCTAACGTGATTTCTTTACGTGGAAAAGAAAAGGCAATAACAAGAAGAAAATTATGAAAGGAAAAAATTTAATGGGTAAAGCATACACATAGTAAAAGTAATAGATCAATCACTTATAAAGCTAATATGAAGGTTAAAACACAAAGTAGTAAAATTATATCTACAAAAATTAGTTAAGGGGTTCACAAAATAAAATGACATAAAATACAACATCATATACTTACAACATGGAGGGAGAGGAGTAAAAATGTGCTTTTAGAATGTGTTTGAACTTAAGTGACCATCAACTTAATATAGACTGCTACGTATTTAAAGCGTCATATATGAAGCTCCTGGTAAAACTAAAACCTATGATAAATACACAAAAAATAAAGAGAAAGTAATACAAGCATTATACCTAAGAAAATCATCAATCCTAAGGGAAAACAAGAGAAGAGCAGAGAAGACTACAAAAACAACCAGAAAACAATTAACAAACTAGCAATAAGTAAACACATATCAATAATTACTTTAAATGTAAATGATCTGAATGTCCCACTCCAAAGACACAGATGATCGAATGAATGAAAACACAACACTCGTCTATATATTGCCTACAAGAGACTCACTGCAGACCCAAAGACACGTACAGATTCAAATCAAAGGGGTGGAAAAAGATATTCCATGCAAATGGAAGTAAAAAAAAAAAAAAAAAAGCGGGGCGCCTGGGAAGCGCAGTTGTTAGGCGGCTGCCTTCGGCTCAGGGCGTGATCCTGTCGTTCCAGGATCGAGTCCCACATCGGGCTCCTCTGCTGGGAGCCTGCTTCTTCCTCTCCCACTCCCCCTGCTTGTGTTCCCTCTCTCGCTGGCTGTCTCTCTCTGTCAAAATAAATAAATAAAATATTTTTTAAAAAAAAACTGCAGTAGCAATACTTATATCACACAAAATAGACTTTAAAACAAAGACTGTTGATGGGAATGCAAATTGATATAAACACTGTGGAAAACAATATGGAGATTCCTCAAAAAACTAAAAATGGAAATACCATATGATCCAGTAACTCCCCTACTGGGTATTTATCTAAAGAAAATAAAAACACTAATTCAAAAAGATAAACGCTCTCATATGTTTATTTCAGTATTATTTACAATAGCCAAGATAGGGAAGCACTCTAGGTGTCCATCAGTAGACAAATAAAGATGTGGTGTATCTATTTATATGCAACAGAATATTACTCAGCTATTAAAAAAAATTAGATCTTGCCATTTGCAACAACACGGATGGATCTAATGGGTATTATGTTAAGTGAAATAAGCCAGAGAGAAACAAATACAATATGATCTTGCCTACAGGTTGCATCTAAAACGTGACAAATGAAAAACAAACAAAAAAAGCAGAAACAGACCTATACGTACCAAGAATGAACACATTCTTGAGGAATGTGGGGGGAAGAGGGTGGGGGATGGAAAAAACATGTAAAGGGGATTGGGACGTACAAGCTTGCATTTATAGAAAGAGTAAGTCATGGGAATGAAAGGTACAGCGTAAGGGCTGTAGTCAGTGATATTGTAATCCCATTGTGCAGTGACAGATGGTAGCTACACTTGTGGTGAGCACAGACTAACATTCAGAGTTGCTGAATCACTATGTTGTATACCTGAAACTAATGTAACACTGTATGTCAACTATATGTCTAAATAAATAAATAAATAAATAAATAAATAAATAGGAAGAAGTAAGACATTCTCATACAGACAAAAATGGAAGGAGTTCTACACCATTAGTTTCCCTATAAAAAATGGTCAAGGCAGTCCCTCAAGTTGAAATGAAAGGATGCTAGACAATAACTTGAAGCCCTATAAAAACATAAAGCCCTCCAGTAAAGGTAAATACATGGACAATTTTTTTTTTTAAGATTCATTCATTTATTTGAGAGAGAGAAAGCACAGCAGGCAGAGGGACAGAGGGAGAGGGAGAAACAGACTCACTGCTAAGCAGGGAGCCCGACTCAGGGCTCATTCCCAGGATCCTGGGATCATGACCCGAGTTGAAGGCAGATGCTTAACTGACTGAGCCACCCAGGCACCCCTACATAGACAAATATAATAAAACAATATTATTATAACTTCACTTTATACTTTTTTATTCTCTATAATATTTAAAAGACAACTGAACAAAAATAAGTATAAATCTATGTTAATGGGTGCACAATATGTAAAAATGTAATATGTGACATCAATAACAGAGAGGGAGAGAGGCTGAGTTGTAAGGGGGTAGCTTTTTGTATGCAAATGAAGTTAGGTTGGCATCATTTTAAGATAGATTACCATAACTTTAGGATGTTACATGTAATGCCCAGGGTAACCACAAAGAATAAGTGACCACTGATGGATGGATAAAGAAAATGTGAGATACATCCCACACAGACACATACACAGACATGCACGCGCACACGAGATGGAATATTATTCAAACAAAGGAATTCTTGAGATTTGTGACAACATGGATGAAATTTGAGGGCATTATGCTAAGTGAAATAAGTCAGAGAAAGACAAGTACCACATGATCTCACTTACAAGTGAAATAGAAAAAAGATTAAAATAAAATAAATAAATAACAAAAAGAAATAACTCATAGATAACTGATAACAGATTGGTGTTTGCCAGGGACTGTGGGTGGATAAAATGGGTGACAGGCGTCAAAAGGTACAGGTTTAGTTATAAAATTAAAAAGTCATGGGATGTAATGTACAACATGGTGACTGTTAATATTGTATATTCGCAAGTTGCTATGAGAGTAAATTTTAAAAGTTATCAGCACAAGAAAAAAATTGTAACTATGCATGACGATGGATGTTAACCAGACTTATTGTGGTGATCATTTTGTAATATATACAAATATGGAATCATTATGTTGTACACCTAAAACTAATGTACCATGTCAATTATAACTCAAAAAACTATATATGCACCAAACATCACCACTCTTAAATATATGAAACATTGACAGAATTGAAGGGAGAAATAGATAGCTGTACAACTATAGTACAGACTTCAATATCCCACTTTCTTTCTTCTTTTCAAGATATTTATTTATTTATTTATTTATTTATTTATTTATTTATTTATTTATTTGACAGAGAGAGAAGAGAAGCAGACTCCCAGCTGATCAGGGAGCCCGATGTGGGACTTGATCCCACAACCCTAAGATCACAACCCGAGCTGAAGGCAGATGTCCAACTGACTGAGCCATCCAGGCACCCCCAGTATCCCACTTTCAATGATAGATAGACCAGGCAAAGAGGTTATCAATAAGAAAGTAGAGTACTTGAACAACCCTGTGGAGCAATTTAACCTAACAGATATATACAGAACACTCCAACCAACAGCAACAACAGCAGAATACATTTCTCTCAAGTACACATGGAACATTCTCCAGGTTGGACCCTATGAAGACACAGAGCAAGTCTTAATAAACATAAAAAGACTGAAATCATACAAAGTATTTTTTTTTTGTCACAAGGGAATACAACTAGAAATTAACAGCAGAGAAATAACTGGAAAATTCACTAATATGTGAGAATTTTTAAACACACTCTTAAACAACAAATGGATCCAAAAGGAAATTACAAAATATCTTGGGATAAACGAAAATGAAAATATGCTCCAGTCACTAAGTCACCACCGAGGACTCAGCAGCCTATCCCTTTTGACCCCTGGCTTCTGCATGCTCCATACCCCCAGTGCTCCCCTCCCCCACTGCCTCCTTCCATGGGCTCTTTCTACTAAAGAAAAGGAATCATATTATGTCTGCTATCCAGAACCTCCACTCTTTCAACTCCTTTGCTGATGCAAGTAAAAGTGATGATCTGCTTCCTGCTGGCACTGAGGATTATATCCATGTAAGAATTCAACAGAGAAATGGCAGGAAGACCCTTACTACTGTCAAAGGGATCACTGATGATTATGATAAAAAGAAACTAGTGAAGGCATTTAAGAAGAAATTTGCTTGCAATGGTATTGTAATTGAGCATCCAGAATATAAAGCAGTAGTTCAGCTACAGGGTGACCAGCACAAACATATGCCAGCTCCTCCTAGAGATTGGACTAGCTAAGGACCAGCTGCAGGTTCATGTGTTTTAAGAGCTTCTGGCTTACAGAAGCTTAAGTGAGAATTTCTTTGCAATGAGTAGAATTTCCCTTCCGTCCCTTGTCACAAGTTTAAAAGCCTCACAGCTTGTAGGTTTGTAACCATTTGGGGTCTGCTTTTAAATTGGACTTGTGCAATAAAATGAAAAAACCTTGACGTCTCTCATTTAAACAGAGGTCAAGCAGTAGGTGCCTGGCAGTGTCCAGCCTGAAACCAAGCAGTAAAGTGATGTTTCAGTCAAGCCCACAGCTCCAGGATCACAGACAGCTATGTCTGGCCAGAAGCTCCTTGGCTCTCCCTCAGTTCAGAATATTACCACCTGAACAGCCCATGGTGAAACTGACAGGACAGGATGGGGTAAGACCACAATGGCAGCTGTGCTACTAGAAGGAGTTGTTGGTAGTCAAAGAAAGATCCCTAGTGTCTCCAACCTGACCAGGTAGACAGAGCTTAGAACAGCCACCATCCCTCTAGTGAGGTGTGATAAGACATCTGGCTTGCCACCAAGGTCTTTTTGACCAGATATATCCTAGCTAATCGATGTCCAAACACCAGAACGTGAGGCCAAACTTCTACCAGGGTTAAATTTCTGACAAGGGAACGCAATTCACACTGATGTAATAGTCATGTAGCTAGCTGTAGAGCTTGCAATTTATAAGCAACAGCTGCCCAGTTCCATGGGAATATGCCAAAAACTTACAGGATGCAGTGAGAAAAAATGGTAACAGGAAATTTATTAGTGGAAATGCTTACATTAAAAAAGAGGACAGGTTTCAAATCAATAACCTAAATTTATACTTGAGGAACTAGAAAAGCAAGAATGAAATAAAACAAAATCTAGCAGGAGGAAGGACATACTAAAGACTAGAACAGAGATAAATAAAATAGAAAATAGAAAAGCAATAGAGAAAATTAATGGTTCTTTTAAAAAGATGGTTCTTTAAGAGTTGGTTCTTTAAAAATATCAATAAAATTAGCAAACCTTTGGTTAGATTGACAAAGAAAAAAGAGGGAAGAACCAAATTAACTACAACAAAAATGAAAGAGGGGATGTTACTACCAATTTTACAGAAATAAAAAGGATTGTAAGAGAGTATCATAAATACTTGTACGCCAATAAATTGGGGGAAAATGGACAAATTCCTAGAAATATAAACTCTACCAGGATAGAATCATGAGGAAACAGAAAATCTGAATAGAACTATAGCTAGTCAGGAGATTGAATAAATAATCAAAGATCTCCCAAAAAGAAAACCCAGGACCAGATGGCTTCCCTAGTAAACTCTACCAAACATTTACAGAAGAATTAACACCAATCCTTTTCAAATTCTTCCAAAACATTGAAAAGGAACAGTTGCTAACCCATTCTATGAGGCCAGCATTACTTGGATACCAAAGCCAAACACAGATACTACAAGAAAACTATAGACCAATATTCCTGATATTGATATTGATGCAAAATCCTTGACAAAATACTAGCAAACCGAATTCAACAGCGTATTAAAAGGATTATGCACCACAACCAAGTGGTATCTATTCCTGGACTGAAAGATGGTCCAACATAAAAAAAAAATCAGTGTAATATGCTACATTAACAGAATGAAGGAAGAACATCACACAATCCTCTCAATTGATACTTAAAAAGCAGTTGACAGAGAGCCCGGGTGGCTCACTTAGTTGGGTGTCCAGCTTTTAGTTTCAGCTCAGATCATCATCTCAGGGTTGTGAGATTGAGCCCCACCTTGGGCTCCATGCTCAGTGTGGAGTCAGCTTGGGATCCTTTCTCTCCCTCTCCCTCTGCCCCTTCTTACTGCTCACACTCTCTCACTCTCCCTCTCTCTCAAATAAATAAATGAAGTCTTTTAAAGAAAAAGAAAAAGTGGACGCCTGGATTGCTCAGTTGGTTAAGCATCTGACTCTTGATCTTGGCTCAGGTCTTGATCTCAGGGTTGTAAGTTCAAGCATTGGGCTCCACACTGGGTGTGGAGACTACTTTTTTAAAAAATGCATCCAATTTGGAAAGAAAGACATAAAATTAGTTCTGTTCACAGATGATATGATCTTACATGCAGAAAAGCCTAAAGATTCCAAAAAAACAAATAAACAAACCCTGTTAGAAATAATAAATGAATTCAGGAAAGTAGCAGGATACAAAGTCAAAACACAAAAATCAGTTGCATTTCTATACACTAACAATGAACAATATGAAAAGGAAATTACAAAAAATTCCATTTATAATAACATCAAAAAGAGCAAAATACTTAGGAATTAACTTAACCAAGGAAGTGAAACGCTTGTACATTGAAAACTACAAAGCATTGCTGAAAGAAATTAAAGACATATATAAATGAAAATACATCCCATGTTCATGGGTTGGAAGAGTTAATGTATCAATAGCACCCAAAGCAATTTAGAGTTACAACACAATCCCTATCAAAACCCTAAGAACACTTTTTGCAGAACTAGAAAAACCATCCTAAAATTCATATGAAATCTCAAGGGACCCTGAAGAGCCAAAAACAATCTTGAAAAAGAAGAGCAAGATTGGAGGCCTCCCATTCCTGATTTCAAAACATATTACAAAGTTATAGTAATCAAAACAGTGTAGCAATGGATAAAGACAGACATCTAGGCCAAAGGAATAGGATAAAGAGAGCAGAAATAAACCCCCTTGTGTGTGATTAAATTACTTTTGACAATGGTGCCAAGATTATTCAATGGGGAAATGAGAGCCTTTTCAATAAGTATTTAGAAAATTGGGTATCCACCTGGTAGATGCATCTACCAGGTGGTCTTCTAGACACTAGGAATACGTCAGTGAACATTATATACAAAATGCAGTGACCCCTTCTCTTAGCCATAGAGTTTTGTCCAGGGGAAGCATGTGTCTCAAGCTGGGCACATGCTCAGGGTCCTTCCCTGGAAATACTTACACTGAAACTGGTGGAAAACGTGTCTGTTTTGTCTCCATTTCGAGGTTAAAAGAATGTAAGGAAAAAGGTGTCCATGGTCAGAGGTCCAGCCTCACGGGGACAACAGCCTTAGAAAAAGGATGCTTCCATTGCAAAGATAAAAATTTAACCCAAAGCAGCCTACGTATGAGGAGGATGTTAATTTTTTCATATAACCAAACAGAAAAGGCAGGATGTTACACCTGGACCAGAGCCTCACATGCTGTCAGATCTCAGCTTTTTAAAATTTAAAAAAATCTGCTCTCCCCCTCCTTCTTTCTCATCCCCTCTCCTCCTCTGCTCCCTTATTGCCCTTGTCCCTCTTCCCTCTCTGCCTTCCCTGTGAAAGTTGACTCCTTTGCAAAATGGTACAGCTACTCTGTTAAAAAGGATGCCAATTTCTTATAAAACTAAACATTTGCTTACCATACAACTGAGCTCTTAGGAATTTATCTCAGAGATATGAAAGCTTATTTCACATAAAAACCTGTACACACATGTTTCTAAAAGCTGTATTTATCATAGCCAAATAAGGAAAACAGTTCATATGTCTTTCAATAGGTAAGCAGCTGAATAAATTATGGTACATCCAAATCACAAAATAAAAATGAATAAAAGGAACCAACTAATGATACATGCAGCAAACTGAATCTCCAGATAATTATGCTGAATGAAAAAAGTCAATCTCCAAAGATTACTTACAAAAATTAATTACTAGTAATTTATATAACATTCTTAGAATAACAAAATTATAAATATGGAGAATAAATTAATGGTTGCCAGGAGTTAATGAAGGGATGGAATTGGGAGGGAGGGAGCGGCTATAAAAGGACAATAGGAGAGGGGCGCCTGGGTAGCACAGTGGTTGGGCGTCTGCCTTCGGCTCAGGGCGTGGTCCCGGCGTTATGGGATCGAGCCCCACATCAGGCTCCTCCGCTATGAGCCTGCTTCTTCCTCTCCCACTCCCCCAGCTTGTGTTCCCTCTCTCGCTGGCTGTCTCTATCTCTGTCAAATAAATAAATAAAATCTTCAAAAAAAAAATTTTAAAAAAAAAGGACAATAGGAGAGATGTTTATGTTGATGGAAATGTTCTGTGTCTTGACTGTATCAATGTCAATATTGTTAATGTTAATATCCTACTTGTGATATTATACTATAGGTCCGTAATATGTTACAGGAAACCAGGTTCTGGTTATACAGGATCTCTCTGTATTATTTTTTATAACTGCATGCCAATCTATAATTATTTCAAAAAAAATTAATTTAAAAAATGGAGGTCAATCAATATTAGCAACTGATAAGCAATATATTGCTCTTTCATCAATTCTCAAATGTTCCATTTTCTTGAATGAAATGGATTCATGTTTTGTTTTCTTATAAATAAATTGAATTACTTTGGCTTGAAAAAAAAAAGAAAAGTAAACTGGGTATCCACAAGCAAAAGAACAAAACAGGGCCCTTACCTTACACCATATACAAAAATTACTCAAAATAGATCAAGGAATGAAGCATGAGAGACTATGGACTATGAGAAACAAACTGAGGGCTTCAGAGGGGAGGGGGGTGGGGGAATGGGATAGACTGGCGATGGGTAGTAAGGAGGGCACGTATTGCATGGTGCACTGGGTGTTATACGCAACTAATGAATCCTCGAACTTTACATCAGAAACCAGGGATGTATTGTATGGTGACTAACATAATAAAAAAGCATTAAAATAAAGAAAATAGATCAAGGCTTAAACATAAGAGCTAAAACCATAATACTATTAGAAGAAAGCACAGAGGAATTTATGACATTGGATTTGGTAATGTTATTTGAAATATGACACCAGAAGTAAAGTCAACAAAAGAAAAAAAAATTGGACTTCATTAAAGTGAAAGCTCTTATACATCAAAGATACTAACAACAGAGTAAAAATGCAACCCATAGAGCGGGAGAATATATTTGCCAGCCATATATCTGATAAGGAATTAATTTCTAGAGTAAAGAAATAACTATCATAACTCAAAAACAAACAAACAAAACCCTCAATCATAAAATCAGCAAAGGATGTGAATAGACATTTCTCTGACAAAGATAGGCAAATTACTAATAAGAGCATGACAAGATGCTTAATGTCATTAGTCATTATAGAAATGAAAATCAAAACCACAGTGAGATACTATTTCACACCCATTAGGGTGGCTATGATTAAAATAAATAAATAAAATAAAATAAATGAAATTTTAAAAAAATTTAAAAATAAAATAAAAAATAATAAAATAAAATAAAATTTTAAAAAACCCAGAAAATAGCAGTGTTAGAATGTAGAGAAAATGGAACCCTTGCTAGTGGAAATGTAAAATAGTGCAGCTTCTATGGAAAACAGTATGATGGTTCCTCAAAAAATTATACATAAAATTACTATATGATCCAGCAACTCCACTTCTGGGTATATATCAAAAAAAAACAGAAAGTAGGGACTCGAACAGATACTTTAGCTCCCATGTTCATTACAGCACTACTCACAGTAGCCAAAAAGCAGAAACAATCTAAGTGTTCGTCAGCAGATGAATGAATAAAAATTATGGTAAATACATGCAAAGGAATAGTATTCTGCCTTTAAAAGGAAGGAAATTCTGACTCATGCTACAATATGATAAAATTCAAAGGAATTATGCCAGACAAAAGAAGCCAAAATGACAAATATTGTATTATTTCACTAATATGAAATATCTAGAATAAGCAAATTTTAAAAGATGAAAAGTAGAAGGGTGGTTGCCAGGGATGGGAGGGTAGGAGGGTAATAGAGAGTTTTTGTTAAATGGATATAGAGTTTCAGTTTGGGAAGATGAAAAAGTTCTGAAAGTGGATGGCAATGGTTGCAGAACAATGTAGATGAATTTAATGCCACAGAGCTGTACTATTAAAGATGGTTAAAATAGTAAATTTTATGTTCTGTGCATTTCACCACAATAAAAAACATTTTTTAAATTCTTCACCAAATCCAAAGTCATCTAGATTTTCTGTTTCCTTCTAGAAGTTTTATACTTTTGTGTTTTACATTTAAGCCTGTGGTCTATCTTGAGTTAATTTTCATGAAAGGTATGAGGTCTATGTCTAAGTTCTTTTTTTGCATATGGACATCTAATTGTGCCAGCACCATTTGTTGAAAAGATAGTTACTACTCCATTGAATTGTCGGTCCTTGCTTCCTTTTTTTTTTTATTTAATGATTTTTTATTATATTATGTTAGTCACCATACAGTACATCCCTGGTTTCCGATGTAAAGTTCGATGATTCATTAGTTGCGTATAACACCCAGTGCACCATGCAATACATGCCCTCCTTACTACCCATCACCAGTCTATCCCATTCCCCCACCCCCCTCCCCTCTGAGGCCCTCAGTTTGTTTCTCAGAGTCCATAGTCTCTCATGTTTCATTCCCCCTTCCGATTACCCCCCCTTTTTTTTTAAGATTTTATTTATTTATTTGACAGAGATAGAGACAGCCAGCGAGAGAGGGAACATAAGCAGGGGGAGTGGGAGAGAAAGAAGCAGGCTCATAGCATAAGAGCCTGATGTGGGGCTCGATCCCACAACGCCGGGACCACGCCCTGAACCGAAGGCAGATGCTTAACCGCTGTGCCACCCAGGCGCCCCTATCCCCCCTTCTTTATCCCTTGCTTCTTTATAAAAGATCAGTTGACTACATTTGATTGTACAGATTTCTGGGCTGTCTGTTCTGTTCCAATGATTTGTGTGCCTATTCTTTTGACAACACTCTTTTTCCTCTTGATTTTGTAGTTTTATAGTTAGTCCTGAAATTGGGTATTGAGTCCTCCAACTTTGTTCTTATTCAGTATTATGTTGGCTATTCTAGGTCTTCTGCCTTTCCATGTAGATTTTAGAATCAGTTTATTGATATCTACAAAATAGCTTATTGGGGTTTTGATGGGGATAGTGTTGAATGTGTAGATAAATTGACATATATATTGACATCATAACAATATTGCATCTTCCAATCCATGAACATGGAATATACATTCATTTAGATCTTCTCTGATTTATTCCATCAGCGTTGTGAAGTTTTCCTTATATAGATCTTTTTTAAATTATGTCAAGTTTTTATTTAAATTCTAGTTGACAGGGGTGCCTGCGTGGCTCAGTCATTGGGCGTCTGCCTTCGGCTTGGGTCATGATCCCAGCGTTCTGGGATCAAGCCCTGCATTGGACTCCCTGCTCAGTGGGAAGTCTGCTTCTCCCTCTCCCACTCCCCCTACCTCTGTTCCCTCTCTCGCTGCCTCTCTCTCTGTCAAATAAATAAATAAAATCTTAAATAAGTAAATAAATAAATAAATAAATAAATAAATAAATAAATAAATAAATTCTAGTTAACATATAGGGTAAAATTGGTTTCAGTTGTAGAATTTAGTGATTCATCACTTAGGTATGTGCTCATCACAAGGGCCTTTCTTAATACCCACCACCCATTTAGCCCATCCCCCCACCTCCCTCCATCACCCCTTAGTTTGTTCTCTATCATTAAGAATCTCTAATGGTTTGCTTCCCTCTCTTTTTTTCCCCTTCCCCTACGTTCATGTTTTATTTCTTAAATTCCACATATGAGTGAAATCATATTGAGTTTGTGTTTCTCTGACTTATTTTGCTTAACATAACACTCTCTAGCTCCATCCATGTCATTGCAAATGACAAAAATTCATTCTTTTTGATGGCTGAGTAATATTCCATTATAGATATGCATGCGTGCGCGCGCGCACACACACACACACCCGACATCTTTATCCATTCATCAGTTAATGCACATTTGGGCTCTTTCCATAGTTTGGCTATTGTTGATAATGCTGCTATAAACATTGGGGTGCATGTGCCCCTTCAAATCAGTATTTTTGTATCCTTTGAAAAAATACCTAGTAGTGCAATTTCTGGGTCATAGGGTAGTTCTATTTTTAACTTTTTTAGGAAACTTCATACTGTTTTCCAGAGTGGCTGCACCAGTTTGCATACCCACCAACAGTGTAAGAGGGTTCTCCTTCCTCCACATCCTCACCAACATCTCTTTCTTCCTGTGTTGTTAATTTTAGCAATTCTGACAGGTATGAGGTGGAATCTCCTTGTGGTTTTGATTTGTATTTCCCTGTGATGAATGATGTTGAGCATCTTTTCATGTGTCTGTTAGCTATCTGTATGTCTTCTTTGGAAAAATGTCTATTCATGTCTTCTGGTCATTTCTTAACTGGATTATTTATTTTGGAGGTGTTGAGTTTGATAAGTTCTTTATAGATTTTGGATACGAACCCTTTATCGGATGTCATTTGTGAATATCTTCTCCCATTCTGTAGATAACATGATACTCTATGTAGAAAACCTGAAAGACTCCACCAAAAAATTGTTAGAACTGATACACAATTTCAGCAAAGTCTCAAGATAAAAAATCAACATACTGGAGCAGCAGGGTGGCCCAGTCTATTAAATGTCTGCCTTCAGCTCTGGTCATGATCCCAGGGTCTGGGATCAAGAACTACATCAGGCCCCCTGCTCAGCAGGGAGTCTGCTTCTCCCTCTCCCTCTGCCTCTTCCCTCAGCTTGTGCTCTTTCTCTCACTCACTCAGTCTCTCTCTCTCTCAAATAAATAAAAATCGTAAAAAAAAATAAAATCAATATACAGAAATCTATTGTATTTCTATACACCAATGATGAAACAGCAGAAAGAGAAATCAAGCAATCAATCCCATTTACAATTGCACCCAAAACTGTAAGATACCTAGGAATAAACTTAAAGAGGTGAAAGATCTGTATTCTGAAAACCATAGAACACTTATGAAAGAAATCGATGAGGACACAAAGAAACGGAAAAACAGTCCATGCTCATGGATTGGAAGAACAAACATTGTTAAAACATCTATACTTCCCAAACCAATCCACACATTTAATGCAATCCCTATCAAAATACCACCTATATAGATTTTATACCTATTTTATCAGATATCAATTTTTGCATGCTACTTTAAATGGTATTTTTTTTTTATCTCAAATTCCCAGTGTTTATTGCTGGCATGTAAGAAAGCAATTGACTTTTGTATACTAACCTTGTATCTTGAAACCTTGCTATACCTGCTTATTAGTTCCAGGAGTTTTATTTTTGGGAGGAGAGAGAGGTGTTTGTTGGTTGGTTGATTCTTTAGGATTTTTTACACAATCATTTCTGTGGGAAAAAATTCTGTTTCATCCTTTTCAATCTGTATATTTTTTTTAATTTTTTTTCTTGTCTTATTACAGTAGCTAGGACTTCCAGTATAATGGGAACGCAAACAGTAAAAGACAATATTCTTACCTTGTTCTTCATCTTAGGAGGAGTGTCCAAATTTTCACCATTAACCTTTGATGCTAACTATAGTGTTTGTTTAATAAGTCTTTAGTTCTAGGTTCACAACAAAATCGAAGGGAAGGTATAGAGATTTCTCATATATTCCCTGCCCCAACACATGGATAGCCTCCATCATTATCAATATTCCCAACCAGAATGGTACCTTTTTGATAATATATAAGCCTATATTGACACATTGTAATCACCCAAAGTCCATAGTTTACATTATGGTTCATTCTTGGTGTTGTACATCTACAAGTTTGGACAAAAGTGTAATGACATGTATCCATCACTATAATATTATAGAGTATTTTCACTGCCCTGAAAATTCTCTGCGATCCACCTATTCATCCCTTCCTAACCCCAACCCCTGGCAACCACTAAAATTTTTACTATCTCCATAGTTTTGCCTTTCCCAGAATGTCATATAGCTAGAATCATACGGTATGCCATTTTTTTTTGGTTGGCTTCTTTTACTTAATATGTATTTAAGGTTTCTCCATATCCTTTCATAGCTTGATAGCTCATTTGTTTTTAGCACTGAATAATATTCCATTGTCTGGATGTACCGCAATATTTATCTATTCACGTACTGAAGGACATCTGGGTTGCTTCCAAGTTTTGGCAATTATAAATAAAGCTCCTTGAAATATCATATGCAGGTTTTTGTGGGAACATGTTTTCAACTCCTATGGGTTAAATACCAAGGAGCTCAATTACTGGATGGTATGGTAAGAGTATGCTCAGTTTTGTGAGAAATCACCAAACTGTCTTTCAAAGAAGTGGCTGTACCATTTTGAATTCCCACCAGCAATAAATAAGAGCTCCTGTTACTCCACATCCTCAGCTCTACATCCACCAGCATTTCATGTTGTCAGGGTTCCAGATTTTGGCCATTCTAATGGGTGTGTAGTGGTATTTCATTATTGTTTTAATTTGCATCTTCCTCATGATATATGATGTGGAGTATCTTTCCATATGCTTTTCATTTATCATCTATATATCTTCTTTGGTGAGGTATCTGTTGAGGTCTTTGGCCCATTTTTAAATTCAATTATTTGTTTTACTGCTGTTGAGTTTTAAGAGTTCTTTGTATATTTTGGATAACAGTCCTTTATAAATGTGTCTTTTACAAATATGTTCCCCCAGTCTGTGGCTTGTCTTCTCACCCTCTTGACATGGTCTTTCACAAACCAGAAGTTTTTAATTTCAATGCAGTCCAACTTATCAATTATTTCTTCATGGATTGTGACTTTGGCAGTATATCTAAAAGAAAATCACCATACCCAAGATCACCTAGGTTTTCTCCTATGTTATCTTCTAGGAATTTAAGTTTTGCATTTTATATTTAGGTCTGTGATCCATTTTAATTTTTATGAAGGGTGTAAGGTCTATATTTAGATTCATTTTTTTTTTTGCATGTGAATGTCCAGCACCATTTGTTGAAGACTATCTTTGCTCATTGCATTGCCTTTGGTCCTTTGTAAAAGATCACTTGACTATGTTTATGTGGGTCGATTTCTGGGCTCTCTATTCTGTTCCATTATCTACTTGTCTATGATTTCACCACCACACTGTCTTGATTACTGTAGCTTTGTAGTAAGTCTTGAAGTCAGGTGGTGTCAGTCCTCCAACTTCATTCTTCTTAAATATTGTTGGCTGTTCTGGGTCTTTTGTCTTTTCCCATATAAACTTTAGATTGTTGTTATCTACGAAAATAACTTCCGGGATTCTGATTGGGATTGCATGGACTCTATAGATCAAGTTGGGAAAAACATCTTTTTGTTTGCTTTATTTAAATTCAAGTTAGTTGATATATAGTCTATTACTAATTTCAGGGTAGAATTTAGTGATTCATCAGATGCATATAACACCAATGGGTTATTTGGAAGTGTGTTGGTTTCCAAATATTGGGGGATTTTCCTTTATCTTTTAGAAATTAAACATTGGGGGTGCCTGGGTCGCTCAGTCATTAAGCATCTGCTTTTGGCCCAGGTCATGATCCCAGGGTCCTGAGATCGAGCCCCGCATCAGGCTCCCTGCTCAACAGGAAGCCTGCTTCTCCCTCTCCGCTCCCCCAGCTTGTGTTGCCTCTCTTGCTGTCTCTCTCTGTGTCAAATAAAATAAATAAATAAATCTTTTTTAAAAAAAGAAATTAAACATTGGCCTTAAAGTGCTACAAAGCTGTAGACAGAAATTACTTTTAGAGTAGCATAGATCTTGGAGCATTCATACTGTACAAGTTTTCCATTGAAAACTTTCTAAGAGTGTAGGAATAGAAGGTACATTTCTCAATCTCATAAAAGCCATCTATGAAAAGCCTACTGCAAATATTATTCTCAATGGGGAAAAGCTGGAAGCCTTTCCCTTAAGATCAGGAACACGACAAGGATGCCCACTCTCGCCACTATTATTCAACATAGTACTAGAAGTCCTTGCAACAGCAATCAGACAACAAAAAGGGATCAAAGGTATTCAAATCGGCAAAGAAGAAGTCAAAATGTCTCTCTTCGCAGACGACATGATACTCTATATGGAAAACCCAAAAGAAGCCACTCCCAAACTATTAGAAGTTATAGAGCAATTCAGTAACGTGGCGGGATACAAAATCAATGCTCAGAAATCAGTTGCATTTCTGTACACGAATAACGAGAACGAAGAAAGAGAAATCAGGGAATCCATCCCATTTACAATAGCACCAAAAACCATACGTTACCTTGGAATTAACTTAACCAGAGACGTAAAGGACCTTTATTCTAGAAACTATAAATCACTCTTAAAAGACATTGAGGAAGACATAAAAAGATGGAAAGATATTCCATGCTCATGGATCGGAAGAATTAACATAGTTAAAATGTCCATGCTACCCAGAGCAATCTACACTTTCAATGCTATCCCGATCAAAATACCGAGAACGTTTTTCAAAGAACTGGAACAAATAGTCCTTAAATTTGTATGGAACCAGAAAAGACCCCGAATCTCCAAGGAACTGTTGAAAAGGAAAAACAAAGCTGGGGGCATCACAATGCCGGACTTCGAGCTGTACTACAAAGCTGTGATCACAAAGACAGCATGGTACTGGCACAAAAACAGACACATAGACCAATGGAACAGAATAGAGAGCCCAGAAATGGACCCTCAGCTCTTTGGGCAACTAATATTTGATAAAGCAGGAAAAAACATCTGGTGGGAAAAAGACAGTCTCTTCAATAAATGGTGCTGGGAAAATTGGACAGCTACATGCAAAAGAATGAAACTTGACCACTATCTCACACCATACACAAAAATAAACTCCAAATGGATGAAAGACCTCGATGTGAGACAGGAATCCATCAAAATTCTAGAGGAGAACATAGGCAGCAACCTCTACGACATCAGCCAAAGCAACCTTTTTCATGACACATCCCCAAAGGCAAGAGAAACAAAAGATAAAATGAATTTATGGGACTTCATCAAGATTAAAAGTTTCTGCACATCCAAGGAAACAGTCAGAAAAACTAAGAGGCAGCCCACGGAATGGGAGAATATATTTGCAAATGACACTACAGATAAAGGACTGGTATCCAAGATCTACAAAGAACTTCTCAAACTCAATACACGAGAAACAAATAAACAAATCAAAAAATGGGCAGAAGATATGAACAGACACTTTTCCAATGAAGACATACAAATGGCTAACAGACACATGAAAAAATGTTCAAAATCATTAGCCATCAAGGAAATTCAAATCAAAACCACACTGAGATACCACCTTACGCCAGTTAGAATGGCAAAAATAGACAAGGCAAGAAACAACAATTGTTGGAGAGGATGTGGAGAAAGGGGATCCCTCCTACATTGTTGGTGGGAATGCAAGTTGGTACAGCCACTCTGGAAAACCGTGTGGAGGTCCCTTAAAAAGTTAAAAATTGAGCTACCCTATGATCCAGCCATTGCGCTACTGGGTGTTTACCCCAAAGATACAGACGTAGTGAAGAGAAGGGCCATATGCACCCCAATGTTCATAGCAGCAATGTCCACAATAGCTAAATCGTGGAAGGAGCCGAGATGCCCTGCAACAGATGACTGGATTAAGAAGTTGTGGTCCATATATACAATGGAATATTACTCAGCAATCAGAAAGAATGAGTTCTCAACATTTGCTACAACATGGACGGCACTGGAGGAGATAATGCTTAGTGAAATAAGTCAAGCAGAGAAAGACAACTATCATATGATTTCTCTCATCTATGGAACATAAGAACTAGAATGATCAGTAGGGGAAGAAAGGGATAAAGGAAGGGGGGGTAATCAGAAGGGGGAATGAAACATGAAAGACTATGGACTATGAGAAACAAACTGAGGGCTACAGAGGGGAGGGGGGTGGGGGAATGGGATAGACCGGTGATGGGTAGTAAGGAGGGCACATATTGCATGGTGCACTGGGTGTTATACACAACTAATGAATCATCGAGCCTTACATCGAAAACCGGGGATGTACTGTATGGTGACTAACATAATATAATAAAAAATCATTATTAATTAAAAAAAAAAATAAATAAAAAAAAAAAAAAAAAAAAAAAAAAAAAAAAGAAAACTTTCTAAGAAAATGCCACTTAACTACTTCATACCAGAAGACAGAGCAGAAGAAAAAGGCCTATAAGACCCCAGAACACCTTCTATGTGCCACATACATCCTAGAGTGCCGTGATCACAAAGGGGTCAGTCCAACATAATCATTAACTTTGAAATACTGATACTTCTACTTCATAGACAATAACATCCCTGCAGCTCAGTAGACCAGCCCTTGGCCAGGATGAAGAAAGATCAGATTGTTCATGGCTTATTTTCTTGAGTGAATTCCACTTTCCTCCTTACCACAGGAAATTCCAAACAATAAGAAAAGCCAAAGTAAAGAAATTAGGGAAAGGAAGAAGAAATCGTTATGGCATATTAAAAGCAACAACAACAAAATGAGCCTCATCTTGATTATATAAAACGTGCTTTAAACTTTCCAAGCAGGCTGAGTTCTTAGTCTTTAATTACAAGTACTGTCCCAACACAGCAACTACAAAGAACTGCCTTCCCATGTCATGGCAGCATTGAGTTTAAGTCCCATCATCAACATCATAAATAATTATTTCCTTACTATTGCTATCTCTCCCTCTCCCTTTGAATTAGTAGTAGGTATTTCCATGAATTTGAAAATTTCACTTCCAATCTTGAATGCTACCTTATTATAAATAAATATAATTGAGGAACTCAAATGCCACCTCCAGCTTTATTGCAACACATACAAACTACATTTCCAAATCACCTACCCCCACATGATCTCCAAATCACCTACCTCCGATTAGCTGACATGTCAGTTTGATTTCAAAGTATTTATCCTTAGATTCTCGTTTCCCAAACCAAAAAATACACATCACCTTCTCTGGGATACTGGACATCCGTTCCTTCTGGAAATCTTAAACTGAGGAGTTTTGGGAATCTTCTAGAAGCTACTAACTTATGATTCTTCAACACAATTTTTGGTCCCCAACCCTAAAAATGATTAATCTTTAAAAAAAAATATGTGTTTACTGGGTCATGCTGTTAATTGTATTTCATACTGTGAGTCATAGTAAAAATAAATGTGGAAGGGGCGCCTGGGTGGCTCAGCTCTTAAGCTTCTGCCTCCGGCTCAGGTCATGATCCCAGGGTCCTGGGATCAGGCCCCACATTGGGCTCCCTGCTCAGCGGGAAGCCTGCTTCTCCCTCTCACACTCCCCTTGCTTGTGTTCCCTCTCTCACTGTGTCTCTGTCAAATAAATAAATAAAATATTTTTTTAAAAAATGGAAACCACTGACCTAATCTGACCTCCTACTTTGCCTATCTCCAACTACCAGGACACTTCCATTTTGGTTCAGCAACAGCAGCAAAATGCTCTTAACTTCCTCTGAATGTTCTGTTCACCTCTTGCTCAAAGTGAAACTTAAAAACACAGGTCTCATAAACATAATTGTGGCAAAGTAGACGTCATCAGATGTCCTCTCTTTTTTTTTTTTTTAAAGATTTTATTTATTTATTCGACAGAGATAGAGACAGCCAGCGAGAGAGGGAACACAAGCAGGGGGAGTGGGAGAGGAAGAAGCAGGCTCATAGCGGAGGAGCCTGATGTGGGGCTCGATCCCATAACGCCAGGATCACGTCCTGAGCCGAAGGCAGACGCTTAACCGCTGTGCCACCCAGGCGCCCCTCAGATGTCCTCTCTTGATCCTCACTGGACTTTTTATATAAAGCAACTATGTATTCATTTTTTGAAAACATGAGTTTTTAAGGTTTGTCATATATATAACACAAATTTGCCATTTTAGCCGTTTTTAGGTAATTCAGTGCCATTAATTACACCACAATGTTGTGCAAATACCACTATTTCTAAAAATTTTCCGTTACCCCAGATTGAAACTCCATACACATTAACCAATAATTCCTCACTTCCCACTTTACTCAGCCCCTGGGAACCTCTAAATCTATTTTCTCTATGAATTTATTCATTCTAGATATTTCATGTAGGTGGAACCATACAATATTTTTTTGTGCCTGGCTTATTTCACTTAGTATATTTTCAACGGCTGTCCACACCGTAGCTTGTGTCAGGACTTCATTCCTTTTCATGGCTGAGAAATATTCCATGGTATGTATACACCATATTGTTTGTCTATTCAACTTTTGATAGATATTTGGGTTATTTCCACCTTTTGGCCATTGAATAATACTGCAGTGAACATTGGTGTACAAGTATCTGTATGAGTCCCTACTTTCAATTTTTGGGGGTATATACCCAGAAGTGGAATTGCTGGATCATATGGCAATTCTATGTTTAGCTTTGTGAGGAACCATGAAATTGTTTTCCATTATACAGCACCATTTTACATTTCCACAAGCAATTTATGAGGGTTCCAATTTTTCCACATCCTCTCCAACACTTGTTATTTTCCGGGGGTTTTTATCTAAAATTTTTTTTCATTCTAGCCATCTTAGTGGGTATGAAATGGTATCTCATTATGGTTTTGATTTGCATTCTTACATCTTTTTTGGAGAAATGTCTATCCAAGTCCTTTGCCCAGTTTTTAATTGGGTTGTCTTTTTATTTTAAAATTGTAGGTGTTCTTTATATATTCTGAATGTTAGATCCTTTTCAGATATATGGTTTGCAAAGTGTTCCCCATTGTGTGTTGTTTTTTCACTTTTGTAATAACGTCCTTTGATGCACAAAAGTTTAATATTATTGAAAGCCAATTTATCTATTTTCTTTATCATTTATGGTTTTAGTATCATATCTAAGAATCCATTGCCAGGGGTGCCTGGGTAGCACAGTCATTAAGCGTCTGCCTTTGGCTCAGGGCGTGATCCTGGCGTTCCGGGATCGATTCCCACATCGGGCTCCTCCGCTGGGAGCCTGCTTCTTCCTCTCCCACTCCCCTGCTGTGTTCCCTCTCTCGCTGGCTGTCTCTCTGTCACATAAATAAAATCTTAAAAAAAAAAAAAAAGAATCCATTGCCAAATCCAAGATCGTGAAGATTTACCCCTATGTTCTAAGAGTTTTGAGGTGTTTTGTTTTGTTGCTTTTTGTGTTTTGTTTTGGGGGTGTTTTTTGTTTTGGGGGTTTTTTTGGTTTTTATATCTAGGTCTTGGAGCCATTTTCAGTTACTTTTTATAGATGATGCGAGGTGGAAGTATGACTTCATTCTTTTGCACCTGGGAATCCAGTTGTCCCAGCACCATCTGTTGAAGAGACTATTTCTTCCCCCAATAAACAGGTGAGCTCCCTTGTCAAACATCAATTGGCCATAGTTGTATGGATTTATTGCTAGGCTCTGGTCCCCTTAGGTGGCTGGGAACTCATGCCCTTTAAAGTCCACTCCTTCCAGATTGGTTAAGTTCACATAGTTTTTCTAAAATGGAGCTAAAATTTGTCTTCCCTGGATCCTTCCCTGCTATTCTTTGTTCTTTCTTTGGGTCCATGGAGGTCTCTCCTTACTTGGTTTCCAAAACCCTAAGAGAGTTGATGAATCAGCTGTCACATTCCTCTACTCCCATAGCCCCCCAGTCTACTTTCCTCCCTGGAAGGAAGTAATGTTTATTAAGTACCTACTATGAACCAACCTCATGCATTTTGTCACTTCACATTCATCTAGCCAGAGAGGTAAGTATACTTATTGACCCCATTTTATAGATGAGAAAACTGAGACTCCAAGAAGTTAAGTGACATGCCTGAGGTCATACACCTGCCTGGGTCACACACCCAAATCCCAAACCTCTCTAATATACCACATTAAACCTTGTCATAGTTTTTCACTTCTTCTGCCAAGGACACAGTTTTGAGTTTGTCTTGTATATCTGAAAGTTAGAGATACTGACAGCTGTTACTCCCCAGCTAACAGAATTTTGTAAATTGGCCAAGGAATATATATCTAGCAATGTGTCAAAGCTGAGATTAGCACCCAGGCTGCTAGATGCAGAGGAATGGAGAGGGTTTAGCCAGATTATAATTCTTCTTCCTACGTGTGTGATCTTGAGCAAGTCAGGCCACCTCTATGAGCTTCCATTTCATCTGTGATATGTTTATAGATTATAAAATTGGAGTTCCATTCAAGATAGCAAACCAAGTACATACTGAAAGCACCCATCACACTCCAAACCTTAGAAATGACAGGAAAACATGAACATGAACAAGAGACAATAGCAGAGGTGCCCAATGACAGGACTGAAGCCACCCTACACACCCATGGGAGGCTAGGACCAGAGTAGGGGCCACTAATATACAAGGTCAAGAGTATGTGTTCTCATAAGGCCCTGACCAGGTGTACTTGGGAGAAATATCCTGAAGTGATGGATTCACAACCACTTCATGAGGTTCCCACAAACTCCCAACTGCAAGAATTAACCTCTGAGAAAGTAGAGAATAAAAGCAATCTAAAAAGGGCCTAACAATAAATATATTAAGTGATTCAAAGGAAGGAATAACCACCATAAAACAAGAACAGGAGACTATGAAGCAAAAACAGGTGAATAGAAAAGAGCTCAGAGTTAGAGCTCAAATATAAAAAGTACAGTTACTAGAATAAAAATTCAATAGGTGCCGAAAGAGAGACCCAGAACTGCAATGGAATTTAGCAAAGTCACATCAGATTTTAGTGGCAGACATGGAACTGGAACCAAGGCCAAACTCAGGAGTTAGGTTCTCTGAGGAGAATGGATGTTCTGTTTTTCTCTCACTTCTCTCTTCTTTCTCTGAAGTATGAGACTGGTGCTGAGCTAAACTCCACAACTAAATGAGAGATTTCTAATGAGAATGAGAGACAATGAGCTATGA
Organism: Ursus arctos; assembly: GCF_023065955.2. Classification (NCBI taxonomy): domain Eukaryota; kingdom Metazoa; phylum Chordata; class Mammalia; order Carnivora; family Ursidae; genus Ursus; species Ursus arctos. The sequence goes on from NW_026623100.1 coordinate 11,727,266, forward strand.
GCCCAGTGTTCCCTGAGGCAGTAGGCTAGTTAGACTGGCCAGACTGTGCACTAGTCTGCTTTCAAGGTGGGAGAATGAGAGACAAGGATTCTATTCCTTGATTGGGCAGACTGAGACAATCGGTTTCTCTTCAAGATGGAGAGCAAGCAGCCTCTCTCCTCTGGAACTTAAACAGAATCTTGATGTCTGAAAAGGATTTGGTTAGGTGAAGACTAGAAAGGTACCCAATGGAATTGCCTCTTACATATTTGTCATTAGATGCTGGGTTTGTGTCTTAACAGCCCCAAGCCTCAGTTTCTTCATCTGTGAAATGGATTTAAGGGTCCCCACCATCAGCAGATGTTTTAAAAATTAAATGGGAAAATTTTTTAAAGATTTTATTTATTTGAGAGAGAGGGAGAACATGCACAAGTGGGGGGAGGGGAGAGAGGAAAAGAGAATCTCAAGCGGACTCCATGCTCAGCATGGAACCCTACACAGGGCTCAGTCCCACAACCTGAGATTGTGAACTGAAATGGAGTCAGATGCTTAACGGATTGAGCCACCCAAGTGCCCCAAGAATTAAATGGGAAATTTTTCTCACATGGAATGCCTTCCTGGGCCTTCACAGCCCTGTCCTTTAAGCTCAAAGACACCCCCAGATAAGGACAAAGCAATAAACACATGGGACCCCAGCCAACAGAGAAAAGAGATATTTAAAACTGTGAAGGGACTTAAAAGGAGAGGGGAAAAAAATAAATTGAAGGAGAATAGGAATATTGCCACATCACTTCCCCACCCACCCAGCCAAAGGGCAGAGCTTTTCTTTTGTTCCTGAGATGATGCACATTCTCTGGTGGGTGAGAGGCCTCATAATACCCACAGGCATATTTGAAAACACTGTTCAACCATGCCACTTACAAGAGAAATGCTAATTTGTCCATTTACACAATAAAATAGTATTTTTCCCACCTGAAATTTGGAAAGATGTTTAAATGATAAAACCCAAACCTAGGGGTTTCTGGCCCAAGATGGCACTATAGAAAGACCCTGAACTCACCTCCTCCATGGAACACACTAAATTACACCTATTTATAGAACATTCCTCCTGAAGAACTGGGGGTCCACTGAATATCTTCTGCACAACAAAGATAGACCACATAGAGAACAGAAAGAGAGATGAAGACATGGTAATGAAGGGAACCTCACCCCCAACACTTCAAACTGCAGTGGGAAGGGGTACTACTGAGGGACCAGGAACAGATAGCTCCATCCTTGGGCCCAGGGGGAAAAACAACAACAACAACAACTGTGGTTTACAAGAGCAACTGGCATACAAAAAAGCCAGCTTGAACTCCACCATATGTGGGGGGGGGGGACGTGGAGGATGCTATAATGTTCTCCAGGTGCAAGGGGCTGACAGATATGATCTACACTACCCCCCACCTTGAAAGCAGACTAGTGCACAGTCTGGCCAGTCTAACTAGCCTGCTGTCTCAGTGAACACTGGGCTCATAACTCACACCAGCCCCAGCTGCCCCACCAAGATGGCCACAGGGAAATACACACCAGGACACCCCTGATTAGCATTCATTGCAACCCCAGCCTTTGTGCCAAGGTGACACAGGTGCCAAGCACCCTGGAACATTTCAAGCCTACACTACTTTGGCTTCAGATAGCTTGCTAGAGCACCTCCAGTGCAGAGTGCTCTGGAACCTCTCTGCTGACATCTGCTTCATATCCAGCTTCTCTTTCAGGTGCGCACCATACAAAGCACCCTGGAACACCCACACCCACACCAGCCTTAGCTCCAGTCACTGCGCTAAAACACCCACTGTGCTAAATACCTTGGGGCACCATGGTCTGCACCCAGTTCAGCTTCAGCTGTCCTTCTAGGGCACATTTTTTTCAGAGACCAAACCAGCCCACACCTATTTTAGCTTTAGCTGTCCTACAGTATACCCCCTGTACAGAGAGTATCAAGGTCTCCCAACTTGCACCCTGTCTCATCTCCAGCCACCTCTCCAAAAAACCCTTTGTGCCAAGACCCTGGAACTTCTCAGTTTACATCCACTTCAGCTTCAGCTATCTTGCCATGGTCCCATCTGTGCATAGAGCCCCAGATCCCCCCAGCATGCACCCACTTTAGTTTTAGCTATCCTGCCAGGATACCCTCTGCACAGAGAGCTCAGAGACCTCCTGGTCCACACACCATCTCAGCTCCAGCCACCTTGCCAGGGTATCCCGGGGTACCCCAGGTTGCACTCATTTCAGCTTCAGCTAACTACCAGGGTGCCCTCAACACATAGAAACCTGGGACACTCTGGCCTGCATCCACTTCACCTTTAGTGGTCTTGACAGGGTATCCACTGCATGGAAAACCCCAGGATCCCCATCCCACAGCAGCCACAGCACCAGTCGGCCAGCAAAGTCACCAACCATACATAGTATACATAGGGGACAATCATACACAAGACCATCCCTTCAAGTTTAAAAGAAGTAACTGTTCCACCTAATCCATAGTAACAAACACAGAAAGTCAAGCAAAATGAGGAGACAAAGGAATATTCTCTAAAAGAAATAACAACACCAACAACAAAAACTGAGAAAAACTAAGTGAAACAGAGATAAGCAATATGCCTGATAAAGAATTTAAAGTAATAATGATAAAGATACTCACTGGGCTAGAGGGAAGACTGGAAGAACTCAGTGAGACTTTCAACAAAGAGATAGAAAATACTAAAAAGAACTAATCAGAGTTGAAGAATACAAAACTGAAATAAAAAACACACTGGGGGAGGGGGCACCGGAGTGGCTCAGTTGGTTAAGCATCTGCCTTAGGCTCAGGTCATGATCCCAGGGTCCTGGTATGGAGCCCCACATTGGGTTCCCTGCTCCGTGGGGAGTCTATTTCTCCCTCTCCCTCTGCCCCTTCCCCCTGCTCATTCTCTCTCTCAAATAAATTTTTAGGGGCACCTGGGTGGCTCAGTTGTTAGGCATCTGCCTTCAGGTCAGGGCATGATCCCGGAGTCCTAGGAATGAGCCCCACATCAGGCTCCTCTGCTGGGAGCCTGCTTCATCCTCTCCCACTCCCCCTGCTTGTGTTCCCTCTCTTGCTGGCTGTCTCTCTCTGTCAGATAAATAAATAAAATATTTTTAAAAGATTAATAAAATAAATAATTTTTAAAAATCTTTTATTAAAAAAACACACTAGAGGGTTTTTATTAAAAAAAAAACACACACACAACAGTCCACTAGTGGATGCAGAAGGATGAATGAATCAGCAATCTGGAAGACAGGGTAATGGAAAGCACCCAAGCTGAACAGGGAAGGAAGGAAGGAAGGAAGGAAGGAAGGAAGGAAGGAAGGAAGGGAGGAGAGAGAAGGGGGAGAGAGAAGAAAAAGAAAAGAAAGGGATGGGGGATAGAGGGAAAGAAGGGAAGGGAAGGAAAGGAAGATTTTTTTTTTTTTAATGAGGATAGGTTAAGGGATTTCTTGGACAACACAAGTGAATAAACATTCACATTATAGAGGTTCCAGAAGAAGAGAGAAGGTGACAGAAACCTTATTTGCAGAAATAATAGCTGAAAACTTCCCTAAATAGAGAAGGAGATAGACATCCAAGTCCAAGAAGCACGGAGTTCTGAACAAGATGAACCCAAGGAGGTCCACACCATAACACATAATAATTAAAACACCAAGGTTTTAAAGGTAGAGATTATTTTAAAAGCAACAATAGAGGGGCGCCTGGGTGGCTCAGTCATTAAGCGTCTGCCTTCGGCCCAGGGCGTGATCCCGGAGTTCTGGGATCGATCCGCACATCAGGCTCCTCTGCTGGAAGCCTGCTTCTTCCTCTCCCACTCCCCCTGCTTGTGTTCCATCTCTCACTGGCTGTCTCTCTCTCTGTCAAATTCATAAATAAAATCTTTTTTTAAAAAAATAAATAAACAACAAAAGCAGCAAAAAATTACTTACAAGGGAAAACCTATAAGACTATCAACTGATTTTTCAGCAGAAACATTGCAAGCCAGAAGGGAGTGGCATGATATACTCAAAGTGCTAAAAGGAAAAAACCTACAACCAGGACTATTCTAACCAGTGAAGTTATCATTCAGATTTGAAGGAGAGATAAAGAGTTTCCGAGACAAACAAAAGATAAAAGAGTTTAATCACTGCTAAACTGGCCTTACAAGAAATGTTAACAGGACTTCTTTAAGTGGAAAAGAAATGGCCAAAGTTAGATGTAAGAAAATTATGAATAAAAATATGTAAAATATGGGGCGCCTGGGTGGCACAGCGGTTAAGCGTCTGCCTTCGGCTCAGGGCGTAATCCTGGCGTTATGGGATCGAGCCCCACGTCAGGTTCCTCAGCTGGGAGCCTGCTTCTTCCTCTCCCACTCCCCCTGCTTGTGTTCCCTCTCTCGCTGGCTGTCTCTATCTCTGTCAAATAAATAAATAAAATCTTTAAAAAAAATATGTAAAATATGACAGTATACACATAAAATGTGGAGGGAGTAAAAAAAGTCTTTTTTTTTTTAGAATGTGTTTGAATTTAAATGACCATTGAATTAATATAACCTGCCATATACTTAGGATGCTATATAAGAATCTCGTGGTAACCACAAACCCAAACCTCTAACAGACACACAAAAAAATAGAAAGTCAAACATGACACTACAGAAACTCATTAATCCAAAGAAAGAGAGCAAAAGAAGAAAGGAACAGAGAACTACAAAGACAGCCAGAAAACAAATAACAAAATAGTAGTAAGTACATACCTATCAATGATTAAGTGCAAATGGCCTAAATATTCCAATCAAAAGACACAAAGTAGCAGAAGGTGTTTTTAAAAATAATAAAAAACAAGACCCTGGGGCACTTGTGTGGCTGTTGGTTGAGCATCTGACTCTTGCTTTTGGCTCTAGTCATGATCTCAGGGTCGTAAGATTAAGCCCCATGTCAGGCTGTACACTCAGTATGGGGTCTGCTTGTCCCTCTCCCTCTGCTCCTCCCCTCCTCACTTATGCATGCTCTCTCTCTCTCTCAAATACATAAATTAAATATTAAAAAAAAACAGGACCCAGCTATATTCTGCCTATACGAGACTCACTACCTCAGACCTAAAAACATATACAGACTGAAAGTGAATAGATGGAAAAATGTTTACCATGTGAATGGAAATGGAAAAAAGAGCCAGGGTAGAAACACTTGTATCAGACAAAATAGACTTTAAAACAAAGACTGTACCAAGAGACAAAGAAGGCCATTACATAGTGATAAAGTTATCAATCCAACAAGAGGATATAACAATTATAAATATCTATGCACCCAACACTGGAGTACCTAAATACATAAAGCAAATATTAATGGACATAAAGAGAGAAATTGATGGTAATAAAATATTAGGAGGGAACTCTAACACCCCTACTTACATCAATGGTTAGATCATCCATGCAGAAAAATCAATAAGGAAACAGTGTCTTTGAATGACAGACCAGATGGACATAAGAGGTATTTAAAGAACATTCCATCCCAAACCAGCAGAATACACATTCTTTTCAAGAGTACATGGAACATTCTTCAAGATAGATCACATGGTAGGCCATAAGACAAGCCTCATTAAATTTAAGAAGACTGAAATTATACCATGCATGTTTTCTGACCACAGCAGTATGAAACTAGACATCACAAGAAAAAAACTGAAAAAGACACAAACATTAAGAGGCTAAACAACATGATACTAAGCAACCAATGGGTTAATGAAACAATCAAAGGAGAAATTAAAAATACATAGTGACAAGGAAAATAAAAACATAACAAAAAAACTCAGCAAAAGTAGTTCTGAAGGAAATATATAACAATACAGGCCTACCTCAAGAAACAAGAAAAAGCTCAAACAACCTAAATTTACACCTAAACAAAGTAGAAAAATAGGAACAAATTCCAAGGTGAGTAGGAGGAAGAAAATAATAAGATTCAGACCAGAAATAAATGACATGGAGACTAAAAAACAATTTAAAAAGATCAACAAAACCAAGAACTGGTTCTTTGAAAAGTTAAAAAAAAATTAATAAACTCTTAACCAGATTCATCAAGAAAAAAAAGAGAGAGAGAAAATCCAAATAAATAAAATCAGAAATGAGAGGGGAAAAGTAACAACTGACATCACAGAAACAGAAAGGATTATAAAAGGATATACTACAAAAACATTATATGCCAACAAATTGCACAAATTAGAAGAAACAGATAAACTCCTAGAAGCATATGATCTTCCAAAACTGAATTAGGAAGAAAGAAAATTTGAACAGGTTGATTACTAACAATAAAATTGAGTCAGTAATCAAAAAATAAAATAAAAGTCCAGGACCAGATGTCTTCACAGGTAAATTCTACCAAACTATTTAAAAAACCAGAAAAGGAAGTAAAGCTTCCAAATACATTGTATGAGTCCAGCATTATTCTGATACCAAAACCAAATACACTACAAAAAAGAAAACTACAGGCCAATAGCCCTGATAAACATAGATGCAAAAATCCTTAACAAAATATTAGTAAATCATATTCAACAATACATTAAAAGGATCATTCACTATAATTAAGTGGGATTTTTTTAAGATAAAAGAATGATCAAATATTCACAAATCAATTGATGTGATACAACAACAAAATGAAGGATCAAAATCATATGATCATCTTAACAGATGCAGAAAAAGAATTTGACAAAATTCAACATTTGTTCATAAGAAAACTCTCAACAAAGTAGGTTTAGAAGGAACATACCTCAACAAAATAAAGGCCATGTTTGAAAAACCCACAGCGAACATCTTACTAGATGGTGAAAAATGAGAGATTTTCCTCTTAGATCAGAAACAAGACAAGGATGTCTACCTTTGCTACTTGTATTCAACATAGTACTGGAAGTCCTAGCCCCAGCAATCAGACAAGAAAAAGAAATTAGAGGGGCGCCTGGGTGGCACAGCGGTTGGGCGTCTGCCTTCGGCTCAGGGCGTGATCCCGGCATTATGGGATCGAGCCCCACATCAGGCTCCTCCGCTATGAGCCTGCTTCTTTCTCTCCCACTTCCCCTGCTTGTGTTCCCTTTCTCGCTGGCTGTCTCTATCTCTGTCGAATAGATAAATAAATAAATCTTTAAAAAAAAAAAAGAAAAAGAAAAAGAAAAAGAAATTAGAGGCATCCATATTGGTAATGAAGACATTAATTTGTACTTTTACTACTTGTCACAATTTGTAGAAAATCCTAAAGACACAGAAGACATGAATAGACATTTTTCCAAAGAAGACATACAGATGGCTAACAAATACATGAAAAGATGCTCAACATCACTCAACATCACTCATCATCAGAGAAATACAAATCAAAACCACAATGAGGAGGGCACGTATTGCGTGGAACACTGGGCGTTATATGCAAACAATGAATCATGGAACACTACATCAAAAACTAAGGATGTCCTGTATGGTGACTAACATGTCATAAAAAAAAAAAAAAAAAACCACAATGAGATATCACCTCACACCAGTCAGAATGGCTAAAATTAACAACACAGGAAACAACAGGTTGTTGAGGATGTGGAGAAAGGGGAAAACACAATGGAGTATGTCTGTGTGTGTGTGCATGCACACACACACACACACACACACACACACACAATGGAATGTTACTCAGCCACCGAAAAGAATGAAATCTTGCCATTTGCAACAAAATGGATGGAGTTAGAGAGTATTATGCTAAGCAAAATAGTCAATCAGAGAAAGACAAATGCCATCTGATTTCACTCATATTCATACCATACGAATTTAAGAAACAAAACAGATAAACATGAGGGGAAGGGGGAAACTAAGAAACAGACTCTTAACCATAGAGAACAAACTGAGGGTTACTGGAGGGGAGGGGAGTAGGGGGATAGATTAAATAGGTGATGGGTAAAGAAGGGACTTGTGTTGAGCACTAGGTGTTGTATGTAAGTGATGATTCACTAAATTCTATACCTGAAACCAATATTACACTGTATATTAACTAACTGGAATTTAAATAAAAACTTGGGGAAAAAACATACAAAAAACCCCTAAAGACACCACCAAAAAACTACTAGAATAAATGAATTCAGTAAAAACTGTAGGATACAAATTTAATACCCAGAAATCAGTAGCATTTCTATACACTAATAATGAAGTAGCAAAAGGGAAATTGAGAAAACAACTCTATAATTGCACCAAAAAGAATAAAATACCCAGGAATAAACTTAATCAAAGAGGTGAAAGACCTGTACTCCAAAAACTATAAAATGTCAATAAAAGATATTGAAGAAGACACAAAGGAAAGATATTCCATGCTCATGGATTGGTAGAAGGGTAGAAGTAATATTGTTAGAATGTCCATATTACCCCCAAGCAATTTACAGATTCAATGCAATCTCTATCAAAAATACCAACTGCGACACTAGAAGAGAGTTAAGATGGCGGAGGAGGAGGGGACCCCTTTTTCAGCTGGTCCCCTGAATCGAGCGGGATAGGTACCAGACCAGCCTAAACAACCACGGAACCAGCCTGAGACACAGGAAGATGCATCTGGATCTCTACAAATGAACATCTCCAGCACTGAGTATTGAGGTACGAAGCGGGGAGCCGTGAAACCGCGCACAGATATCAGAAGATAAACGGAAGGGGGAGGGAGCTGCCGCGTTGGGGCGCCGGGAAGCAGTAGCCACCTGCACGGGGGAGCGGGCAGACTCGCAGACCGGCACCCGCAAGAGAGCAGACTGAGACCGTGAGCCAGGGAACGCATGCGACCTGACTAAAAACCGGAGCTCCGGTGCGCTCACTGGAACCAGACTGAGACCTGGAGCTCCGGGAGCTCACGGGGGCGGCTGGCGGTGTTAGAAACACAAAGAACAGAGACGTGCTAGACTGGAAGTGAGGGCTGGGATGCCGGGTGTGGGGCGCACATCCCGGGATGCTGCAGGGTTGAGCAGCACCTACAGAAACAGAGTTAAAGTGGCCAGAACATCAGTGGAGAACGGTCCGTGATCCCTCTGTTCTGAGACAGAGGCTGAGATTCGGCCTCTGCTGCTCTGACTCTCAGAAGAGGCACAGCAAACTGCCAGGGAAAGCCGCCAGAGAACAAAAGCCTGGACATACTGCCTCACAGTGTGCCCATCCCCATCCCCCCTCGCAGGGGACATGGAGACTCTATCCAAATAAGGTTGTCTGAGTATCAGCGCGGCAGGCCCCGCCCCAGAAGGCAGGCTGAAAAATGAAGAAGCCCACATCCCTAAGGTCCCTATAAAACAAGGGCACATGGCCTGGGTCCTGGTCAATAATTTGGGCTCTGGACAACCTCGCACCCTCTCCTCATCAGAATGACGAGAAGGAGAAATCCCCCCCAGCAAAGAAAAGACAATGAGTCTGTGGCCTCTGCCACAGAACTAATGGATATGGATATAACCAAATTATCAGAAATGGAATTCAGAGTAACAATGGTCAAGATGATGTGTAGACTTGAAAAAAGTATTAACGAAAATGTTAATGAGAATATAGAATCTCTAAGGGCGGAAATGAGAGCGAACCTGGCAGAAATTAAAAATTCTATGAGCCAAATGCAGTCAAAACTAGAGGCTCTGACGGCCAGGATGAAAGAGGCAGAAGAATGTATCAGCGAATTGGAGGATGGGTTAGAAGAAAAAGCTAAAATAGAATCTGGACTCAAAAAAATCCACACTCAGGAATGTAGGTTACAGGAGATTACTGACTCAATGAAACGTTCCAATGTCAGAATCATCCACATCCCCGAGGGGGTGGAGAAAAACAGAAGTCTAGAAGAGATATTTGAACAAATTGTAGCTGAAAACTTCCCTAATCTAGCGAGGGAAACAAACATTGGTGTCCAAGAGACAGAGAGGACCCCTCCCAAGCTCAACCACGACAAACCTACACCACGTCACATCATAGTGCAATTCACAAATATTAGATCCAAGGATACAATATTGAAAGCAGCCAGGGCAAAGAAATTTCCCACGTACCAAGGCAAAGTAATCAGAATTACGTCAGACCTGTCTACACAGACCTGGAATGAGAGAAAGGGTTGAGGGGCCATTTTTAAGCTCTTTCAGAGAAAAACATGCAGCCAAGGATCCTTTATCCAGCAAGGCTGTCATTCAGAATTGATGGAGAAATAAAGACCTTCCAGAATCGCCAGTCACTGACCAATTTCATAACCATGAAACCAGCCCTACAGGAGATATTCAGGGAGGTTCTATAAAAGTAAAAAGGCCCCAAGATTGATACAGAACAGAAAGTCACAACCTATAGAAACAAAGACTTTACAGGCAACATGGCATCATTAAAATCATATCTCTCAGTATTCAGTCTCAATGTGAATGGCCTAAATGCTCCCATAAAACACCACAGGGTTGCAGATTGGATAAAAAGACATGACCCATCCATTTGCTGTCTACAAGAGACTCATTTTGAACCTAAAGATACATACAGACTGAAAGTTAAGGGATGGAATACCATCTTTCATGCCAATGGACCTCAAAAGAAAGCTGGGGTAGCAATTCTCATATCACACAGATTGGATTTTAAAGACTATAGTTAGAGACACAGAAGGGCACTATATTATTCTTAAAGGATGTATCCAACAAGTGGATATGACAATTATAAATATATATGCCCCCACCAGGGGAACAGCAAGATACACAAGCCAACTCTTAACCAGAATAAAGAGACATATAGATAAAAATACATTAATAGTAGGGGACCTCAACACTCCACTATCACAAATAGACAGAACACCCATGCAAAAAATCAACAAAGAAACAAGAGCTTTGAATGCCATACTCGACGAGTTGGACCTCATAGATATATATAGAACACTACACCCCAGAACCAAAGAATACTCATTCTATTCTAATGCCCATGGAACATCCTTAACAATAGACCATGTTCTGGGACACAAAACAGGTCTCAACTGATACCAAAAGACTGAAATTATTCCCTACATATTCTCAGATCACAACGCTTTGAAATTGGAACTCAACCACAAGGAAAAATTTGGAAGAAACTCAAACACTTGGAGACTAAGAACCATCCTGCTCAGGAATGATTCGATAAACAAGGAAATCAAAAATCAATTTAAACAATTTATGGAGACCAACGAGAATGAAAACACAACGGCCAAAACCTATGGGATACTGCAAAGGTGGTCCTAAGGGGAAAACACATAGCCATCCAAGCCTCACTCAAAAGAATAGAAAAATCTAAAATGCAGTTTTTATATTCTCACCTCAAGAAGCTGGAACAGCAAAGAGGGACAGACCTAATCCACGCACGAGGAAGCAGTTGACCAAGATTAGAGCACAAATCAATGAATTAGAAACCAGAAGTACAGTAGAACAGATCAACAGAACTAGAAGCTGGTTCTTTGAGAGAATCAATAAAATTGACAGACCACTGGAAAGACTTATCCAAAAGAATAGAGAAAGGACCCAAATTAATAAAATATGATTGAAAAAGGAGAGGTCACAACCAACACCAATGAAATTGGAAGGATTATTAGAAGCTTTTATCAACAGCTTTATGCCAATAAATTAAGCAATCTGGAAGAGATGGAGACCTTCCTGGAAACCTATAAACTACCAAGACTGAAACAGGAAGAAATTGATTTTTTAACCAGGCCAATTAATTATGAAGAGATTGAGTCAGTGATAAACAACCTTCCAAATAACAAAACTCCAGGCCCGGATGGTTTTCCTGGGGAATTCTACCAAACATTCAAAGAAGAAATAATACCTATTCTCCTAAAGCTATTTCAAAAAATAGAAACAGAAGGAAAGCTACCAAACTCATTCTATGAGGCCAATATTACCTTGATCCCCAAACCAGGCAAAGACCCCATCAAAAAGGAGAATTACAGACCGATTTCCCTAATGAATATGGACGCCAAAATCCTCAACAAGATCCTGGCTAATAGAATCCAACAGTACGTTAAATGGATTATCCATCATGACCAAGTGGGATTCATCCCTGGGATGCAAGGGTGGTTCAACATTCGCAAATCGATCGGGGTCTTAGATTTTATCCAGAAAGAAAAATTCAGAAATCATATGATTCTCTCAATAGATGCGGAAAAAGCATTTGACAAAATACAACATCCTTTCCTGATTAAAACCCTTCAGAGTGTAGGGATAGAAGGTACATTCCTCAACCTCATAAAAACCATCTATGAAAAGCCTACAGCAAATATCATTCTTAATGGGGAAAAGCTGGAAGCCTTTCCCTTAAGATCAGGAACACGACAAGGATGCCCACTCTTGCCACTATTATTCAACATAGTACTAGAAGTCCTTGCAACAGCAATCAGACGACAAAAAGGGATAAAAGGTATCCAAATCGGCAAAGAAGAAGTCAAAATGTCTCTCTTCACAGATGACATGATACTCTATGAGGAAAACCCAAAAGAATCCATGCCCAAACTATTAGAAGTTATAGAGCAATTCAGTAATGTGGCGGGATACAAAATCAATGCTCAGATATCAGTTGCATTTCTATACACGAATAATGAGACTGAAGAAAGAGAAATTAGGGAATCTGTCCCATTTACAATAGCACCAAAAATCATACGTTTTCTTGGAATTAACTTAACCAGAGACGTAAAGGACCTATATTCTAGAAACTATAAATCACTCTTGAAAGACATTGAGGGAGACACAAAAAGATGGAAAAGTATCCCATGCTCATGGATCAGAAGAATTAACATAGTTAAAATGTCCATGCTACCCAGAGCAATCTACACTTTCAATGCCATCCCGATCAAAATAGCGAGGACATTTTTCAAAGAACTGGAACAGAGAGTCCTTAAATTTGTATGGAAACAGAAAAGGCCCCGAATCTCCAAGGAACTGTTGAAAAGGAAAAACAAAGCTGGGGGCATCACAATGCCGGATTTCGAGCTGTACTACAAAGCTGTGATCACAAAGACAGCATGGTACTGGCACAAAAACAGACACATAGACCAATGGACCAGAATAGAGAACCCAGAAATGGACCCTCGGCTCTTTGGGCAACTAATATTTGATAAAGCAGGAAAAAACAACCGGTGGAAAAAGACAGTCTCTTCAATAAATGGTGCTGGGAAAATTGGACAGCTACATGCAAAAGAATGAAACTTGACCACTCTCTCACACCATACACAAAAATAAACTCCAAATGGATGAAAGACCTCGATGTGAGACAGGAATCCATCAAAATTGTAGAGGAGAACATAGGCAGCAACCTCTATGATATCGGCCAAAGCAACCTTTTACATGACACATCTCCAAAGGCAAGAGAAACAAAAGATAAAATGAACTTATGGGACTTCATCAAGATAAAAAGCTTCTGCACAGCCAAGGAAACAGTCAAAAAAACTAAGAGGCAGCCCACGGAATGGGAGAATATATTTGCAAATGATTCTTCAGATAAAAGACTGGTATCTAAGATCTACAAAGAACTACTCAAACTCAATACACAAGAAACAAATAAACAAATCATAAAATGGGCAGAAGATATGAACAGACACTTTTCCAATGAAGACACACAAATGGCTAACAGACACATGAAAAAATGTTCAAAATCATTAGCCATCAGGGAAATTCAAATCAAAACCACACTAAGATACCACCTTATGCCAGTTAGAATGGCAAAAATTGACAAGACAAGAAACAACAATTGCTGGAGGGGATGTGGAGAAAGGGGATCCCTCCTACATTGTTGGTGGAAAGGCAAGCTGGTACAGCCACTCTGGAAAACAGTGTGGAGGTCCCTTAAAAAGTTAAAAATTGAGCTACCCTATGACCCAGCCATTGCACTACTGGGTGTTTACCCCAAAGATACAGACGTAGTGAAGAGAAGGGCCATATGCACCCCAATGTTCATAGCAGCATTGTCCACAATAGCCAAAGCATGGAAGGAGCCGAGATGCCCTTCAACAGATGACTGGATTAAGAAGATGTGGTCCATATATACAATGGAATATTACTCAGCTATCAGAAAGAATGAATTCTCAACATTTGCTGCAACATGGATGGCACTGGAGGAGATAATGCTAAGTGAAATAAGTCAAGCAGAGAAAGACAATTATCATATGATTTCTCTCATATGGAACATAAGAACTAGGAGGATCGGTAGGGGAAGAAAGGGATAAAGGAGGGGTAACCAGAAGGGGGAATGAAGCAGGAGAGACTGTGGACTCTGAGAAACAAACTGAGGGCTTCAGAGGGGAGGGGGTGGGGGAATGGGATAGGCTGGTGATGGGTAGTAAGGAGGGCACATATTGCATGGTTCACTGGGTGTTATACACAACTAATGAATCGTCGAACTTTACATCAGAAACCAGGGATGTACTGTATGGTGACTAACATAATATAATAAAAAAACATTAAAAAATAAATAAAGTCTACACTAGGCAAAAAAAAAAAATACCAACTGCATTTTTCACAAAACTAGAACAAATAATACTAAAATTTGTATGGAACCACAGAAGACCCCGAATAGCCAAAGCAGTCTTGAGAAAGAAAAACAAAGCAGAAGTTATCACAATTCCAGATTTTAAGACATACCATAAAGCTGTAGTAATCCAAATAGTATGGTATTGGCATAAGAATAGATGCATAGAAGGGCACCTGGGTAGTGCAGTCGTTAAGCGTCTGCCTTCGGCTGAGGGCGTGATCCCGGTGTTCCGGGATCGAGTCCCACATCGGGCTCCTCCGCTGGGAGCCTGCTTCTTCCTCTCCCACTCCCCTGCTGTGTTCCCTTTCTCGCTGGCTGTCTCTCTGTCATATAAATAAATTTTTAAAAATCTTTAAAAAAAAAAAAAAAGAATAGATGCATAGAGGGGAATTTGGGCAGCTCCGCTGGCTAAGCGTCTGCCTTCGGCTCAGGTCATGATCCCAGGGTTCCCGGGAATGAGCCCCTCATTAGGCTCCCTACTCGGCAGGGAACCTGCTTCTCCTGCCGCTTGTGCTCTCTCTCTCTCAAATAAATAAATAAAATCTTTTAAAAAAAATAAAAGAATAGATGCATAGATCAATGGAACAGAACAGACAGCCAGGACATAAGCTCATGCTTATATGATTAATTAATCTATGACAAAGGAAGCAAGAATATATATGAGGAAAAGACTATCTTCAATAAATGGTGCAGGGAAACTGGAGAGCTACATGTAAAAGAATGAAACTGGACCACTTTCTAACACCATACACAAAAATAAACCCAAGATGGATTAAAGACCTACTACATGTGAGATCTGAGACCATAAAATTCCTAGAAGAGAACACAGTCAGTAATTTCTGACATTGGCCATAACAACATTTTTCTAGATATGTCTCCTCTGGCAAGAAAAACAAAAGCAAAATTAAACTACTGAGACTGCACCAAAATGAAAAGCTTTTGCACAGTGAAGGAAACTAGGAACAAAACAAAAAGGCAACCTAGTAAATAGGAGAAGATATTTGCAAATGACATATGCAACAAGGGATTAATATGCAAAATATATAAAGAACTTACACTGCTCAACACCAAAAAAAACACATAAATAATCTGACTTTAAAATGGGCAGAGGATCTGAACAGACATTTTTCCAAAGGAGACATACAGATGACCAATAGGCACATGAAAACATGCTCAACCTCACTCATTGTCAGGGAAATGTAAATCAAAACCACAATGAGCTATCTCACCTTACACCTGTCAAAATGGCTAAAATCAAAATGACGAGAAATAATAAGTGATGGTGAGGATGTGGAGAAAAGAGAGCCCTCATACACTGTTGGCGGGAATGGAAATTGGTACTGCTACTGTGGAAAACAGTATGGAGGTTTCTCCCCAAAATTAAAAATAGAAATGCCGCGTGATCCAATAATTCCACTAATGGGTATTTACCCAAAGAAAATGAAAACACTAATTCAAAAAGATAGATGCACTCCTGTGTTTATTGCAGCCTTATTTACAATAGCCAAGATATGGAAGCAGCCAAAGTGTCCATCATAGAGAAACAGGTAAGGAAGATGTGACACACACACCAGAATATTACACAGTCACAAAAAAAGGATGAGATCATGACATTCGTGACAACATGGATGGACCTAGAGGGTATAATGAAGTGAAATAAGTCAGACTGAGAAAGACAAACATCATATGATTTCACTTATATGTGGAATCTTTAAAAAAAAAAACAACAACAACAAAAGCAAAATCAGACCTGTAACACAGAGAACAAACTGGTGGTGCCCAGAGGGGATGGGGTGGGGAGATGGGGAAAATGGGTGAGGGGGAGTGGGAGATACAGGCTTCCAGTTAGGGACTGAATAAGTCACAGGAATAAAAGTCACAGCATAAGGAGTATAGTCCGTGACACTGTAATAGTGATGTATGGTGACAGATAGTAGCTATATTCGTGATGAGCAGAGTATAATGTATAAACTTGTCAATCACTATGTCATACACCTGAAACTAATGTAACATCGTGTGTCAACTCTACTCAAATTAAAAAACTTAAAAAAAAAGAAAAGAGACCCTAAGCTTTAAAGGATGCGGCCATTTACCTGGAACCAGGGGCTGGGATTGGGGGTGGGGGAAACAGTATGAATTGCTTCCTAGCAAGCCACTAGGAAATACTAAAGAAAAAGGTGCCACTGGTCTCCCACAGGGGTCACGCTCCAGGGTTACCCCTTTACTGGCCTCAGCAGCCCCATTCCAACACAACGTTATAGTCACTCAAAACCTCTTTTAGTTTCCAAAAGCATGTCCTCTCACCTCCACTTGCTGTTCCTTCTGCCTGAAACACATTCTTCACCTCTTCCCCAGCCAAATCTCACTCACCCTACAGGGGACTCAGCTTACACATGACCTCCTACAGGAAGCCCACCAGACTGACCCCTTCTCAACTAGGTCAAGAGCCTCTTCTCAACCCCCAGAGCCCTGTGGGCTTCCACCATCACAACAGTGGTTTCTCTGGGTCTGTGCTCCCCGTGACACGCATTTCCAGAATAGGCACGTTGCAGCACTGTATAGGGGGAGTGAAATCACTTTTTGGAGAAAGAGGGGAGTTCTATATAGTCTTGGGACCTTGAAGAGAGGGGTGGAGATCTAGTTTAGGGTCAGCATTTGAAAGAACATTCTAAGAATTCTGCCTCACTAACCAGCCTAAGCGAGGACCAGATTTGAGGAACAGACACACCTTGGCTTGGAGAACAGCGCCACCTGGTGGTACCTGCGTGGAATAGCACCTTTCTTCATTGGTTCTTTCAACATTTATTGTCAACACATGCAGGGTTCCCGGGGTATTTGACACTCAGAGGGGATCATTTTAATACCTCCTTCCTATACAGTAAAGTTATTTTCAGCAATCATAAAATAAAACAAATAATAATGATGACCATAGAAGAAATGCAGACAGTGAAAATGTACTTCCTTCTGGTAGAAAACTCTATGTAATATGTAGATGATTTCCAGTCACTAACAAGCAAATTGTAATAAAACTGAAATATCTGTAAACACTACAATTCGGGACGCTGCAAAATCTTGCCATGGATGAAATGTTCTTTTTCTTGACTTGTTTTAAAACAATTTAAAAACAATGTTTGCATCTTAATGGTGTTATTCAAATTCAGCAATCTAGTTCACGTGTGAACTAACGTGCACATTTACCAACGAAAAGCCTTACAGGTCATGTTTCACAAAGCTTCACCGTTTTAAATTTTAAGCACAAAATCTCCAAATGGTCACCCAGAATGACAAAATGGAAGTAATACGAGCTTGTGTGTTTATCTTTACAATCAGCGTTTGCCTATTTTGAATCTAAATGCAGGAAGATATTGTCTCCCAGGACTCGGAGACCCTCAGACAATTCCAAACCATTGCAAACTTAGTCTCCAAATGAACACACATAGCCGAGGGTCTTGGTGTGTCTGGAGTTGACGGTACAACTCAGGGTTCCCTGAGTTGATTTTCATATAGAATACAAAGTGCATTCAAGAATATGCTAATATGAGGCTTACATACAAATTATTAAAACTCAACAGTAAATGGTGAAATCAGAGTAAGGTCTGTACCGAATAATCCCAATGTCAAGTTCCTGGCTCTGGGGTCTTCTCACCAGGCATCACCCACCCAGGCCTCACACTCCCACTCCACGCAACAGATAAAGCCCCCGTCCTTCCCCCATAGTTCCACAAAACAGCCACAGGACTTCTAAACCACCACAAATGAAAAGAAGCAAAACTTGCCTTTCCAGAAGCCGCGGAAATCTCCTTGCCTTTCCCCAGCTCCGAGTGGGTTTCATGGCTGCCCTTGAGCCGGTGGCTCTAGAGAGCCAAGCCACGAGAATGAGACAAAGGCTGGGGACTGGGGAAGGGGCCAATCACAGCTAAGGAATGGGGAGCAAGTTCAGAAAAGCGCAGGAGCCTGGCTCCATTTCACTCAACCTGCTGGGTTCTGTGCTCCAACATCGAATTCTCCATGGGGAGTGCTCGCTTTGGCCACACGTATACCAATTGTCCATGCAGGGAAACTGAGGCAGCAAGCGCCTGGGGACAGGACTTCTCAGTAGGACTGAGTGGGCACTCGGGACCACCAGTTAATAAAGATCCCAGCTGTGACTGTCTGTGTCCAGGGAGGAACACGGGGCAGCTGTAGGGTGTTGGGTGGTAAAATCACCTGAAGACACTTTAAAACGCACCAGCGTTGGGGCGTGGGGTGGGAGGAGGGGTTGGCATTTGTTAAAACTCCTCCAGGTGATGCTAATATGCAACCAGCATGGAAAGCACCCACCTCGCTCAACCCACACAGACAGGGAAGCAGAGGCCCAGCCGTGCACCTGCCTCAGTTCCCCCACTCCGCCACAGCTCCTCACACATATGAAGATGTCCTCGGGGCAGAGAAGTGGGAAGACCAGACCCTCAGACCCTGGGGACCACGTCTGGGCCCACAAGAAAAGCTGTTTTCAGGCACTTCTCACTGACCCCTTCCAATGACCCAGCCCCTCTCCTGGTCCCCCATTCGCCCCAGAAAAGATGAGGGACTCAAACAAGAGAGAAGCTGAGTTTATTACAATGACAGAGGTCTTGTCACCTGAGAGTTCCCAGAGTCTTCGCCTTCAGGGCCCAGAGGAAGGAAGGTCTCTATTGTAAGCAATGCGCCCTCAGCTGAGGGCTGCCCCATAGATAGCAGCCCGAGAGCAAGTTACATGACCCCACCCTCCCAGGGCCTTCCCTCCTCCCCCAGCCAGAGCGCACAGGTGACCAGGTGGGGGCACTAGATCAGTATGAACCTGAGGCCTCAGCTGCCTGCCTTACCGCAGCCCCCCTGCTTTGGGGAGAGCAGCTGAGCTGACCTCAGCCAAACTGGAGGTCCTAGGATGGGGCGGAAGCTGGAGCATCGAGGCTTGCAGGCCCCAGGCAGGCAGGAGCTCAGACAACAGCAGCCTCATTCCCCTTGCCACACCCTGGGGGGCCTTCAGCCTTGCTTGCCACGCTGTAATAGTAGGTCCGCATGCGCTGTTCCACGGCCTGGAAGTCTGGGCGGTCATCCCACCTGTGGGCGGTTGGGTAGATCCAGGCCACTGACCACATCCCCACAACCCACCTTCATCTGCAGGGTAGACACGCAGGGGGCTCAGAAAACCAGTGGGGTTGTCAGGGTGGTGGAGTTTGGAGTAATGGAGAGGTTTGTTGGGTAGGAGAGGACTAGAATCGAGTGTTGCCATACCAGGTAATAGAAGAGCTGCCGACATACAGGATGTGGGGGGAACCATCTGTTGAGTGTTAACTGGTGAAGACGTAGGGAATTTAGTTCATTGAGTGTCGGAGTAACAACTATCAACCAACAGGAGCTGGGAATTGAAAGATGAAGTACCGCACACGTGCCAAGGGCCAGGATATTGGGTGCTAGGTGCCCGCTTATGTGGGTGCAAGGGTGCTGCCCCTAATCTAGCAGAACGTTGGAGTCCTGACAGTGGGTTCAGCTAGTGGGGAGTCAGGCTGTTAAAGATGCTAGAAGTATTGCGTGTTGGTGTGCTGAGTATTTCCCAGTGGGGGCCACTTAACAGAGGTTGGATGGACTGATCATTTATTATTTATCATAAATAGGGTGTCTATTTAATCGGGTGGCTTAGGTGTTTGGGTGCCAGAGTCATAGGTGTTGACCAATAGAATGGATGTTGGGGTAGGAAAAGTATGGCTCAGTGTAGGACAACAGCTTTTTTGGGTGCGTGTTGCCTATTTTCCGATGGGAAGTTGAAATACTGATGATTTCAGGAGTTGGCGTGTTCAAGTATTGAGTCTGAACACCAGACAGGGGTGGAGGTTTTGAATATATTGAGTGTTTGGGTGCTGTAGTGTTGGTCTGTGAGGGTAAATAGGTGTTGAATGTTGGCTGGTGGGGGACTGAGGAATTAGACTGGACTATAATCCCATGCCCTGACCACTGGTACCATGTTTTGGGTAACAGTACTGACTTGAGTACTGTAGGATCAATGTGCTGAGTGTTGGCTGGTGGGGGACTGAAGTTACAGATGCTAGAGCACTAGGTGTCTCCAGGGGTAGGGTGTTGTGGTGCTGGTCCATTGGAGCACTCTAGCGTCAGTGTGTTGAGGCATTGAGTATAGGTGCAGAAAGTAAAGGTGCCAAGTGATGGAAAGGCTGTGAACTGGGCGAGTCTTGGGTGGGACGAGTTTTGGACTATTAGGCACCATGACGTCCGGCCCCAGGCCCAGGTGTCAGCTCAGCTAGGTACCCTTCCCACCCACAGGCACTCACTTGTAGATCCAGCAGTCACTCATGAGTGCATACATTTCAGGCGGACACTCTGGCGGGCACTCCATCCGCTTGCCCTGCTCGATGAAGGCTATGACCTCGGGGCCTTTCATCTTCTGCTCGAGCCAGAGCCAAGTGCAATGTGAGTAACGGGGGCCACCTCGCCCTCAACCTCCTTCCCACCCACCCGCCCGTCTCTGCCCACGCCTGCCTTGTAGGGCTTCTGGCCATAGGAGAAGGCCTCCCACATGGTGACCCCATAGCTCCAGACGTCACTGCGGCTGGAGAACTTGCGGAAGTTGAAGCACTCGGGTGCATACCACTTGAGCGGCCACTTCCCTGCCGAGCGGGCCTGAGAATGGGGAGATGCTGCCAGGGTAGGGCTCAGGGACACTCCACCCACCAACCTCAACCACCTGGGCACCAAAGGGGTGGGGGCTCACAGTGTAGTAGCTGTCGTCGGCACCCAGTGCCTTGGAGAGACCAAAGTCACTGATCTTGGCATAGTGCCGGTTGACCAGCAAGACATTGCGGGCCGCCAGGTCACGGTGCACAAAGTTTTTCTCCTCCAGGTACTTCATCCCCATGGACACCTGGTGCAGCAGCTCCGCCACATTGCTGATGGGGATCTCCTCCCTGGGGTACAGGGGAGGGCAGAGTCAGCGGGGAGGGGACCGCACAAGTTCCCAAGGGAGCAAAACCCACTTCTCTGACCCAGCCAAGCATGTGTTCATCAGGTGCTTGTTGGACATCTGCTGTGTGTCAGGCCCAGGGCTGGGGATGTGGTGGGGAGGCGAACAAAAAAGGCAAAACCCTCTGTCCTCATCTAGTCTTGAGGCTTTACATTTCTCCCACATACTATGATCCCCAAACTTACACATTGACCTGCATCCTCTATATGCCCTCAGGGGGGCCTCGTGGGCATCTCAAAAACAATAAAGACAAAGCTAAGTTCCTGTTTGTTCACACACACAACCAGCTCTCCCCACTGTTCCCTTTCTTCTCCAGCAGCTACCTCCTTTCATTTCCTTGGCCCAGAAGCACTAGCCTTGCTGTCGACTCCTCTGTCTCACACCCAGCTTCGGATCTGTCAGCACAGCCTGGCAGCTCTGCCTTCAGAATCCCTCCAGAATCCTCCTACTTCTCTCCATCGCTGCTTCTGCCACCACGGCCCAGGCTTCATCATCGTCAGCCTGGACTGGAAGTTAGCCTGGACCAGAGCGGTCACCTCTGCCCTCACCCCCCAGGGTCTGTCCCCCCACGGAAGTCAGGTCCAGCTGCTCCTCTGTGCAGAGCCTCCCAGGGCTCCCACCTCACTTGGGGTAAAAGTCCAAGGTCTCCCATGGCCCGTGATCTGCATGATCTGCCCCTTTGCCTCCCTACCCACATCAGCTCCCCCTCTCCTCTTCACGCACTCTGCTACAGGCACAGGGCCTTCATCACAGTTCCTCCATTACCCCTGGCACAGGCACACCTCAGGGCCTTTGCACTGGCTGTCTGTCCCCCCATAGCAGCACTTGGCTGCCTCCTTCAGTTTACAAAAACCTCACCTTCTCACTTGTCATCTCCCACCCCGACACTCCCAATCGTCTTTTTTATAGTACTTATTTTCCAACATACTCTGTTATAATTATTCTTGAAAACCTCTCTTCCCCAACCAGAATACAGGACAGAGGTCTTTGTCTCTTTTGTTCACTGATGAATCCCAAGGGCTGGCAATAGTCCCGATTATGGAGAAATTGCCCAGTAGACCCCTGTGGAATAACTGAATGTGTGAGCCAGGTTACACCACAAACACACGTGCACCAGCAGGAACGGGGAGGTGATGGGCACGTACCTCGGCCGGTGTAAAAGATCGTGTCTATGAGGGTAAGAGTTGGAGGCATGAGGACACCTTGCTGTTAACAGCTCTGCCTTGTGGGTGTGAGCGTGGGTGTCAGGGTGTGCGGGGGGGGAGGGGGAGGCAGGAGTCACATGAAAACGCGTGTGTGCTCATAGATGAGGAGCCCACAAGGCCCACCGGCGCCACGTGCCCAGCCCACCCCGGGGCTCACTTCTTGCTGAGCAGGAACTTGTGCAGGGGCCCGCCGCCCGCCATCTCCATGACAAGCATGAGGGCCTCGGCCTGGCAGACGCCGATGAGCCGCACGATGTAGGGGTTGTCCAGCTGGTGCATGATCTGTGCCTCGCGCATCATCTCATCCTTGTCTGTCTTCTCCGTGCTGTGCTTCAACACCTTGATGGCCACGTCAATCTGCTTCCTGCCGCAACGAGCGCCTGCGTCAGCCCGGGCCCTGCTCAGCCCCTCGAGCCCACCCGGCCGGCCTCTCTTCTCTCCAGATGCGCGTGCTGGACACTGGGGTCACCACCTGGCTTTCGCTTCGGAGCCCAGGCACACACTTCTCCAGCTGCCAGGAGTGTCAGCCAGCGAGAGCTGGCTGCCGAGTTCCTCACTGAGAACTACCCCTCCCTGGACAAAACACCTCAGCATTACACCCTCCCCGGGGGCTGCCTGGAGTCGGTGCGCAGTCAACTCAAGGGTACAAGGGGGGCCCCTCTGCCTCTGCCCTGGGATGCGCGAGGCCTCTGTTGCCACTGCAGCTCAGCCCACCTCTCCCTGTCCCCAGCCTATGTCTCCCACACTCTCAGGTGCTGTCCCCGAGCCCTCCCAGGTCCTCCCCTAGCATGCAGTCTCCTGGCCCAGGATCTGTCTCCCAGGCAAACTGATGACGCATCCTGGCTCCAGCCCCCAAAGCCTGGGGAGGCCACTCCCGTCCTCTGCCCCCCACCCCCCCGCACAGGGCTTCCCCTAACCACGGCAGGGGCAGCCATACTTGCGCATGCGGTAGACGCCCTGGCGTACAGAGCCAAAGTTGCCACAGCCAAGTTCAATGTCAGCCATGAGGAGGTTCTCCCGCTTCAGGAAGAGCTTCTTGTCCTTGAGCTCCTCAGGGTCACTGTATGGGCTCTCGTACACACTCGTGTCCATGGGCATTGACTGCGCTTTCTCTGGGGACACTAGGCGTGCTTGGGCACACACACACACACAAGCATGCACTCCCAAGTCAGGATAAGGAAGTATGGGATGGGGGGACAAGAGGACACGGCAGCCTTGGCACCCGCAAAGCACACGCCCCAGACAGCGGTGCACGATTCCGAACTTGTGTGTGTTCATGTGCGCGTGTGCACACGTGTGTGCTCCTGGTCCCATCTGTGGGAGAGCTGGGAAGCCACGTCCAGGTGGACTCTAAAGGCAGGTGTGTCTATGTGCACACCTAACCACGTGGCTCCCCGTGTGCTCACACATATGCACCCACAGGTACTTTCACCCCCATCTCTGTGTATGATGGGGTCCAGAGGTGTGTCTGCGTGGGTGACTGTTAGTGTGCCGGCCAGAGTCCACACATCCGCGCTGTGTGTTCATTGGCGTGTCCGTGCCTGCCCGGCTCCGCGGATGCACCACGTAGCCCTGTTTACCAGGGCTCCAGGAGGAGCCTGTGCACGCATCTGCAACCACGTATGTTCTCTGCACACACGCGGACAGGCGTGCATCTACACAACAAACACATTAGCGTCTGCAGCCAGGCATTTCAGGAACACGGGCTCCAAAGCCCGCCTGCCCAGGCTCAAATCCCGGCTCCGCTATTGCCGAACTGCAGGACCTTACTAAGTTACTTGCCCTCCTTTCTCATCTGTAAAAGACTAATTGCCATGACTACGTCATCTAGCATGTCAGAAACATTCCAGAAGTACAGACACGTGTGAGCGTGAAGTGTGACTGGCACATAGTAGGTGCTGGACAAATGTGTGTCTGTGGCCCCGATGTACTCCCCCCGCATGTCCACATGCACCCCACGTACACGCACACAGGCATGATGGACGTGCACACACACGGTTGTCTACAGGCACAGCGTACACACGGGGCAAACCAAGCCAGCTGCTACATGTCAGACCCGGCCCATAGCTCTCCCCTGCCATGGCCCAGAGCCCAGCCAGGGACCTTGACTGTGGCCTGGCATAAGCCCCACACACACCCCTCCACCTCCGTCGGCTCACCTGGTTCAGGGGTGTACCCATCTGAGTTGGTGTCAATCCGTCTGGGAGCCTAAAGGTCATGAGGTCAGCAAGGGTCAGCAGGACCCCAAGCTGGGGGTACCCAGCCCCTGAGACCCAGAGCCTCTGAGGACTCCCAGGAGCAGTGCTGGGGGGGACCCTCTTCTGTTCCACGGCAGTCCCACTCTCCATCCCAGCCTCGCCTGGGGAACAGGACACATCACCCACCCGCCCAGCTCC
This sequence comes from Ursus arctos, assembly GCF_023065955.2. NCBI lineage: Eukaryota > Metazoa > Chordata > Mammalia > Carnivora > Ursidae > Ursus > Ursus arctos. The sequence goes on from NW_026623100.1 coordinate 11,752,347, forward strand.
ATCCCTCAGGACCCAACCCTGCGATGCCAGCTAACTCACGTGGGTGAACGTGGATGGGTGGGCTGGGAGTGTGGGAGCAGCGGCCTCTGGGGGGGCAGAAAGGACAGTGAGGGGGTGAGGCACGGAGTCTCCCACTCACCCCCATCCCAGCGCCCCCCTCACCTGAGCTGGCACTGCTGTTGGGGCAGGCATCCTTCAGGCAGTAGATGAGCCCATCGGCCTTCAGTTTCAGGTACTCCACCAGCTGCAGGGAGGTGGGTCAGGGCCAGGGCTCCTCTCTTCCCCAGGACCCTAAGCAACCCCCCCACCACGAGGTGGATGTGCAGCTCACCTGCCAGAGCGTGTCAAACTTGGTGCCCTCAGGAATACAGTACTTGCCCGCCTTGTCCTGGCTGATGAGGTAGTGGTACACGGTTTTCCCATAGATCAGCGACAGTGCGTAAGTGCCCTGCTCCTTCCGGGGCCTCAACCTGGCACGGGGAAGGAGGGGATATCACCCCTATAATCACCTGGGCCTTTCCTGTGGTGACCCCCTGCTGGGCCCCAGTTTCCACACACACACACACACACACACACACACACACACACACACCCCATGGACTCTGCTCTTGATAGTCTCGTGGAGAAGTGGCAGGGACTAGGGGACCCAAGGTCAGGCTCCACTCAACGTCCAGACCTACTGGTAACAGGCTGGGGGACTGGGGTGGGGGAGGAGAATGAGAGGAGAATGGCAGTGTCCACAGGGAGACACAGTTGTCCAAGAACACACATGTGACCATCCACGGGGAATGCTGGCCCTCCCACAGTGGACACTCGGCCCCAAATAGCCTGATACTCAGCCACCCACAGGTGAACCCTTGGCCGTCCAGGAGAGAACACTGAGCCACCCACAAGCAGACACCTGGTTCCTCCATGGCTGAATATGTGGCCTTCCATAGGGGCCACTCAGACTCAGCCATACGCAGGGGATACTTGGCCATCCACGGAGGGATATTTGGCCATCGATGGTGGACGCACAGCCACTCACAGAGGACACACAAGTCTATGCAAGTAGACTTAAAATATTCTCTTGGGGCGAGAAAGCCATTTTTACATGAAGAACAGAGGTAAGCACAACTCCATGGCTGGCTCCTGGGGCACCTTTGCACGATTCAGAACAAGTCACCTTGTCATCACAACAGACCCGCTAGTTACTGTAACAGACTGACTTTTAACAGAATGAGACCCTCGATTGCCCTCTGCTGGAAATTTGCTAAAATAAACAAACCAACCTTCCTTGTCTATGAATGAGAATTGAGCCGCTCAAAGGTGGTGTCTTCGTGTGTAAGAACCTGTCCACTCACACACACGTCCACATACACGGAGCGATCTAACCACACACACACACACACACACACACACAGGCTAACTTAGAGCCAGACGCCTGGACCCTCTCACCCCACGGTGAAACCAATCAACATCTCCCACAAAACAGCTGTGTCTCGAGTCACTGGCACAAGGTTCTAGTCCAAAATTAAGTGTAAACTTCCAATGGAGAATGGACAGCAACTGGTCCTGGGGGTCTCGGGCCTTGTAGAACAAGTTGTAAGCAGCCGACCAAGAATCTCGGGAATTGCGCTGAGTACAGAAGAGCTGGCTGGTGGCAGGCAGCAGGAAGCAGGCACCAGGATGGCCTGCAGACGGTGTCAACTCTCTGACAGGGCTTGGGGCCCGCCCATGGACATCCATTCATTGGACAAATGTTTACTGAGTGTTAACCACATGCCCGGCATTGTTCTAAGGGCAGAGATACAGTGGTAAACAAGAAAGACGTGAGCCCGCCTTGTAATCAAGCCCTTCCTTAGACCAAAGGGATGGGAAAAGATCTTCTGTCTCAGTCTCCTCATACGAAAAGAGAGACAACTGAACTACATCAGAGGTTCTGAACCTGGAAAGGGCTGCCAGGACGAGGGTCAGGTTCAGCTAGGGTCTCCTGTCGCTGTACACAAAATCTCTGGGGTAAACATGCTTTGGGCTTGAGAAAGGAGTTCAGGGCGCCTGGGTGGCTCAGTCAGTTGAGCATCTGCCTTTGGCTCACTTCATGATCCCAGGGTCCTGGAAGGGAGTCCTGCATCGGGCTCCCTGCTCAGCGGGGAGCCTGCTTCTCCCTCTGCCTTTGTTCTGCCCCCCTGCTTGTGCCCTCTGTGTCTCTCTCTCTGACAAATAAATAAAATCTTTTTAAAAAGGGAGAGAGAAAGGGGTTCAGCTTCAGAAAGATTCCCAAAGGGGTCTGAGATCCAGAAGAGGTTCGGAGACCCTTAACAATATCCTCTTACAGGCCCTTTGCAGGGGTCAGGTTTCCTTTCAAGTTGAATCAACCCGCACCACAAATCCTGCAATTATGCAGAAAGCTTCGGCAGCAAACAGCATGAGATACAACTCCAACCGTTCTTCAGCAGCTCTGAACCGTACTCGAGAACAAGCATGGCCCTGGTCTTAACTCCAGGCCTGAGTGGCATGCATCTTTCTATCACACCCTGCACCCTTATCTCAGAACCGGACCCGTTCTGGGCTTGTGACAGGCATCAGGATCCACCAGGGGTGTTCCCCTCCCCCACTGCCCCATGCGAGGTTCTATGCCTCCAGCTTTGACCTTCAGCCCCCTAACTATCTCCATACTGAGAAAGCAGTTCTTGACTACAGGAACCACAAGAAGAATCTACAACAGCCTCTGCCCAAAGCATGCCTTGTCTAATTCTCCAATAGTCTGGCTCAAAGTAGCTGCTTCTGGTCTCTTGACATTGCCCAGCGTGAGTCACTGTCCCTGATAATATCAGTGCTCCAACTGCTTCTGAACCTCAGTGCCAGCTCAACCTCTAGCCTGTGCCCGATCCTAGCTCCCTCAGCCTCAGACACTCGTGGCCCATGCTGGCCCTACCTGCCTCTGTGACTTCACGCTTGACATCCAAGGCACCCACAGCTGGTCAAAGCCCTGGGCCCTGGCTCTCCTGACACTCCTCTTACCTCAGTAGGCCAGTTAACTGTCATAAAATCTGCAGAAAGTTTGCACGATTTTCCTTGGGGCATGGAATTTTCCATGGAAGCTTAAGACATGAAAGAGGTCAAGGCTGAGGTAGGATGGGAACAGCAGCTGGTAAGTATCAGAGCCTGGATTCCCAACCAGGCTCTATTTCATTGATGTCTTCCTGCTCCACAAGAACAGGGATTTGTGTCTGTTTTGTTCACTGCCGTGTCCTCAGTGCCTGAAACAGTGCCTGGCACATAGTAGGTTTTCAGTAAATATTTGTTGAGTGGAGAGGGGAAATCGAAGCAGGCAGAAGTTAAGTTACTTGCCCAGCGTCCCCAGCTGGTAAGTAGCAAGCAGAGCCTGGATTGCCACCCAAGCAGCCCAGCTCTGGAGCCCTAACCACTGCAGATCCCTTCCCATATAATGTCCCTTCGCACACTCAGAAACACACTACCCCCTTGCACGTGTTAGGATAGGCTCACCCCTTACGGCCCATCTGCACGCTGAGGTCTGCCCCAGCCTCTAGGATTCCAGCCAACAAGCCCCAGCTCACCACCCCAAAGCCCCAAGCCTCAAGCCCCACATACAGGAACTTGCCGTCAGTCTGCGAGCCAGAATAGAGTTTGCGCTCTGCCTCCTCGCGCGTCAGGCTGCTGTGGTACCAGGGCATCCTCTCGTGAGCTGTCGTAGCGATGAGCTTCTCCACCTGGGGAGCCTGGCTGATGATGGCCTGCTCCAGGGCTTCGCCCTAAGGAAGGGAGGATAGAGGAGACTTGTAACTCTCACCAAGTGTCACCAAGGGGCCAAGTGCACAGCCAGGGGAAGCCTCTATCATCTCCTGGACCTTCCTAATTGCCTCCGTCCCCGCGAGACCCTTCGCCCCAGGCACACCTAGGGTGAGTCCTTCAGGCTATTGAGGGCAGCCTCCCCCGTCCCCCATCTCTACAGTCCCTCTCCAATCCCCGACCCATCCAGGGCCACGCCCCAGGCCCCTCCTTACAGGCAGCCTCAAGCTCATCTCCAGCTTGACGATCTAACACTGGTTGTCGTGTATTGCAGGCTGTCGAAGACCACCACCCACCACCCCCGCTGGCAGCGCCCCCAGCATTCTCTCAGGCCGGGCCCGGAAGCCCGGCCCAGTGCGACCTCCACAGGCGGGTCTGGCATAGACGTGCACCAAGACATCGCTCAGGCCCCTCCTTCCGAAGCCTCCTCCTAGGTCCCGCCCCCACCCACCCCTCCAGCTTCCAAGTCTAGCGTGGCGCAGCAAAGCCCAAGCGGGCGAAGACGACCGTTCTCCCCAGTCCCCCACCCCCACCCCCCCTCCAACCGAGGCTCCCTAGGCTCCCCGGGCCAGCTCTCCCAGGGCCACCTCCCGGCCCCGCCCCCGAGGGCCCCGCGCTCTCACCTCCAGCTTCCACGTCTGGCGCACGTAGTCGCGCACCATGGCGTCGCGCAGGCAGTCGAAGACCCCGGGCTGCGGCTCGAGTCCCGACGGCCGGTTGCACGGCTTGCGCAGGTTGCAGGGCAGCCCGTCGGGGTCGCGCGAATAGAACTCGCAGAGCTCTGCGGGGCCGCAGTGCGCCTTACCGCCGGCGATGGCGTAAGTGCCGTTGAGCTGGCGCTCGATGGGGAAGTGGTGGAAGCGCACATCGTGCACGAGCGAGAGCACATAGCCGCCCAGCGAGCGCAGGCACTGGCGCAGCAGGAAAAGCCCGTCGGCCATGCCCGCCAGCTTCAGGTGCTCCTCGGCCTCGGCGCGCGAGATGCTGCCGTAGAAGAACGGCAGGTGCGCCGCGGGGTCCGGCATCGCCGCCGCCGCCGCCCGGGTGCCTCGCCAGACCCTGCGCGTTCAGAGCGAGATGGAGGGCATGTCAGGGGCTCGGCTTGCCCTCTTAAACAACGTCCGTTGGGCCCAGACATAGTGGGAGAGGCCGCATTGAGGGGCATCCGTGCCAGTCGCGCAGAGCCTGCTTTATGCCAGAATCAACTTGGAGAGGAGCCCCCTGCTGAGCTCAGATAGGAGAGTCCCGACCCTCCTCTGACTTTTCAGAGACTTTGTGCGGGGCGCCCAGACACCCCCACTGGTCCCCACACACCAGCCCCTGGAATCATTCATTCATTTCCCAGGCACGTGTTGAATTACTGTGTTTCAGGCAGGTGCTGGAGATGAGAGTGAATAAGATAGACATGATCCTGCCCTCCTGAAGACAACAGTCTGGGGGGAGGGGGGATACATTAAGCAAGAAAAGAAGCAGAAACAATTACGGACTGAGGTCCGTGTCATAAAGGAAATAAATAGAGTGATACTAAGAGAAGAGGCCACGGTAGCTGGGATGGCCACCTTATTCTCTGAGGAGGTAGCATTTGAACTGAGATCTGAAGGATGAAGAGGAGCCAGCTGTTCAACAATCATGGAAGAGAGTACATCAGGCAGAGGGAACAGCAAGTACAAAGGCTCTGAGGCTGGAAAAGGCTTTGTTCTTCAAAAGAACCTTACTCTATTAACCTTCCCAGGAGTCCCCTCGGCCTTAGAAATTCCCCTTTGCCCTGCCCCCTCTGCCTTCATGGGCAAATTTCTAGAAAGCATAAACTAATCCGAATGTACATCAATAAGAGATTGGTTAAATACATTAGGGTTTAATTCCAGTGTGAACTTTGATACAGCCACTAAATAAAATGAGATGTGCAGTTGAAAAGTATGATCCAATGTGGGGAGAAGGAATTAAAGATATTTAGATAAATATCTAGTAAGACGGATAACCTAAATTATGTTTTTAACTTTCTGGGGTTATAGTATAATGACATATCTTGATAAGCACTGGGTTACACAAGTGTCTGGATTTCTCAAAGCATGTACTAAAATTTGTTCATTTATTTGGACCCCTCCATTTAAAAAAATCCATAAAATATTGAACATGAGTTAACAATCTGCAGAAGTATTTAGGTCTGGTGGATACTGATGATTGTAATTTACTTTGAAAAGCATCCAAAAAATAACATCAACTGATGGATGGACAGGTAGGTAGACAGATACAATCAAGTCTTATTATTCAAAGTAGTTCTGTAAAGTTATTGCAAACACTGAATTAGCAAATACTAAATGATTGCTCCTAGAGGAAATCCAATGTTAGGTTCCTAAAGTCTCTGGTCACCACATTTTCATCAACTGGTCAGTACATAAACCTGTTTCTGCTTAAAGACACTATTTGATATATACTGTTGATTCGTTAACATTGAATGCTCAGCCAACAGCAGTAAAACTATAAGCTTGTCTAACACATACTTTTCCCGGAAGGCACGTCACAGCCGTCTTGCACTTAGGAACACAAGACAGCACATCAGCCCTGCACTGCCATTTAAACAGTGAAATCACTGACAAAAAAAACACAAAAATGTGGCATCAAATTGAGGACACTTGTTTACAGCATGAGAATTAAAACAAAAAGCAGAGGCACGTCCACTTGCTTGACCTCAGTGGGAATGTGCACGTCCGTCGACTCAAATGTCTTGCTTCTCTGCATGTGTTCCTGAATGACTATGAAAGGGCCTCAAGAATTAATTGGGGGTTACAAGTAAATATTAGCGAGTAGATTCTAGATACAGAATCTGCTAATAATAGGATCAACAGTTGTGTAACAAAGTGAATATAACAATATTAATTTAGAATCTATGGGGTGGTTAATGAGTAGACAACTAATTCTCCCCATTTCTCTGTATATTTGTAAGTTATTATATAAGACTGAGAAAACTTATCGCCCCATAACAACTTCCAGACATTTCTCTAAGGTGGGACCTCCTTAGAGACCTAAGACCACCCAGGCATAGGCTGTGTTCAGGGGAGGGTCCTTGGGTGTCTGTCTCAGTTAAGCAAATGTGAGCAGGGGGCTCAAAGAAGGTTTTTGTGGCTTGAGAAAGGCCCTTCACCCTGTGTCCAGGGACAAGCACGGATGGGCACAGGGACTGAGAGGAAGATACTGGAATGGGAATCAGGTGAGGTCTGGGTTGGGGTAGCCAGAGGAGGAGCCAGAATCTACATTCTAACCTGATTGCTCCTGACATTGGGGTTGGGAAGGCCAGGCTTAAGGGGGTTCCTGGATGTCCCAATAGTTACAGGCAGGTGATTAACCAGGGACCGCATTTGTGGCCCCACCTGGAGACTCAGGTCAGCTTTCCATCAGAGTGTTGAAGAGTCACAAAGGTTCCTAGGTATTTACCCTAGAGAAATGGAAACTTGCATTCACAGAAAAACCTACACAGGAAATGTTTATAGCCGCTCTGTTCACAACGGCCAAATTTTGGAAGCAAATGTATCTCCGCAGATGAATAGATAAACTGTGGCACATCCCGATCATGGGATACTACTCAGCGATAAAATGGAAGGAAACGCTAATCCCCGCAACACATGGATGAATCTAAAGGCATCCTGCTGAGTGAAAGAAGCCATACTCAAAAGGCCACAAACTGTCCAATTCCACTCAAAACTCTATCAGTGGAGAGCAGTGCATCAGTGGTTGCCAAAGGCTGGGGGCCAAGGGAGAGGATTCACTAGAAGGGACATGAGGGGATTTGGGAGAACAGTCAATATTTTGATTGAGATGTTTCTCAGCTATATGCATGTGTCAAATCTCACGGAAGTTTTCACTAAATGGGTGAATTTTACTGTATGTAAATTATACCATAATGTTTTTAACTAAAGGAACTGGAAAGTATAGACAAACCAGACACTAAGAATAACAACTGACATAGGAAATAAAGTGCTGTTTATACTCCTGCTCTACTTTCTTGACTCCCACCCCCTCACCAGCCTCGAAGCCTGTCCCCCACCCCCACTAGGATGCTCTCCAGGCTAGAGAAGAAGCACTGATATCACCACCTGGGGGGCGCGAGGCAAGCAACTAATGCCCTCCTCAATGCTGGTCCCCTGAGTGATGGACATTGGTGACCCCTCCTTCCTGCTTGAGCCTCTCGGCTCTCCCCAGTCCTTCGCAGGCTCCCTGACATGTCTCCTTCTTCTCTGACAGTTCCTGCTCTGTCTCCTTCCCCAGCCCTGGTCCCCTTACTTGGGGTGTTCTGTCTGTGGCTATAAACATGGCACCATGCCCACCGGTCTAGTCCAGATCTCTCTCCTGAGGTCTGATTGTGGTGGCATCACCTCCTTTGATCTCCACCTGCTGTGTCTATTAATAAAACCTGAGATCCAGACCTAACTCACATGGTGTTTGTGGTTGGCTAAACCCCACAGTTTGTTTCCCATGAGCTGGCTCCAGGATCTGTAAATTGCTTCTCGGCAATTTTTCCCCTGAGGATTCCCTTGCTCAAGAACTTACTGTGGCTCCCTCCTGCCCACTTCATTCAATCTAACTAAACTCTTCAACCTTCCCTCTGCTCCAGCGGGGCTGTGCTATTCGCCTTCTTTCAAATGCACTTCCATACTTTTATCCATGCAGTGCCCTCTACTGAGTACTCCCTCCCTACTTCTCTCCATCCTCCCAAGTGCAGCCATCCCTGCCTCACAGATTGCATCGCTGGTCCCTATACACAGGACACAGAACCAAGCAGCAAGGTGGGGGCTTGTCCAAGGGCTGTGGGGAGGGGTGGGGGTAGTGAAGCTGGTCTCTGGGGCAGGAAGCTGTGGCAGGAAATTGTCGGCAACACAGTTTGAGAAGCTCCTCCCCACAGTGGCCACAGGTGCAACCTGGGTAGCCAGAGACGGGTTAGTGCAGAAGGGGGGTGGGGAGAGACTAGCCCTTGGGGCCAAGTCCAGGGCCATAAGCCGTGATTGGCCATCTCAGACCGAAGGCCAAAGCATCCCAGAGGCAGGAGCCTTCCCCATGCATTCTGAGCTTTATCACAACCTCCCTGTCTCACTGCCAATGACAACAATGGTAATAATAACACGACACTGCACGGCAGGTGGGTCCAGGGGTTAGCTAGCCCTGTGTCTGCTCTCGCCTTCCTGTGCCTTTCTGGGCTGTCCTCACTAGTAAAACAGGGGCATGAGAGCCGGAGTGACCAGCTTTCCAGTTCCCAGGGATGCTGGGGAGGCCAGAGGAAGTGGACAGGAGGAGGCAGAAGATGAAGAGCCAGGGGGACAAGGGGCAGGAACATTTGTCCTTGCAGCACCACTGTGGGCCAGGCCAACATGGACCCTTGGCCTTCAGAGGAGTTGGGCCAGTCTGCAGCCTCCTGATGGGACCCTAGATGTGGGTGGGAAGACCACATCTTTCTATTCTGAGTCATATCCCTACAGATTCTGTGGCTTTCCCAGGAGACAAGCCCACCATGAGACTCCCCCACCCCAGTCCTGCCTGGACTGACCCCATCCAGCCTCCCCAGGAGCTGTGAGTTCAGAGATCCTAATTTGGCCTTCCCAGAGTTTGTAGCTCCACTGAGAGATGATGGGACCCCAGCCTTGTTTGCACTGCCCAGGCCCTGGGAGGAGGAAGAAACCTGTGGTCCTTGGTCAGAAGGATCTAGCTAAAATTCCACCATTCAAGCATCCTCCTTTGGTAAAGGCTGGGTTCAGTTATATCTATTCCAGAGAGACCTGATACCCCAAACATACTTCAAAGGAAAAAAGGCTCAGGTGGTCAAACACACTTTCAAAAGCTACTGAAAGCATATTAGCATATTAAAGGCTCTGAGAGAGAGGTGCCTGGGAGGCTCAGTTGGTTAAGTGTCCGACTCTTGGTTCCTGCTCAGGTCATGATCTCAGAGTTGTGAGATGGAGCCCTGCGTTGGGGCTCTGTGCTCAGCAGGGAGTCTGCTGCAGATTCTTTCTCTCCCCTTCCCTCTGCCCCTCACCCTCCACAGCCCCCCCAAAATAAATAAATAAAATCTTAAATAAATAAAGGCTCAGGGTACCTGGGTAGCTCAACAGGTTAAGTGTCTGCCTTCAGCTCAGGTCGTGAGTCCCTGGGATCTCAGGCCCTGGGATCTCAGGGCCCTGGGATCAGCTGCGTCAGGCTCTCTGCTCAGTGAGAAGTCAGCTTCTCCCTCTTCCTTTGCCCCTGCTCATGCTCTCTCCCTCTCCCTCTCTCTCTCTCTCTCTCTCTCAAATAAATAAATAAAAATATTCTTAAAAAATTAAAAATAAAGGCTCTGAGAAGACCTGCATGGAAGGACTGTTTTAGCTTTGTTTTATCCCCACTCTTATGTAGCAGATCCTTGAGGCTCTACTATTCCACAAAACATACTCTGGGTATCAAAAGCCCCAATTAGATGCCCGTTGTGAGAGCCCAGAGGGAAGACCGAGGCAGTCAGGCTGCAGAGGGAATGAGCCCATCCAAATGGACTTGTTGGGAGGGGGTGGGAGTTGCACCAGCCAGGCCTGGAGGCTCCATATGCTGCCCATAGCCAGATGCCAGAAGTGACCCCATCAAAGGCTCTGCTAGAATAGGGGCCCAGCCCCTCTTTGCCCACCCCTCCTCTCACTGACCCCCATTCTTCTGCCTGAGACCTGAAATGTCCCCTAAAACCACACTTCCTGCCCTCTAGTTCACAATCATGGTGGGGCCCCCTCCACCCACCAATAGAGGCAGGACAGGCAATTTCAGCCAATAAAATGCCACCTTGGTTACATTCTAAGTCACAATGGCAGCAGTTGACTTTGAGCCATGGGTGGCGATAGGCTCCTTCATAGCTTTTTCCTGACACCAAGGCATCAGGGATCTACAGTGCAGTGAGAGAGTCCTGGGCAGTGAGTTAAGCCCACCAGACCCCACCTAGAAAACGGTTCAAGCAAAGGTGCCTGACACCAGGAGATTGTGGGGATTCCGTGGGATAAGACTCACCAAGCACCAAGCACAGCACGTGGCCTGCCATTGTGTTATCATATCCTTCGCTGCTCTCAGCCCTCCAGGACTCCCACCTCACTGAGGGGTAAAGCCCAAGTCCTGATGCAGTCTGCCCGATCACCTCTTTGTCCTCATTCACGCCCCACCAGCCCATGGGCCTCCTTATGTCACATGTTCAGGTCACTTGATCAAACCAGGCATGGTCTAACCTCACGGCCTTTGCACCGTCTGTTCCCCCTGCCTACACACTCTTCCCTCAAAATCCTTCACTTTACTCAAGTCTCTGCCTAACTATCACCTCCTCCTCCAAGAGCTCTTCTCTGACCTCCCTCTCTAAAATCACCTCCCCTTCTTCAGGATAAAGACATCCCTGACCCAGCTTTATGATTCTTCACCACCAAAAATGTAATTTATCCACCAACTTGTTGACACAGGACCTTTGTCCCCTGCTAGAATGTAAGCACCACGAGAGTGAAGATTCTGTCTTGTTCCCCAGCCCAGACCAGCAAGGCACATAGTAGGTGCCTACCCCCTTCTCCTGGCCATATGCTTCAGTCCCCTCTGTTGTCCCCTCCTCCTAGAAGTGTTCCATGATTTCCACCCCACCCTCCCCAGGCTGAGTCAGGCACCTCCTCTCCTGTCCCAGGGCCCATCCTCCCCACATCACAGCCCTGATGGCCATGTATGACCACTGTCTGTTGGCTCCTCTATCTGTGACCAGGCTGAGCTCCCTGAGACAGAGCCTACGGCTGTCTTGTTTTCTACTGGAGCCTGGGCTTCCTTCCAATAAGTATGTGTCAAAGAGGTAACAACAACAACAGCCTCTGTGCCAGGGACTTTACTACGAGCGTGAGCCACTTAATCTAAACCTCACCTCAACTCCCATAAAATGGGAACTGTTAGCCCCATTCTTCAGATTAAGCAACTGAAGCTCAGAGAGGTTAATGTCATGATCAAAATCACGTGGCCTGCAAGTGGCAGTCAGGATTTGAACGCAGGTCTCTGACCCAGCAGCCTGCGCTCACCACTCTGGTGAATGTCCTTTAGGAGACAGAATCGCTTATTCTGAGCTGGATCCCTTGGGCGGCTCTCACCCCAGGCTGGCAGGTGCCCCTGCACTGTAGCTTCCTTCGACTGTCGGGGCCCAGAGTGCTGGGCTCTTGTGGGTTGGGGATAGGTCCTTGCGTCTGGCAGGCTCGCTAAGTGTCTGCTGGTCCACTGGACGTGAGCAGTCCCCCCACCCCGACCTCCGCTGCCTTGGTGTTAAGGGCCGTGTGAGCTCAACAAGCTTTCCCTCTCTGGGTGTCAGGCTCTGTGACTGTAAAAGGGAGATGAGGAGAGGCTTAGGGGGTAGGAAAGGTAGGGCGATGAGTCGGGAGGACAGCAGGGTGCCGTCCTGTGCCTTGTGGAGGGTTTAGCATAATTCCTGGTCTGTATCTACTAGACGCCAACAAGACCCCCTGAGTCACACCCAAAAATGTCTCCAGACGTTATCAGATGTGTCGGGGGGGGGGGGGGGCAGGGGTAAAGGTGGTGCCAAAATCGGCTCCAGTTGAGAACCACAGCCTGGACCCTATGCTTTGTGTTGGCGGGTGTGCAGGGAGGGGTCGGCATGAAGAGGTCTGGCTGCTGCAGCCCCCAGGAAAGTCTCCAGAAGCTACGAAGTCCAGAGCCTGTCCTCCCAGAGCTAGTAGTGACAATGAGAATTCTAGCCGCAGGCTCAGATAGCACCTACTATGTGCCCGGCACTCTAGATCTACAGTTGACCCCAGAACAACACGGGTTTGAACTGCTCAGGCCCAGTTACAGGCAGATTTTTCACAGGATGGTTAATGTCTTTTCTCTTAGGATTTTCTCCATGCTATTTTCTTTTGTCTAGATGACTTTGTTTTCAGAATACAGGATATAACGCATACAGCATACAAAATACATATTAGACTAGCGATGTTATCAGAAGGCTTCCAGTCAACAGTAGACTCCTAGCAGTTAAGTTTGGGGGGAGTCAACAGTACATGCAGGATTTCAACTGCATGGGGTTTCGGCACCCCTAAGCCCAGTGTTGTTCAAGGGTCAACTCTGCTCGTCCACCTAATCCTCACAAGAGCCCCGTGAGTGAAGGACTTATGGATCGGGGACCCGACACACACAGGCGCGGTGACTTGCCTAGGGTGGCCCAGCACGCACAGTAGGCAGCAGAGCCAGGACTCGAATCTAGGCCGCCAGGCTCTAGGTAAGTGTATGCTTACCACCGTCCAGGCGGCCTGCCAGCCCCGTGTCCCTGCCAGGGCTGCGTGCGGGAGGCAGGAGGACAGGCACAAAAAGGAAAGGGAAACACCACACTGAAGGAGAGGAGCCTTCAGAGGTGGAACCGAAGATTTTTCACGCCAGGAGTCCCTGGTGCTAAGCTCTCAGCAAAGCTTTACTAAGCACCCAGGGTACGCTCACCACCCTGGCTGAGACAGGAGTAATGAGCTGTTCGCCACAGGAACCCCCCTGTTCCTTCCTGCCAAGACTCTCCTGCCTGGGACACTTTTCCCAACCTCTCACCCAAGAGCCAAGAGCCAGGCACCTGCAAGGTGCCGATATTTGCATCTGCATTTAGCAGATGCACAAACAGGTTCAGCGTGTCCCAGCAACCTGCCAAGGACACACAGCAGTTGAGAGGGATTCAGACTGTTTTCTCCTTCACCTCTCCGGGTCCCCCTCTAGCCTGAGCTCCCTTACAAGTGGCTCAAGCCTGTCCTGGACACCGTGATAGGAATCATCTACGTTTGGTTGTTCAAGTTCACAGTCCTGTTGAGCCACCCTCATATTCACGGGGCTGGGAGTAGGGGTGGGGGGTGCAGAGCACATGTTTGCTCTCTTTGGAAGAGTCTCTGCTTCCTGGAGCCAAGGTGTCACCCTGATGGGGCCCAGCAGGAAGTGAGGGACTTGGCAGGCCTCGCCGTGTCCCCTGGACATGACCACTCAGCTGACACTCCGGCAGGGAATCTGCTTCCCTCAGGGTGGCGGCAAGTGGCGTCTGCTTCCCTTTCCCGCTGGACACCACCCATCCCAGTCCTACAGCCCCTCTGGTCCTTCCCAGTGGCCTCCTAACTCTGTCCCCCTCCACCAGACTCAGGCTACCCATGGAAATGGCGGCCGGGTGCTGTTCCATCCAGGATGACTTACCTAGGGATGTGCAGATGATACTGAGGCAAATGGGCCACAGGTCTCTGGTCCCCAACGTCCACAAACAGCTGGTTCTAGATGAAGAATTGAGACCCAAGAAACTAACTTGGTTATCTCTGCAGCCCAAGCCCCCAGCCTGAGGCTCACGGCTGACCACCCCTACACATGCCCAGGCAAAGCGTAAGCAGGCCATAGCCCACGGACTCTTCACCCACCCCCCACCCCCGCCAGCTGCCCTGAGTCCCCCAGGGTGTGGCTGTGGTGGCAGGACAGGGGCAGAAGGCCAGAGGGCAGCCACTCACCAGGGCACACCAGCAGCCGCACAAAGGCCCAAGCCAAGCAGGGACCAGGGCCGGAAGGCCTGGTGTGCTCTTAGCAGCTGGTTTCTCTGAAACTCAACTTATTTCCTTGTTGTGAAGACAGGAAAGGGGGCTGCGTCTGAAGTTTACGCCAAAGTCACGAAGTGCTGCGTTCAAGGGAAAATCGAAAGTCACATGTTCCAGGGAGGGCAGAGGGCATTTCCGGGGCCAAGCAGGGCCTGCCCTGCGCTGGGGGAAACCGAGGCTGGCAGCAGGCGGGGGTTATGCAAAGTGACAATTCCAACAGCGTCCCCAAAGCCAGAGAGGAGAAGGAAAGGAGCTGTGTGTTTCAGAATGGGGGGTGGAGCAGTGGCTGTGGGAGGCTGGTCCCCAGGACTCAATGGAGACAGGAAAGCCCCCACTCCTCCTTCCTAGGGGGACATGGACCCAAGGCCTGCCTGGCCGAACAGCTCCTAAGAGTGATTTCTTGATTCCACAGTCAGGTTAAACCTGGAGAGAGAAGAAATTTGCTTAGTAGGGCCATACCCCAAAGGCTCAGAGCACCTACTGTGTGCGAGGCCCTGGGACAGCAATGACAATCCTGTCCCTGTCCTAACATGGGTCACAGGCTAGAGGCGGCAGCAGCTGAGTCAACAGGGAGATCAGGGCTGGGATGGTGGCAGCCTGGGCACTATGTGTATTCAGAGGAGCCCCAGTGCACACGGCCAGGGGTCGGGGGGAGGGTGGTGCCAGACGAGGATTCTGAGAGCAATCAGGCATTTCATCAACACACAGAGACAGCATGTCCCCCTGTGCCGACCCGCTCCCAGCCTGCCCTGCTTGGACCTTCCCCGCAGGCTGCGCCTGGCTGATCACCATGTCCTGCTCTGGCCACAGCCTCCTCCTCCTCCTCCTCTTTCCCTCGCTTCCCTCACACTCACTCACACCCATGAGGACCAAGTGGCCACCCATGACATCCGCTCCCTGCTGCACGGCCCCTGCCCGTGCTTGGTCTCCTCTTCTCTCCCTCCGGTGCCCCAAGGCCTCAGGGGGTTCACCCCCACCACTTCCTTGCCCTCTTGAACACATGGGGACGTCTTCAATGGCTTGCCCACGCATGCGGCTCCAGTGTGGCGTGCGGCCATCCGAGAGCCAGTGTTGAGACCCCAAGAACCTTTCTTCTCCAGGTCCTGCCACCCTAGGGGACATGGGCTCAGCCCCACAACCTCCCTGAGGTATCCTCCACACTCCACCCCAGGTCTTCTGTCCTGGGGACCTCTCTCCAGTCTCTACTGTCCCCCCAGTTCCCTAAGTCCCCCTCTGCCACCCTCAAGAAATCTTTTTTTCCCAGTTCCAGGCTAGGATACTTTTCTCCCACATAGGTTTCCCCCAAACTGCTTTTGTTAGAAACTTTCCCTTTCCCCACAAGCATCATGAAGCTCAGGATGCAGAAAAAAATCTGTGTCCACACTGAATAATCCTTTCAGGAGGGAGAGAAGACTGCCCCAGCAGAGTGAAGAGAGCAGAAATCATAGCACCGGAGTCACATCATCTATGGTAATCAGACTAGCATTTACTGAGCACTTTACTGCGAGCCAGCCGACACTGTAAGCAGTCAACGATTCAATCCATACAGCCCACCTCATTCATTTTCCAAATAAGGGAAAAGCAGCCCAGAGAGGTTGAATGACAGATAACAAGTGGCCAGGTGGGACTGAAGCCCCGGGCAGTCTGGCCCCAGAGCCCACCCACCGGTGGACACAGGAGAAGGGAAAGACCTGGAAGGTGAGCTGGCTGCATGTGGAGGGCCTGAGGGCGGCCTCCAATCTCTGGGGAAATCAGGCCTGAGAAGGGAACTCCTGGCCCCCTATGAGGCACTGGTTCAGGGGCCCTGCAACCCCCTTGCGGTCCCAGAGGTTGCTTTCTGAATCTATAGAGGCCCGGCCGGTGCTCAGAGCAGACAGTTTGAGATTGGCTTGCAGATAAGGCCGGGTGTTTTGCCAGAGTGGCGGGAGGTAGATGGGTCTCTTGAACATTCAGAGGAAAGAGCAAACGCGTGACGGATGGAAACGTGGGCTGGGAAAATCACAGTGCACTTGTCCTAGCTGGGTCCACACATGCAGAGAGCCTCAGAAGAAACTGGTGGCTTGCTGTCACACCCCCAGGCCTTTGCCCACGCAGTGTCCCAGCCTGAACTCGCTTCCTCCTCCTCCTCAACTGCCTGACTCCTCCTCCTCCAGGTCAATGATTCAATGCAGCTTCCTCCAGGAAGCCTTCCAATCCTCAAGCTGAGCAGCACAGGGCCCTGTGTCAGTTTCACCTGACTTTCGAGCAGGGCAGACTCGGCACCAGAAACCTCTGGCATTTGGATAGGGTTCAGGGGGGAGGGGAGGATGGCTCCAGCCTGTGAGAGAGGAATCACACCTCAGCACAATGATCCCCAAAGGGAGGACAGCCCCCTCCCCCCAGGATCCCTCCTGAATTTCCTCCCACCTGGGGGATCACCTGGGTCACTAGGCCACGGTGACGTTTATCTCCTTGTTCTTCCCAGTTTTGCTGCTTCTACCTCAGGCGCCTTGAGCAAGCTACCTGAGCTCTCTGTGCCTTCATTTTCTCCGTAGGAAAAGGGGATGGTAATGGGACCTACCTCATAGGGCTACTGTGAAAATTAAAACGGGCCTCAAAGCAAATGCACCATTATTGCCATCACCATCACGGACTACCGAGTTTCCCAGTTTCTAGAGTGTGCTAGTGACTGCCCAAGGGCAGCAATGGGGCTCCCTTGCGCCCTCCAGAGGCAGCTCTTGAGTACTGTATCCTACCAAGTACTCGACCCTAAAGGTTGAAAGCGACACCCCTTACAAATAAGTAATCCAGCATGGTTTAAGTCAAAAGATAATTGATTTACCACCCCAGCCATAGGCGTGCCCTTCCCTGCGGTCATCAACTGGCCGGCTCCTTCTTAAACACTCAAGCCGCAATGGCAGTGTTACCTCTTCGGATAGTCCTTTCAGGCTCCCTATTTATTTAACACCAAGCACCTGCTCTAGGTCACTATAGATCTGCTGCGAGCAACACCAATGAAAATCCCTTCCCTCATGGAGGGTCCTTCTATGGAGGGAGACAGAGAAATAACAAGTAAGTGTTCTATCAAGTATAGCAGGTGGTTTCAAGTGCTAAGGAGTAAAATAAATTAGGAGAGGGTAGAAGAGGTATGTGGTTGTGTGATTTTTAACAGGTCAGGAGAGGCCTCACTGAGGCACTAACCTGTGAACTAAGACTTGAAGGAGGTGAAGGAGGGAGCCACGGAGAGATCAGGGGAAAAGCATTCTGGGCAGAGGAAGTGAAAAGGCCCTGGGGCAGGACTGTGACCGTCTTGTTCCTGGCTGTGTCCCCAGCACTGCAGCAACCCTTAACACATAAACTGTTAAAAAACTATTAAACTATTATGTCAGTAAATATGGCATGGATGGATGAAAATCCCCCGTATAGCCTCTAGGAAAAGCTTGCTCGGGGCTCAAATGATGGTGCCAGGTTGTTACCTCCTCCGTCTGATGGCTTCATTCTCAGACAACTTTTCTTTCTGCAGTCCAAGATAGTGATTCAGCCTCAAATCTTATTCAGAAAGCAAGAATCTTGAGTAAAATCTATGAGATCTTTAAAACTATGAGAATGGGATATGAGTCACTGAAATATTTTATATTTGGAAAATGTTGCAATATATACCATTTATTGAAAAAAGAAGGTGGAGGGGGAGGAAAAAAGAACCTATCTCTCAATTTTCCCAGCAAAAACTCTAACACGGCTCATTGGCTGAGTGGATCACAGGTCCATCCCCCAACTAGTCCCTGAAGCCAGTGGATGGGATGTGAGAGTGGCGTAGGACTAGGTCACATGCCTCACGCACACCACACTGAGATGGAGAAGAAGAACCCAAGGGAAGTCAAAAGCTATGGCTGGAAGGAGGGAGAAAGGATGCTGGTCTGGCAAAGAGCCAAAGTGCTGCAGAATAATCATAATAGCTAAGATTTATTTATTCCTTTACATTGAGCGCTACTGTATGTTGGCCCCAGCAAAGGTGCAATGCTCACAACCCCACAGAGCACGTTAGCCCTCATTCTACAGATAGAGAAATTGAGGCCAAGAAGAAACTGAGGCTTGAGATTGCACAGCTAGTGAGTGGCAGAGGCTGGGAGCCCAGAGCCACCACAGGACTCGACCGCGAAATCCCCTGTGCTCTTTGGTGCCCGCCCCGCACCCAGCCAGTGTCAGGTTGGCAGGACCAACTACTGAGCTGAAGGTGGAAGCCCCCAGCATGAGAGCAGACTAAGAACACAGGGAGACACCTCTTGGATAGGGGAAGAGGTAAACGCGAGAGGAGGCTCCCAGTGGGCCCATAGGCAATGGGGAGACCCACTGGCAGAGACTAGAGATGGCTGACACTAACTTGTGGAAGCCTGAGGTCAGGGTGGGAGGCCAACAGGAGGGTGTGTTGCCCCTAGGGTCCCAAGAGGTTGGGATGAGGGCGGAGGTGCAACCTATCGGTAGCTCAAGGAAGAATCTGGTATTTATGGTGTGACTGCTGTATACCTAAGCCCTAACAGCCTCATCTCCTTCCAAGTTTCCAAGGGGACACCAGCAACCCACTGCCAGGAAGGCTGTTCCACCTACTCTCCATGGTGTCCCCAGCACCTAGCCCAGCACAGCCTGGCATGCAGCAGGTGCTCAATAAATGGTTCTTGCTGAATGAACCCTGTGAAAGAGGTAAATTCCTACCCCCATGGCAAAAATAAGGACACTGAGCCTCAGAGACGGTGAAGGCAGGACCAGTACTGGAATCTAGCTGGACCCAGCCTCCCAGGGGGCCATGCATGAAGTCCCTCCCCCCTCCCTCTCTGCTCAGTGGTGACACTGTTGGGGGCTTGGGAAGATGATGCCTAGACCAGCACAAGACGGGCCCAGGGCTCCCAGAGCCCCAGAACTGCTTGCCCACATGAGACCACCAGCCGCCCTTGGGCATCAGAGCTACCTCTGCCCTCAGACAGGCCCATCAGCTGCTCCCAGGAAAGCCCACCAAAACTGCCATGAGCAGGTACCTCTCAGTCTGTCTTTGGAAGGGTCCCTTCCTACAAACATTGATCGAACTCCAGGTTCTCAGAGCTTGGGAGGATTGGGTTCAAAGAGAGAACACATATTTTGTTTGGGGGGGTTTTGTTTTTCAAAAAGAGGACAGAGGATCCCACTTCTCAAGGGAAGTCCCTTGGCATTGGAGTGGGATGTATGCTAGAGGGTCCAACGAGTTTGTCCAGATCTAAAACCAGTAGGGCTTGTCAGGGATATTAACCTGGACCTAAAGAGTCACAGTGACTCCGTGGTGCTGGGCCATCCTCCAGGCCAAGGCCCGGACCAGCCCTAGTAGGATTCAAACAAGAAGAAAGTGGGCTGATTTTTCACTGGGGAGAGAGGGGTGCAGAGAAATGTCCTACTCAGACCCAGCCTGGCCTTGACCTGTCCTCCAATTCCCCATGGCTTTAAGCTTTGAGGGCTTCCCCACTTTGGGAGAGCAGACAAGGAAAACCACATGGCCAGGAAAACCAGAGAGGGAGCCCTTGATGTAAGCCACCCACCAGACCTGGCTTTCCAGAACCACCTCTATCCCTGGGGGGAATGCTTCACTCACTCCACCTCCCAAAAAAAAGGAGACTAGAAGTCTTTCCCACTCATTCCTCCTCAGCAGGCCTCAAGGGTGACAGAGGCTGGGCTACTCGATGGTTAAGGCATAGACCCTGGGTCTGGATTAGAATCCAGCTGCCCCTTTAGCCTGGGGCTTCTAACAGGTGATCTTAGGTGTCCGAGCCTTCCTTTTCTTGAAATAAAATGAGGATAATCATGCCTAAAGGAATTTACATGCACAATAGGTTTTCAGTAAGTGCAGCTTATTAAGGTGGAGGAAGGGTACTAGGCTGAAGGTGACCCAGGAGACTTGTGAGCCAGGGAAGGAGCTCCGAGGCCAGCAGCCAGGTGGAGCCCGGGGTCCTCTCCAGCCGGAGGAAAGACCAGACTGGGCCTGCACCTGGGGAGACTCTAAGCGTTTGAGCAGGAGTCCCTGGTGCCCAGCCAGCAGCAGCCCGGGGGCCTTCTCCTCCGGAGGCGGGGGGGAGGGGGGGCGGAGCGCTCAATGCGCCTCCGGCCTTTACTCCCCGCCCGCCCGCCCCCGCCACGCCCCGGGTTCTCCGTCTGCGCTGGTTGCGCTCGGTCCGCGGGTCCCTCCGGATGTGATGTGCCCCCCGCCCTCCTGAGGCCCCCTGCCTCCCTAGAGTCCCGTTCACCCCCTGGCGAACCCACCCACCCCCAGGCGCCTTCCAGCGGGTCCCCGCGAGCATCCTCGCCGGCCTGGACAGGGATCCTCTACCGGGGCCACAGCCCTCCCCGACCGCCGCCCATGTCGCTGTCGCCCTACCTCGGGCCTCGCTGGCTTCCTCGCCCTGCCGCCGCGACCGCCGCCCCCGCCGCGGCCCCCACGGGTGCAACCGCTTCGGGTGGCCAGCCCCGGGGCCCAACCGCTGTGTCCCGCGTCCCAGGACAGAGGGCGTCCCCGGACCCCGCCTTCCAGCACAGGGACGAGGGCTGCCTGAGCTGCCTTGGCAGCCGAGAGCTCTGGCAACACCAGGCGTCCCCCCACCCCTCTCCCCCTGGACCCCTTCGAAAGGGAGCTCAGAGCCCTAAGCTCTTCAGTGTTTCAGGCGGCTGTCTGCCCTCTCCTCAGAAACCCGCGAGGACCGGGCCTGCTTCCAATACCTTTGGTTGCCTGTTTGAGATTGTCTTCATATTCGGTGTTAATCAACATCTGCTCCCTGAACGGCTGAATCAGAGAATCGATGCTTTAATAAATAAGTAAACCGGTAGCTGGTCAGGTTTGTCTTTGGGCAAATGTGCTGAGTCTCTCGCACTAGCCGTCAGTGCCATACCACACCAGAGGCATCCTGTGGTTAAACATTTGTGTCTTGGTCCATTCGAGACTGACAGGAGAAGGTAAGCATTTTGCAGAGCACACCCCACAGCCAGAAATCCAAATGCCTGTCCATGGTGTCCGGGTGGAGAACTGCCTGGCCTCATCGCTTCCGTCCTGGGTCGGCTGGCCCCACCAGCTGGCCTACACACAGGACTTGCTCTTCAACAACTGTTTCTGTTTATCGCTGTGTTTTCTGGGGTTCTTTTCTTGAAACTTTTGCCACCAAGTCTTCCCACTCAGAATAAAAATATTATATGTCATGTTCGCCGGAGGATGTCTAAAATAAAATACACAAAACCATATTGCACAACGACGTGTATAGGAATTCCTATTGTCTACTCAGTGGGCAGTGACGGAGGCTGACGTTTCTGAGGGGTGAGCATTCTACTTCCCATCACAAAGGTTTATCATGTATGAAAATTCATTTTGCCTCTGGGTGCCAGACAGCCTCTGGGAAACTCCTTCCCTCCCCCCTCCCCACTTTCTGATAACACAGGCTGTCCCCAGCTTCGATTTGCCTCTGTGGGATGGAGCCAGTCTTGACCACTTCTTCTGATAGCTCCAAGAGGCACAGAAGGGAAATGGCAAACCAATGGACAAGCCCCAGTCAGAATTGTGGAGTGGGTCAAGCTTATTTCCAGAAGCTCTTTAAATCTTCCATCTCTAACTTCTGCCACATTCCAGGCTCCCCTTTCACTTCAGGGGATCCATTCCTGTCTCAGAGGAGGAAGCTGGATAGAGGTAGTGGTGGCTGGCCCGAATGGGTTACCAGTGCCAGGAATCTTGGTGTTTTAACAACTCCTTTAGGGAAAGCAATGTCACTCTTATGGGCAAATTTAAGTACTGTAGCCTCCAAGTTGGGGGGGAAGGGACACTTCACCCCCCATGGCTCACTACGGCCCCCTTTCTCTGTGGACAAGCTAAGCACACAACACAGTGTTAGGTAAGACCCGAGGGGCCCTGGGACGCTGCTTTTCCCTGTGATTAAGAAGTGGTATCTCACGGGATGCAGATGGAGGCACATAATTTCGAGATGCAATTATTGCAAATGCATAATGTTGTAAGCCGCTTACTTTCTAGTGCCTCTTTGTGGTTATGGCCACCGTGTCGGAGCCTCTCGTCATATTTAGCAAGTGGTACAGACAGACCCTGACTGGTCAAAGTGGCCACTGTCAGAGCAGAGCCCTGGAGGGCCACTGCTGGGCCAGGCATGAACCCTTCATTTGCAGGATCCCGGGGAAGACTGGGAAGTCTGTGGGAGGTCCTGGAAAGGTGCTGTTTGCCACCCTGTGGAGGGATCTTTCAGTATTCTAACAACCAGTGCTGCTGACCCAGGGTGAACGAGCCAGATATCAGCCCTGTGCTCATCTCCTCCATGGCCTCATCCGTCCCTGCCCTCATCTTCCTATCTGCCAATCTTTCAGCCAGAGACTGTACCCTCCCCTCTTCTAAGTGGCCCTCAGTGTGAAAACAGGTGTGGCCTAACCTAAGGGATTCTTTAGAGGCGAGCATGGTCCAAGCCAGGAATTTCATACCAGCCTATGCATCACTGCCAAGCCAGTGCTTAAAAACCCCTTGCCTGGACCACCTGTAACTCTATGAATAACAACCAGGCTTAGAAGTCTCTGCCTTCCTCCGAACTCCAGGACCGGCAGGAAGCTCTGGGGCAACACTGGCACAAATACCCATGAGTTCTTTGAAGAAGGGTGGGAGCTAAGAGCCACTCACGATAGCTGCTTCCTCCTGATGCATGTGGTCAACGCCAGCAGCAGCAACACTGTGACCACGAGGACTCCTGCCACCGAGGCGGCGGCAATGATGATGTTCCTTTGGAGGAACTGCAGAAGCTGAGCACACGGCACGTTCTTGTTTTGAACATCTAAGTGAAAAAGCACACGGCAAAGTACACAGAGCGAGACGGCCCCATACAGAGCTGCAGGGACCACCTGTTAGCTCTGCTTACAAACGGGCTTTGCTTAGGAAAATACACTCATAAGCTGTTTGGCAGTAACATGAGATGCTGTTTGGTGGTGGAGGTGAGACACTGAGGGTATGAGCCAGCAAGCAGCAAAGCAACCAAAAAGAAGGGGCAACAAGGCACAGTTTGCAGGAGGAGAAGAATAGAGGAGAGGTCAGATGGAAGGAGGAGGCAAGGGTCCCAGTGGTGGAGGAAAGTTCTGCAGTGGCTACTAAAAACAGTGGAGTCAGATATTCAGTTTGAAGCTGCCCCCCACCACCACCACACCCTCCCAGCTTCGGGAAGTTCTGCCGTATATATAACCGGCCTCAAGGGCATAGGTTTGGGGGAATTTCATGCACAAGGGTAAACATGTTGTCAAATGATCTTGAATTCTTACAGCCTGTAGGGACTTGCAGAAATCTTAAGGGCAGACACAGAATGCCACCGAATGTGGGCTTGGGAGCACAAGACAATCTTAGCCAGAGACCCCAGCCGACATCAGCAACTCCTAGGGCTTCTGTCACTCCATTTGTAATGTGACAAATGAAGGAATCAGGGAAATGGGGCACTGACGTTCCATGACAGGAACTGGATGGTTTGGCATGGAGAACCGCCGAGGGGGGCCTAGCCATGCAGGCAGGGAGATGCTGGCCAAGGGCCATCTTGGGTTATGGGGACAAAACTGGAAACATCCAACTTGCCACTTCCATCTAAGCTACAGAGAGAGGCAGCAGCACCAAGCAACTCTAAGAGCTCTGTTGGAAAAAGTCAGCACATTGCCATGATGGGCAAGTTTCTACCCGTTCTGAATGGGCCCCGGCTCAGGTCATCCAAGGCTGAAGATCCGGGACTAGTTAATATTTGGATTTAATCCCTCCTACTTGTTAGAAAGCCTCCGTGTGCAGTATGGCCAAGGCTCAGAAGGTGCTGCCCATTTAGGAAGGATCTGGCTCTTAGAAACGACTAAAAGTAGCATCTTTTTGAAAGGGTGGTCAAATTCCCAGAGTTAGTTTAATTCATCATTTTACCAGCAGATTGTATGCTTTTGTGGGTAAATTACAGGCGTGCTGACATCTCCTCTGTTAAAATACCATGAAAGGCACAGATGCATTCTGAAGGTATCTGTACTTAAGTGTCTTATTTAGCTTACGGTATCTAGCTTATTACCTGTCCTAACTGCTTCCTCAAGTGTCGCTTTATCTACAGCAGAAAACGGCTCATTTATATGCCCGCTGGAGAGAGAAGATTCTTTATCCCTCTTCTCTGAATTGTGACCTACAGAAGACAAAAGACAAAATGTGTTCATCTAAAAACAACCATTGGCCTGTGATAAGTTCTATTTTTTTTTTTAAGATTTTACTTTTAGGGGCGCCTGGGTGGCACAGCGGTTAAGCATCTGCCTTCGGCTCAGGGAGTGATCCCGGCGTTATGGGATCGAGCCCCACATCAGGCTCTTCTGCTGTGAGCCTGCTTCTTCCTCTCCCACTCCCCCTGCTTGTGTTCCCTCTCTCGCTGGCTGTCTCTATCTCTGTCAAATAAATAAATTTAAAAAAAAAAAAATCTTTAAAAAAAATTAAAAAAAAAAAAGATTTTACTTTTAAGTTATCACTACACCCCCCCCCCAGATCAAGAGTCACATGCTCTGGGGCGCCTGGGTGGCACAGCGGTTAAGCATCTGCCTTCAGGGGCGCCTGGGTGGCACAGCGGCTAAGCGTCTGCCTTCGGCTCAGGGCGTGATCCCGGCGTTCTGGGATCGAGCCCCACATCAGGCTCCTCCGCTGGGAGCCTGCTTCTTCCTCTCCCACTCCCCCTGCTTGTGTTCCCTCTCTCGCTGGCTGTCTCTATCTCTGTCAAATAAATAAATAAAATCTTTAAAAAAAAAAAAAAAAAAAAGCATCTGCCTTCGGCTCAGGGCGTGATCCTGGCGTTATGGGATTGAGCCCCACATCAGGCTCTTCTGCTGTGAGCCTGCTTCTTCCTCTCCCACTCCCCCTGCTTGTGTTCCCTCTCTCGCTGGCTGTCTATCTCTGTCAAATAAATAAATAAAATCTTTAAAAAAAAAAAAAAGAGTCACATGCTCTAATGACAGAGTCAGCCAGGCAACCCTGATTAGTTCTATTTTTATGATAAAAATAACTTCCTCTAGGGGCGCCTGAGTGGCTCGGTCAGTTAAACGTCCAACTCTCGATATCCCCTCAGGTCATGATCTCAGGGCCATGTGATCGAGCCCCGCGTCGGGCTCCACACTCAGCACAGAGTCTCCCTGTCCCCTCTCCCTCTGCTCCTCCCTGCTCATGCTCTCACTCTCTCTCTCAAATAAATAAATTTTTAAAAATCTTAAAAAAAATAACTTCCTCTAGAATCAAAGTGAGGAGTTAGGGAGGATTTTGGAGAGAAGTCCAAATGTATATCAGTGTTTTGTTATTATTTTTTCAATCTAACAAATTCCTGGGTGACCCACCCATAGACTGAGGCCGTGGTTTTCACACTTGAGTGTGCATCCAAATCACCAGGAGGCCTTAAAAAACAGACCGTTGGGCCCCACCCTAGAGTTTCTGATTCAGTAGGTCTGAGGAGGCCTGAGAATGTGCATTTCTCACAGACTCCCCCCCCCCATCATCAAATGAGCTGGTCAGGGACCACCTTAGAGGAGCTCAAGAGAATCTTTCAGTTAGATTCTGAGCCCCTCTGACCCCAGTCTTCACTAGCATAAGACAGAAATAATAAGACCTACCTCACAGATAGCATAATGTTCATGGAAACAATTTATAAACCACAAAGTACTACAAAAATGCATGGACAAGACAGGAGAGTGAACTACACCGAAATATGCATTTATTGGGAGAGGGGCTGCAGAATGACCCAGTAGAAACAGCCAGGGTTGAAAATCAGAAATATTAGCATCCTAAACCCTCCCACCGGCTATCTTTGACTCGTTTGTATATGAGACCTTATCAAAGGGCCTGAGTGATTTTAGCAAGGAGAAGACTGGGAAGCCAGGAGAGCTGTCTTTGTCCAACACAAGAATGGCCCTGGAAAGGGGCTGGGAGATGTTCTGAGAAGTTCCAGGAACAAATCAGAACCAATGGGTAAGAGCTCCAGCGAGATGTGTGGACTAACAGGTTAGCAGTTAGAAAGTAAGGCTATTGGGGCGCCTGGGTGGCACAGCGGTTAAGCGTCTGCCTTCGGCTCAGGGCGTGATCCCGGCGTTATGGGATCGAGCCCCACATCAGGCTCCTCCACTGGGAGCCTGCTTCTTCCTCTCCCACTCCCTCTCTCGCTGGCTGTCTCTATCTCTGTCAAATAAATAAATAAAATCTTTAAAAAAAAAAAAAAGAAAGTAAGGCTATTAAAAAGGGAATGAGGAAGAGTGAGAAGTAATGAACCCCGTGCCCCCGGAACACTTCAAGGCCCGAGCCCCCAGGCCCAGATGCCTTTGAGCTGGGCGGCAGCTTTGGCATGAGTTTGGTCAGTCTGCCATGGTCTAGTTGTCAAAGACGTGGGAATGAGACAGTGTAGTTAACGCTGCTGTGGTGTGAGACCACAGCCTCTAGAGGGGAGGAGAGAGATGTGTTCCTTATTCATCTGCCTTAGAAAAGAGAGAAAACTTCCAACTTACCGTGAGTCATTATTAGCTGACTTTGGAAATGCCAGCTTGCCAGATCAGTCAAGAGATTAACCACCACAGACACACAGAAAACTCTGGACAGCGCAGAGTTGGTCCATTAAGAGGTGACATTGGCCTTGCTCTTTCATAGAGGTGTGGAAAAGATCGACTCCTCACTTGAACACAAATTTTTACCCTCTTTGTCTCTGTACCGCAAAAACAAAACCAGAATTCGAAGCCACTGTCTACACTTAACCATCAATGTGGATCGTGATTTTGATCATTTGTCGAATTTTTTTCAGCGAGACAAAATAAACACAGTTGCCAACTACGAGAGAAGCAGTAGCCCATTACAGGAGCAAGGACAACAAGCTAAGCCCCACATCCGTCAGGCAGACTTAATTCGAGTGCCAATCAGTCACATCCTGGGCCTGTTAAGCTGTGGTAAATGAGCCCAGAACCAAAAAATTTTGGCTTTGTGTTCAGGGAAAAGTTGAAGTCTTACATCATAATTTCTCTCTCTTCTTCCTCTTAGGAGACCAGCACTGAAATAAGACATTGATTGCTTCTATTAAGAGCACCTACTGTTGCACTGTTAAGTAAGAACTAGGTTCCCTTCCGTGGCGCTAAACCAGTAATAGCTGGAGCTTGCTGCACACCTGTGTACACTTTAACACGACACTTCACTTCTCAAAAAAAATCATTTCCTCAGCCTCTTCCTGCCCAGCCCCTCTTACCATTAATTTCCAGGGGGAATGGTCACTGCTGCTAAGGAAGCTTTGTGTGTTCTGGATTTCCTCGTCCAGCAGAAGAGCTTCAGAGAAGCTCCTGGCCCCTGATGAGGGCCTGGTCAGCCTCCTTTCCTTGTGTGGTGCAATCTCTACTATTGTCTATGATCGGGGCTTGGCGGGGTCTCTTCTTAATTCACTCTCTCTACTCAAAAAACCTTAGTAAGCACACCTGCCTCTCTTTTGTCCTCTCAAAGCTCCAGGCAATTCCAATATGAAGCACTTTTGAAGTACCTTCCATTTTAGCATTTTTATAGCTAATAATGACTGATGATGCTGACTTTCCTATTAGCAGTGAGCTCTTGGAGGACCAAGTGCCTTGTTCAGCTCTCTACCCCTGGCACGGGACCTCTCAACAGCTAGGAGATCAATAGCTAGGTCTTGAGTGAGATAAGGAATCTTGAAGACTCTTGACTGCAACCCCATGAGAGACTCTGAGCCAGAACCACCCAGCTCAGCCTGATTTGTTGGCCAAGGTTGCAGTCCTTTGAAGGCTGACTGGCACCAGAGGGTCTGCTTCCAGGCCGGCTCACTCACACGGCTGTTGGCAGAAGGCCTCATCTCCCCCACAGGCTGGGGGCAGGAGGGCCCGGTTCCTCACCACAAGGGCCTCTCCTTAAGTCCAGGACGGCTGGAATGTCCTCACAACGTGGCAACTGACTTTGCCCAGGGTGAGCAATTCAAGAGATAGCCAGGCAGAAACCACAATGTCTTTTATGACCTAACCTACGAAGTAGCACACCAGCCCTTCTGTCATGTTCTATTCATTCAAAGCAAGTCACAAGGTCCAGCCCACACTCAAGGGGAGGGGTATCAAAGACTTTGTGGACCTATTTTAAAACCACGGTAGAAATGAAATTCCAAGGAAGGCAGCTGAACAAAGGAAATATTTGCTTATTTCCATATAAACATAAGGATTTTAATCAACTACCTCCGGTTTTGTGGATGGAGAGAAGCGACACCCTTTTACAAAGGCATCTCCACTCTGCAGGAAGCCTGGACTTGGGTATGTGACCCACCCCATAAAGCAGAAACCCCTGAATGACTGAACTGCACGTTGAGGCTGAACCACATGAAATTAGAGATATTTGACCATTGTTTAAAAAGATGTATTATTTATTTTAGAGAGAGGGAGCAGGAGGAGGGGCAGAAGGAGAGGGAGAGAGAATCTCAAGCAGACTCCGTGCTGAGCACAGAGCCCACACAGGGCTCAATCTCAGGACCCTGAGATCATAACCTGAGCTGAAATCAAGGGTCAGATGCTTAACTGACAGAGCCACCCAGGTGCCCCTTAACCATTTTTGACCTACAAAAAACAGTAAGTTCAAATGATTCAACCTGACATTGTAGTCCCAAGGGAAGTCTTCTAATCTACGTATTCCTTCTAATTGTGAGACTCCTAGAAACTCAACAGCATGGATTATCAAGATGAGTGTAATGATCAATTTGTAATGCGATCCTTTGTGTATTAAAAAAAAAAAAGGAATGTCCTCCAAACCTAGTTTAGATTGGCCACTGTACACCTTGGGGGTCTGGGAAGGTAGAGGAAAATAAATCCATTTTGTACCCCAAGCCCTGAGTCAAGCTCCCATAAGGGAGAAATATCACACACTGAAAGGCCAAAAGTAAACTTGAAGAAAAGGAAAGACATCCCCACTTCCAGCACAGAATGACTTACCATCAGTTTTCCCGAGGTGAATATTGTATTATAAATGTAATGTGATGCAAATAAAAATATCGACAGGCTTCTAATGAAGTTACACAAGTTGATACTAAAGTTCATGAGCAAAAACAAGCCTGCAAAAATAGCCAGGAAAACACTGAACCAACAAACGCTGCAAAGAAGGGACTAGTCTCATAAGGCACTAAAACATGCTATTGCAGCCTCTGTAATTAAAACAGTGTGGGACTGTTGTATACAGAAACCAGTGGGCCGGTGGTTAGCATAGAAAGCCCAAGAAGAGGCCCAGGACATATGGGAATTTAGTATAAGATAGAGGAGGGTATCTCAGATCACTGGAGCACAGATGGACTTTTTAATAAGTGGTGTAGCCATTTCAGAGGAAAATGGCATGACCTGGACTGTGTTGATGAACTCATTCTAGCCCATATGTGGTTCTCAGAATAAAATCACCCTCTCACGTCTCCTGGTGTAGACCTAGGTACCAAAGAGATGCTCGGCTACATTGAATTTATGATCATCATGAAATTCACAGAAGGAAATGTATAGGACAAATTCAGGAGTATTAGATGTATCCATTTTAAAGAGAATTCTGTGGTAAGTTAATCTCCAAAAACCATCTAGATCAATGGTTCCAAACGTTACCTGTAAGCAAATCACTTGGAAAATAGGCATAAACGTGTGGAACCCCAGACTCCACTATTAGAAACTCTCAGTGGGTTCCAGAAATAAGTGTTTGTAATCTCTTCCCATTTCTCATCCTCTATTCCATGGCTGACGCATGGTCAGGGTTAGGAACCACTGACCTAGTTCATATTCTTACTCCCAGGAAAGACCACATATTTGCCAGCTTGGGCAGTGACATAATTAGCCTATTTTTCTTTTTAAATCTTTCTATCTGCCTAGGGAAGAAGTGCTTCATGGGATGCTAGTTCCTCATTCTGTCTTCAGAGCCAATCTGTCCCCACCGTAACTGGGGCTGTGAGATGAGCCTTTGCTCATCAGCTAAAGGGGAGCACTTTCCCACACTCCTCATGGTGCGGAGGGAGAGCACGCCTCTGGGGTATCACTTCAAGAATGTGCTCTGCCCCTCACCAGTCCCTGCCCCCAGGGGGAGAAAGGGACTTCACAAGTAAGTCTGGGAGGAGGATTCAGGTGACTATGGCCAGCTCCTCTCTCTCCCTTTCTCTCTCTCTCTCTCTCTCTCTCTCTCTCTTTCTCTGGCATCCATCTGCCTCCAGAGAGCAAACATTCTGACCTGTTCCTCTATGCTGTGAATTTTACAGAAGCAAACTCTCTCATGGTGGGGGCTTGGGGAAACCACAGATACCCTAAACCTCACCAATGATTAGGCACTCTTCCTAATATGAAGCACCCACATTAGAGAACATAGTCAAGTTTTCTAGAGAACATAGTCTGAGCTCCATCTGCAGGATCCTTAGCTCAGTCTCACATTTGGTTCTAAACTCAGGCACAAGGAAGAATGAGGTATTACTTACATTAGTAGAAATTCTGTCCATGCTGCCAAGGAGAAACCCTGGTGCAGTAGAATACCCAGCAACACTGGCTCCTTTGATGAAATCTATGGGGGGAAAATGAAAATTTTGTATCTGTACACACTTCTGAGCACTCTGGGTCCATATTTTGTTTTAAGTGTTGAAATGCTAATATGGAATCCAACTTGTATTGGGAATGTATATTTGAAAGTTTACATGCCAACGTAGAGCAAGGCATCAGCTAGCTGCTGACTGCAGAGGCTGGAGCCCAGGCAGATGCTGTGGGAAACAAACCTCAGGAACTGAAATCCACATCTGTATGCAAAATTCCAACACAGTGCTCATTCCTTGGCTGCCCAGGGCACAATTCTATCCTTACAACCTATGATCAAACAACTGTCTTAATTCTCAAACTGCTACTTAAAAAAAATAACAAGCTGATGCTGCTTTGGAGAAGAGCGTGTTTTTCATTTTTGTTATTTCTACTGGTGTGCCTAGGGCAAGTCATTGTTTTGGCCTGGGGCTTATCCATTGAATGGGGGTACTAATGAGTGCACCAGCTCTCCCCAAGGGCTAAGCAAAGTATCAATCTATGCCCAGGGAAGTATAAAACGTGTGCAGGACAAAGCTATTATATTACTCAGGGCTCCTGTTGTCAGGAAAAGTAAACCCCACTTGCGATTCCAGTTTCTGTCCTCTGAACAGCCTCCAGAAAGGGAGAACCGGCTTGACACATGATCTCCAAGGATTCCCACCCCCACCACCACCCCCCTCCGCCAAAATAGAGGGATAGGCACATTTTAGACCATAGACTTGAAGGTTATAGAGAGGTTTTATTTTATAGAGACAATTCTTTCCTTCATTTCTCAATGTGTCTTTGCCACACAGGGATCCGTTTTAACAAATGCTAAATTGATAGCACTGTATAGAGAATACAATACATAGACCTATAGGAATATATGCACCTAGAGTTTTAAAGACATATACTTGCCTTCTGAATTCATGTCTCTCTTTGTGATTGATTTGCCTGCTGTTCTGGCTTCATCAACTGGAGTCTCATACGGAACCTTGTGAAACACTTGCTGTAGAATTTCATCTCAAGGGAAGTAAAAAAGGCATGTTAATACCAGCCGTAGGGGATTGACATTTTTCTCTGTAAGTACCTAAAGCAGTCTACAAATACACTAAACAAGTGATATAAGCTCAGGGGATATATGAAAGTATACTCTGAAATACCTTGTCTTGGGAAGGGAAATCCTAACTCCTACAGTCATTTCTGAAAAAGTGTGATCGCACTAGATGTCTCGAGCAGTAAACACTTCCCACTAAAAGATATGCAGCTAGAAACTCTGCCCCAAATCTCATGACATTTAGTGTCATTATCTTCCTTCTTGTTCCTATTGTCATTCTGACCCACCTCTGAGACTTCCCCACGATGACCCTTGTATTTGTATAGGGTGAAGTCTGCGGGGCCAAAAATAAGGCAGAATGGGTTTCTAAAAGTCAGAAAGCTCTTTTTAAACTGTTCCTTGGGGCGCCTGGGTGGCTCAGTCATTGAACGTCTGCCTTTGGCTCGGGGCGTGAACCCCAGGGTCCTGGGATCGAGCCCCATGTCGGGCTCCTCTGCTGAGAGCCTGCTTCTTCCTTTCCTGCTCCCCCTGCTTGTGCTCCCTCTCTCACTGGCTGTCTCTGTCAAATAAATAAATAAAATCTTAAAAAAAAAAAATAAAACAAACTGTTCCTAATTTCTCATGGTTACATATTTTAAAATACACTGATCTCTCTTTCCTTTTTAAGGTTTTCAGGCTTCTACTTTTCCCTGGGGACAGCAATTTATTGTTCCTTCTAGGGTTACTTTGCAAAGCCACAGAAAATATCCCTCACAAATTCCATCCATTTTGTATATATTCTGAGTCCTTTTTCAAGGCTGTTGGTACATTGGTGGGTGGTTTACTCACCTGATGGAATACATGCTTAAGGACCCAAAAAAGTAACTATCAACAAATTTACTTATTCAAAATGATGAGCTTTTGTCACCAGCCCCATTTTTTTTCACACTATGATCCCATTTTATTTTTAAAATGTTTTAAACACAATGCTACCTAATTTTTATAGGTACATATACATGGCTGTACATGTAGGATAAAAAAACTAAAACGGGGCGCCTGAATGGTTCAGTAGGTTTAAGCATCTGCCTTCGGCTCAGGTCATGATCTCAGGGTCCTGGGATCAAGACCTGAGTCAGGCTCCCTGTTAAGCGGGGAGTCTGCTTCTCCCTGCCCCGCCTGCTTGTGCACTCTCTCTCTCAAATAAATATATAAAATCTTATAAAAAAAAAACTTAAAACAATTATCTTTATGGAGGTAGGGAATAAAGAAAGATTAAGAACTTCAGCATTAAATGTAATGTTTTAGTTTCATATATAAGGAGACTATCACTTGTGTAAATACCAAACTTTCTAATTCACCAGAACCAACACTTTCCAACCAAGGTGAGAAAAGTGCACTATTGAGAATGACCCCAATTTTGTAAAAGCAGTAAAACCAACAAAAAATCTCTGCACACGCATGGATGCTTTTACTGGTGTGGAGAGAGATGGGGGGGTATCACCTTGCTGATGGAAAGGGTGTAGCAAGAAGACTATTAACTTTTTCTTTATTCATTTTTGTACTGATTCACAAGGTCAGATAAGCACATTACTTTGCACCTTTTTAAAAAGGAAGTTAATTTTTCAAATGAGATGTTATTAACCTAGAACAGTGCCCATTTTCAATAGTATAGAGAGGGTGACCATCTCCACTCACCTTGTCACCTATCCGACAGAGGTACTCAGCCTTTGCCCTCATGTCACCAGCCCTTCCTTGATAGACGTGTTGACCTGTAAATTCCTGAGTTGTTGCTCAGAGAGAAGCTGGAAATTTATTGGTGGCCCACCAATGCCAAGGCCAACACTGACATGGTGCTGGGCAGGTCAGTAGGCCTTTGGGGGATGATCCGATCCTCCCAAACCCCAAACCAGACACCCATCTTCACACTCACTCACTCCCCTTCCACACAGGTCAGGAGCCTGGGGATTCAGAGACACGGGGCTCCTGCAAGAAGGACAAAAGTCTTCTGATTCCCAGGTAGGAACTCCTGAAAGCACAGTAAGGGGGCTGCAAGAGTTATCTGATTCCCTTCACTCATTCAATCATGGTAACCTACCCATCATTCAATCAGCCAGACACTCGGTGCAGAGCTGCTGGAGCCTCTTTAATAGCACATGTGGAGGAAGGGCCAACCCAGAATTCCTGACATGGGGCAGCTCCTGGAAAAAAGGTGCATGCCCCGTGTAGAGAGATGTCCCCTTCCGAGCAGAATTGGCAGGCATAGCTCTGTGATCAGAACATCCAACAGGTCCTAACCTGGAGGGAAGCATCAGTGCTCTCACTCCTGAGAGCTCTTTCTCAGACCAGATGTAGCTCTCAGTGTCTGCTCCTGACCCACACACACCACCAGAGAGGAGAGATTTCTCTGGAATCTGGATGGCTTCCTTTAGCAAACAGCTGTGGGTTCAAACATTTTCCTGCAGTCTCAGCTCTCTGCAAAGAAGACTTCCCTGGGCCTTATTTTGTTGTTGCTGTTTTCAAATTTTAAAAAATTTATGGTGAATATATATATATAATTATTATATATAATATATATAATAATATATAATTATTATAAATATATAATATATACATTTCCATTTTAAGCATTTTTAAGTGTACAATTCAGGAGCATTAAGGATATTCACAATGTTGTGTAAACCTCACCATTATTTATTTCCAGAAATTTTCAATCTTCTCAAACAGAAACTCTATACCTATTAAGCAATAATTCTCCACTCCTCCTACCTCCAGCCCCTGGTAACCTCTATTCTACTTTCTATCTCTATCAATTTGCCTATTTTAGATGCCTCACATAGGTGGAATCATACTATATTTGTGCTTTTGTGTCTGGCTTATTTCATTTGGTATAATGTCTTCAAGGTTCACCCATGTATTAGCATGTAACAGAATTTCATTCACTTTTATGAGCAAATAATATTCCATTGTATGTCTATACCATATATTGTGTATCCATTCATCTGCGATGGACACTTGGATTATCTCCACACTGTCTATTGTGAATAATCCTGCTATGAATAATGATATACAAATATCTGTCTGAGCTTTTGTTCTCAATTCTAGTAGGTATACACCTATAAGTGGAATTGCTGGATCACATGCTAACACTACATTTAACATTTGGAAGAACCACCAAACTGTTTTCCATGGAGACTTCATTTTACATTCTCACCAGCAATGCACAAGGGGTCCAATTTCCTATAACCTCACCAACACTTACTTCCCTTTCTTTAAAAAAATACACATACTAATAGGTGAGAAGTGTTCTCTCATTGTGGTTTTGATTTGCAGTTCCCTAATGACTATTGAATAACTTTTCATGTTCTTATTGGCCAAATTTGTGCATCTTCCTTGGAAAATGTCTACTCAAGTCCTTCACTCATTGTTAAATCGGGTCATTTGGTTGGTTGTTTTTGTTGTTGTTGTTGAGTTGTAGGAGTTCCCTATATATTCTAGATCTTAATCACTTATCAGATGTGTGATTTGCAAATATTTACTTCCATTCTGTGGGTTATCTTTTCACTATCTTGATCATATTTCTTGATGCAGGTTTAATATTGGTGAAGTCCAATTTATCTATTTTTCCTTTTATTGCTTATGCTTTTGGTGTCAAAATTAATGACCTTTGCCTAATCCAAGGTCATGAAGATTTTCTATGTTTTCTTCTAGAATTTTAAGTTTTAGCTAAAAAATGTAGGTCCTTCACCCAGTTGAGTTTTAATTTTTGTGTAGTATAAAGATTCAACTTCATTTTTTCACATGCGAATACCCAGTTTTCCCAGGACAATTTGTTGAAAAGACTGTTCTTTCCCCTTGAATGGTCTTGGACCCCTTGCTGAAAATCAACTGACCATGGATGTATGCATTTATTTCTGGACTCTCTATTCTATTCCATTTATATATAAATCTAGATAGCCTTATGTCAGTGCCACACTCTTTTCATCATCGCAGCTTTGTAGTAAGTTTTGAAGTGAGGAAATGGGATTCTTCCAATTTTTTTGTTCTTTTTTTCAAGATTTATTTATTTATTTGAGAGAGAGAGGAGGGGGAAAAGGCAGAGGAAGAGGGAGAGACAGAATCTCCAGCAGACCCCTGCTGAGCACAGAGCCCGATGCAGGACTCAATCCCACAACCCATGAAATCATGACCTGAGCCAAAACCGAGAGTTGGAGGTTTAACCAACTGAGCCCCCCAGGAGCCCCCCAAATTTGTTCTTATGTTTCAAGATTATTTTGACTACTTTGGGTCTACTGAGATTCTATAGGAATTTCAGAAAGAGTTTTTCTATTTTTGTAAAAAATACAATTGGAATTTTGATAGGGTTTGCACTGAATCTGTAGATCACTTTAGGGATTACTGTCATCTTCACAACAGTAAGTCTTCCAATCCATGAACATAGGATATCTTTCCATTTATTTAGGTCTTCTTTCATTTCTTCCAGCAATGTTTTGTCCCTTTCCATGTACAAGTCATTTGCCTCCTTCAATAAATGTATTCCTAAGTAGTTTAACCTTTTTGATGCCATTGTAAATAGATTTGTTTTCTTGATTTCTTTTATTTTCTTGGACTATCATATCAGAATATAGAAATACAAATGATTTTTCTGTGTTTTTATATCCTGTAAACTTTCAGATGGAGCTAGAGAGTATTATACTAAGCAAAATAAGTCATTCAGACAAAGACAAATACCATATGATTTCACTCATATGTGGAATTTAAGAAGCAAAACAAAGGAGAGAAGGGGAAAAAGGGGGAGAGAGAGGCAAACCAAGAAACAGACTTAACTATAAAAAACAAACTAATGGCTATCTGAATTAATTTTTTAGCTCTAACAATTTTTTGTGAACTTTTAAAAAAGATTTTATTTATTATCCATTTGAGAGAGAGAGAGAGAGAGAAAGCACACACAAGCCAGAGGGGAGGGGCAGACAAGTGGGACAAGCAGGCTCCCTGCTGAGGTTGGATCCCAGGACCCCAGGGATCATGACCTGAGCTGAAGGCAGATGTTCCCAACTGCGCCACCCAGGAGCCCCTTTTGTGAACGTTTTATGGATCTATTTTAGATTCTTTTATTTCTTTTTCTTGCCTAATTTCTCTGCTAGGACTTACAGTCTATGTTGAAAGAATTAGCAAGGATGTCTCAAGCCTGATATTAGGGGGAAAACTTCCATTTTTCATTGAGCTTGAGATTAGCTGTGTATTTTTTATATATGGCCTTTATCACATTGAGGAAGTGCCCTTGTATTCCTAGTTTATTGAGTGTTTCTATCACAAAAGGATGCTATATTTTTAAATAGGTTTTATTTTTAATTGTAGTAAAAAACACATAACACAAAATTACCATCCTAATAATTTTTCAGAGATTTTATTATTTCTATGTAATCTCTACAGCCAATGTGGGGATCAAACCCACAACCCTGAGATCAAGAGCCGTACGCTCCACTGACTGAGCCAGCCAGGTGCCCCTACCATCCTAATCATTTTTAAGCATACAGTCCAGTAATAGTGTTTACTCTCCTTGTTCTCTAACAGATACTCAGAACTTTTTCATCATGCAAAACTAAAACTCCATACACATTAAACAATTACTCCCTGTTTCCACTTTCCTTACCCTAGCCCCTAGCAACTACCATTCTACTTTCTTTCTATGAATTTGACTTTAGATAACTCTTATAAGTAGAATCATATAGTATTTGCTTTCCTGTGACTGGTTTATTTCATTTGGCATAATGTCCTGTAGCATGTGACAGAATTTCCTTCCTTTTTAAGGCTGAATAATATTCCATTGTTCCAAAATATACCATATTTTGTTTGTCTATTCATCCATGGACACTTGGTTGCTTCTACATTTGGCTATTGTGAAGAATGCTACTATAAGCTTGGCAAATACCTCTCTGAGACTTCCAATTCTTTGGGATGGATAACCAAATATGGGATTGCTGGGTCATATGGTAATTCTATTTTTAATTGTTTGAGGAACAGCCATATTCTTCTCCATAGCAGATGCACCATTTTATATTCCCAAAAAGAAAACTGGATTTCCAGCCAATGTGCTAACTTTGCCCTTTAATAAGAGTTTAATCCATTTACACTTACTGTGATTACTGATAAAGAAGAATTTACTTCTGCTCTTTAACTATTTGTTTTCTGTGTCCTATAAATTTTTTGTTCCTCAGTCCCTACATTACTGCTTTCCTTTGGGAGTTAGTTGATTTTGCGTGATATTATATTTCTATTACCTTCTTTGTTCCTTTTCTGTGTATTTTTTAGTTCTTTTCTTTGTGGTTACTTTGGTAATTACAACTAACATTTTAAACTTATAACAACCTTGTTCGAATAGTACTAACTTAGTTTCAATAGTAAATAAACACTCTGCTCATATATATCCCCACCTTTCCCTATATTGTCCCAAATTACATCTTTACACACTGTATGTCCATGAATATACATTTACAATCATTGCATTATTCATTGCCTTTTAAATCACACTGCAAAAAGGAAAGTAGTAACAAACCAAAATTACAATAATATTGGTTTTTACATTTACCTATGTAGTCACCTTTACCAGTGTTCATTTTATTCTCAAACTTTTGACTGTCTAGTGTCCTTTCATTTCAGCCTGAAGTACGCTTTAGCATTTCTTACGGGGCAAATCTCTTAGCTTTTGTTTACCTGGAAATGTCTTAATCTTTTATACTCAAAGAGTAGTTTAGTCAAATATAAAATTATCATTTGACAGTACTTTTCTTTCAGGACTTTAAATATGTCATATCATTGCTCTGGTCTCCCATAATTTTTGAGGAGAAATCAGCTGTTAATACTATTGAGGCTCCCTTGTAAACAATAAGTAGTTTTTCCTTTGCTGCTTTCAAGTCTGTCTCTTTTTTTGGGTTTCAAGAATTTGACTATAATGTGTTTCAGTATGAATCTCTTACATTTATGCCTGGAGTTTCTAAGCTTCTTGGATGTGTAAAATCATTTAATTTGAGAAGTTTTTTGGCCATTATTTCCTCATATATTTTCTCTGCTCCTTTCTCTTTCTTCTCCTTCTGGGATTTCTGTAACGTATATGTTGGTACACTTGATGCTATCTCAAAGGT
The DNA here is from genome assembly GCF_023065955.2 of Ursus arctos. NCBI lineage: Eukaryota > Metazoa > Chordata > Mammalia > Carnivora > Ursidae > Ursus > Ursus arctos. Next base: position 11,791,415 of record NW_026623100.1, read on the forward strand.
CCCTCCAACCTCTGTCTGGGTTTTGTTTTGTTTTTTTCCTTTCCATTTTTCTCTTTCTGCTTCTCAGACTGGACAATTTCAATTATCCAAGTTCAAATTTATTGATCCTTCTGCCTGCTCAAATCTGCTGTCAAAACCCTCTAGTGAGTTTTTCATTTCAGCCACTATACTTTTCAACTCTAGAATCTCTCTTTGGGGCGCCTGGGTGGCACAGTGGTTAAGCGTCTGCCTTCAGCTCAGGGCGTGATCCTGGCGTTATGGGATCGAGCCCCACGTCAGGCTCTTCCGCTGTGAGCCTGCTTCTTCCTCTCCCACTCCCCCTGCTTGTATTCCCTCTCTTACTGGCTGTCTCTCTCTCTGTCAAATAAATAAATAAAATCTTTAAAAAAAAAAAAAAAGAATCTCTCTTTGGTTCTTTTCTATAATTTCTGTTTCTTTATTGATATTCTCATTTTGTTCAAACATTGTTTTCCTGATTTCCTTAAGTTCTTTATCTCTCATTTCCCTAAGTCATCAAAGACAGTAAATACTTTGAAGATGGGTTCCTATTGCCCACTCTGACACCAGCAAACTACATTGAGAATGCAGGCTGCTGACTACTTGGCTACCTGCTGTGGGGCTGGAGGAAGGAGAATGGTAGAATTAACATGAATCACAAAATTCACTGAAATTTACCAGTTTCCTCATTAAGCATTCCTCTGGATGATGCAAGTGTTCAACTAGAATCCAGTGTTCCAAAATAGTTGCTTAAGATACTTCTTGGCAGTTCAGTTATTACATATTCTTCGAGCTTCCTACCATCTTCTTTCCAGGCCTTGGTTTTCTCAAATGTTACAGGAGAGGCTTGGAACAGATCAATGACTCCCAGCCTAGAATCACCTGGAGAGCTTTAAAAACTACTGGTACAAATATCTCATCCTATGCCAGGGAATCTGATCAGGATCTTCTTAACAATCTCTCCAGGGGATTCTCATGCTCAACTAGGGCTGAGGAACTGGGGAGAAGATCTGTCTCAGCCTCAGGGCCGCTCTACTGCTACAGAAATCTCCCAGGCACCTTGTCAAGTAGATGTGATGCAGCTGGTCTAAGGTGGGGTCTGACTCAGCACATGGTGGCCCTGCTCTGCTACATGGACCCCTCTCTGAGGAGCAGAATCCTTTCCAAGTGTTTCTCTTCTATACCTTTGCCTAATTTCCTGGGACTCTGAAACTTTAAAGAACTAGTTGTACCGTCAGCACTTTCCCTCCCAACAAAACACTGGGTTATCTGAGAGACAACCCTGAAAAAGTGTGAAACTCTGCAAATACAGCCTGATGGCTTCACATGAGATTACTTACCAAATAGTTTAGACAAATGTTCTTCTCGTTTATTTGAACTTGATACAAATTCAGTATCTTTCAAATTCTTTTTTTGAGGATAACCTATGGGAAACAAACCTTAGCTGTGGTTAAATCATTTATTGGATCTGCATGAAATCTTTTTAAATCAATACTTTTTTGCATGGTGTTTTGAGAGAAGCATCACGCGCTTCGCCTGTTCTAGGAGAAGGAGCACCAGACTTGGGTTCTAGTCCACCTTTTGAGAGCCTTGTGATCTGGGCAGTAAAGTTCTGAGGGATCTGGTTTTCCCATCTGAGACTGATGGGAAAGGCGCCAACCACAAGAGGCCTGTGAGGAGAGGCTGACATGAAACTTGCTGATGTCATCTGTGGACAGAAACGTGCTCTCGTCTTATCACACCCCGATGTTAGTATCTACCATGACCTACAAGAAGGGGCACTGGATCCACGCATGGTTATGCTCAGTGTTGGAGGGGAGCAAAGAGAGATGGACACTCATCTCGGTGCCTTCTCAATAAACACTTTCCCCTCCATAGGAAATGATGCCAACGAGCCATGACTTTGACCATCTTGGAAATGGGATGCCTTCTTGTTTTGGAGGACAGGGAACAATACTGCTGCATACCCTGTGCTCATCCACACTAGGGTCTATGTTGGGATGGGGGCTCAGAGGGCCTCAGGCCACCCCTACCTGACCTGTTTGATAAGCACAACGAATTCCTAATGTTGTCACTGGTGAATTTTAAAAAATGAAGGTATAAATGGGAAAGCACTGAGTCAACGGTCTCCCCTAGGATGCCATGGACCGATTTCAAGCCTTCTGCTGACACTCATGTGGCCGCATCAAGGATATGGATTAACTGTGCTAAAAAACTGTAGTGACTCGTGGAATTTGGAACTATATTTCAGGCTTTTCTTTATGGACATTGTGAAGTCTAAGTGTCTGAGCACACTTTCTTGATTCTAGATCAAGGCCAGCCCTTTTCTCTGGCCCCCGGGGAGTGGGCAAAACCAGCAGGGAGGAGAAACTTATCCCCTAATGCAGAAGTCTCCGGGTCACAGCAGCAGCCATCTGTCATAAGTGACAGAGCATTCATGAAGTGTCTGTGGAATCTGAACTTTTAAAACAATACCAGTGACACCAGTTTTCCCACGGTTTCCTCACAGATGATCTACGCAGTCACTGAGTAATCTGGGCACATTAACTTGTGCACATTGCAGCTTTCGGCTCTACAAAAAAATCAGTAGGGAAGCCTGCATGGTGGATGCCAAATGATTTCCGGTATGACTGCTTTGATTCAACATATGCACAGTTCTCTAGAGATGAAACACTGGGGAATCATTAGGAATAGATACACTCAGTCATTCAAGCACTTTGTCAAAAATGTGTTCTTCCTATTGTGTCAGCCAAGAGAACATAATAAAAACATTGTGCAGGGTACACCATCATCATTACACAGTAACATATTCACTTTAATCAGTGGTTTATAAAATGCAATGGGAGAACCATTGGATATAAAAATGGTTTGCTAATAGTTTTATAATTTCAACATAGCATACATGCCTGGATTATCCTGATAAATAATTACTCAGTCTAAATATTTTCCTAATGCACACCTGTCCACCTTAAAGTGTTTCTCTGTCACTTGTGTGATTGACACTAATGTACATGTTTTCTGCATATGTGACCAGCTTCTTCCCCTCAGCTTTGGCATTTGAGCATCAGTCCAAAGGCAGAAATAGGCTCTGTCTCTCAGTGCAAATGTTTTCCAGAGGCTAGAGTGTAGGGTGGGGAGATGATGGGGAGGGATGTGGGAAGGCTTTACTCTCCCAAGCCAGTGACCAGGGCACTCACGCACATTGAACTATAGAGTGCTGTTGAATAGAAAGTCATCACACTACTCGCAGCAAGTGTTACCAAGGACAGGGAGCACCACCTGCAAATCTGGTTCCTATCCTCTGAACAGCCTCCGGAGTGGGAGAACCTGCCTGACACATGAACTTCAGAGATCACCCTACAATACAGTGCTATTTGTACTTTAGACCACAGACTTCCATGTTGGTCAAAGGTTATACAGAGTATATCGGATAATTTTTTCCTCCACATCTCAGTTTGGTTTTGCCCCTACATACCTGGGTTAAGAATGCTAAAATGATAGGGTAATACAAACGATACAACACACAGGCCTTTATAAACACGTGCATTTATAATTTTAAAGACGTATACTTGCTTTCTTTCACTTCTCTCTTTGTAATTGACTTTCCTGCTGTTCTTATTTCATCCAATGGAACTTTGGAAAACACTTGCAGTAGAATTTCATCTCAAGTGAAGCAAAAAAGGCATGTTAATGTCAGCAGTCCATGATTAATATACCTAACTCTGTAAGTAGCAGAACTAGTCTATGAATTCAGTGAATAAATGAGACGAATGCAAAGTACATATAACATCATGCTCTAAAATGCCTTGTCTGGGGAAGGAGATTTTGGCCTATCTAAATCATTTCTGAAAAACTGAGATTTGGGGACACCAGGTGGCTCAGTCAGTTAAGCATCAGAGTCTTGATTTTGGCTCAGGTCATGATCTCGAAGTTGTGAGATCAAGCCTGCCATGGGGCTCTGTGCTGGTGGTGGAGCCTGCATAAGATTCTGTCTCTCCCTCTCCCTCTGTCCCTACCTCCTGTACACACACTCTTGCTCTAAATAAGAAAGTTAATTAATTAATTAATTAATTAATTCCCAATGGCATTTTTCACAGAAATAGAAAAACAATCCTAAAATTCATTTGGAACCACAGAAGACCCTGAATAGCTAAAGGAATCCTGAGAAAGGAACAAAGCTGGAGGCACCACACTTCCTGATTCCAAACTATACTACAAAGCTATTGCAATCACAGCATAAAAATTGCATGGCACAAAAACAGACACATAGACTAATGGAACAAAACTGAGAGCCCAGAAATAAACCTTGCATATACAGTCAACTCATATTTCACAAGAGAGCCAAGAATACTTAATGGGGAAAAGATAGTCTCTTTAATAAATGGTATTGAGAAAACTGAATAACCACATGCAGAAGAATGAAAATGGGCCACCATCACAAAAAATGACTCAAAATGGATTAATGACTTAATAACTGAAACCACAAAACTCCTAGAAGAAATCATAAAAGTTCCTTAACATTGGTCTTTTTTTTTTTTAACACAATTTAAGGGGAGCCTGGGTGGCTCAGTTGGTTGAGTATCCGACTCTTGATTTCAACTCATGTCATGATCTTGGGGTCGTGAGATTGAGCCCCATGTCGGGCTCTGCACTCAGTGCGGAGTCTGCTTGAGATTCTCTCTCTTCTCCCTCTGCCCCTCCCCCCACTCCTGTGCTTGCTCTCTCCCTCCTTCTCTCTCTCAAATAAATAAATAAATAAATAAATAAATAAATAAATATATACACATATATAAAATCTTTTAAAATCAATAAATACATATATTCAATTTAATTAACATATACTGTTGTTATTGGTTTCAGAGGTAGAATCTAGTGATTCGTCAGTTGCATACAACACACCTAGTGCTCATTACTTCAAATGCCCTCCTTAATGCCCAACACCCAATTACCCCATCCCCCTCCATCAACACTCAGTTTGTTTCCTATAGTTCTTGGCAACAATTTTTTGGATATCATATCAAAAGCACAGGAAACAAAAGCAGGGGCACCTGGGTGGTGCAGTCGTTAAGTGTCTGCCTTCAGCTCAGGGCGTGATCCCAGCATTCTGGGATCGAGCCCCACATCAGGCTCCTCTGCTGGGAGCCTGTTTCTTCCTCTCCCACTCCCCCTGCTTGTGTTCCTTCTCTCGCTGGCTGTCTCTCTCTGTCAAATAAATAAATAAAATCTTAAAAAAAAAAGGAAACAAAAGCAAAAATAAACAAGTGGACTTCATCAAACTACAAAGCTTTTTTTGTACAGCAAAAGAAACAATTGACAAAATGAAAAGCAACCTACAGAATGGAAAAAATGTTTGCAAACCATATATCTGATAAGGAGTTAATAACAAAAATACATAAAGAACTCATACAACTCAATAGCAAAACAAACAAACAATATGACTTTAAAATGGGCAGAGGAATTAGTCATTATTCCAGAGAAGACATAAAAATGGCCAACAGATACTTGAAATGGTGTCAACATCACTTATCATCAGGGAAATGCAAATCAAAACCACATTCTTACCCCTGTGAGAATGGCTATCATCAAAAAGACAAGAACTAAGTGTTCATGAGGATGTGGAGGAAAGGGAACCCTTATGCACTGTTGGTGGGAATGTAAATTGTTACGGGTTCCAAGGGAACAGAATGGAAGTTCCTCAAAAAAATTAAAAACAGAACTACCATATAATCCAGCATCCCACCTGTGGGTATATATCCAAAGGAAATGCACCCAGGATCTCAAGGAGATTATCTACATTCCTATGTTCACTGCAGCATTAGTCACAATAGCCAAGATGTAGAAACAATCTAAGTGTCCATCAATGAACAAATGGGAAAAAAAAGTCATGATATATATTACATAATAGTACATAATACATTACATAATATATTCAGCCATGAGAAAGAAGGAAATTCTATCTTTTGCAACAACATAAATGGACCTTGAGGGCATTATGTTAAATGAAATAAGTCAGAGAGACACAAATACTGCATGATCTTACTTCTATGTAGAATCTAGAAAAGCTGAACTCATGGAAACAGAAAGTAGAATTGTGATTGCCAGTGGTCAGGGGTGGGGGAAATGGGGAGATACTGATCAAAAGTTACAAAGTTCCAGTTATAAGATGAATAAGTTCTGGGGATACAATGTACAACATTGTGATTATACTTAATGATACTGTATTATATACTTGAAGGTTGCTAAGAGAGTAGATCTTAAATGTTCTTAGCATAAAGGAAAAATAATTACGGGATGTAATGGAGGAAATCAGGTAACACTATGGTGTTCTTCATTTTGCATTACATATGTGTATCAAATCACCATGTTTACACCTTAAACTTACACAGTGTTATATGTCAACTGTGTCTCAATAAATGTGGGGAGGGGTACATAAGGTGGTATCACCGTGAATCATATAGCACTGTTTGGGGGTAAAATGTGGTCCAACTTCAAAATAACAGGACCAACATAAACATTTGGAACCCAAATTGTACAAAGAAACTCTGTATAATGGTTTACATACATCATCAGCACTGAATGGTTAATTATTTTCAAGAAGACAGAAACAAAGCAGACTGAGACCCACTGCCTGGTCTGCATCCCTGAGCCATCCAGACACGTGGGAGAGGCAGAAGTACACACAGACACAAACAAACACATCGACACAGCTGCACAGAGCAATCTGGCAAGCGACAGGAGCAGACAGAAGAGGAATACCAACTCCGTCCAAGAAGGCAAGAAGGCAGGCAGTAGGCTGAGCAGACTAAGAAGAAAGAGTGGGTCCTGCCAGGTAAGGCTGAGTTCTGAATCCGGTTGACCATGATATTTACTGAGACCTCAAAGGTCACTCCTGTATGTAGATGTCAAGTGTCAGACTCCCTTCACCTACACTCTGGTGCTTACGGTGATCTCAGTAGCCCTGATGGGTCAGTACGTGACATTCAAGAAACCTGGGACTAGCTTCTTGGGGACACTAACTCAGTGAGCTGCAAGCATCATGAAAAGTCTTTGAGGTAGTTCTGGAAGGGTTGCAGACTGGTGACAGCCCCCCTGAGAACCCCATATGACATTCCCTGTAACTCAGAGAAGAACCAGGAGTGACGGAGGGGTTGACCCAGAGAATTCTATGCCACATCAGGACTGCCAGGAAACGACAAACCCAAAGGGCAAAGTTATCCTCAGAGAGTTTTAAAATTCATTTTCAAATGGTATATATGAAAACTGTACCTACAAAAATTGGGTGGAGGCTGGGGGAAGGGAGAAGACTCAGCACTTACAGTTAACAGATTCTACAAGTCCAGAAAACTCTCCCTTTATAAAACTTAGTACTTTTTCATATATTTTTTGAAACATATTAATTTCTCCTTTTATTTATATTTTATTTTTAAAGATTTTATCTATTTATTTAGAGAGAGAAAGAGAGCATAAGTGGGGACAGGGAGAGAGAGAATCTCAAGCAGACTCCCCACAGACCATGGAGCCTGATGTGGGGCTCGATCCCATGACCCTGAGATCATGACCTGAGCCAAAACCAAGAGTTGGACACTTAACTGACAGATCCACCCAGGCACCCCTCCTTCCTTTTTAAAGACAGTGTCTACCTGTCCCTGGAGGACAACAGTTTCATTTTCCCCCTCTAGGTTTACTTTGGTAAGCCACAGAAAATAATCACAAATTCCACTCATACGGTATTTATTCTGAGTCCTTTTTCAAGGGCTGTTGTTACGCTGGTGGCTGGTCTACTCACTTGATAAAATAGGTGCTTATGATAGCAATGCCAAAAAATCAGCTACCAGAATTACAAGTGAAATGATGAGTTCTCAATACCAGCCCCGTAAATTCCTGAGTTGTTGTTGCTCAGAGAGAACCTGGAAATTTATTGGTGGCCCACCAATGCCAAGGCCAACACTGACATGGTGCTGGGCAGGTCAGTAGGCCTTTGGGGGATGATCGGATCCTCCCAAACCCCAAACCAGACACCCATCTTCACATTCACTCACTCTCCTTCCACACAGGTCAGGAGCCGGGGGATTCAGAGACACAGGGCCCCTGCAAGAAGGACAAAAGTCTTCTGATTCCTGGGTAAGAACTCCTGAAAGCACAGTAAGGGGGCTGCAAGAGTGATCGGATTCCCTTCACTCATTCAATCACGGTAACCTACCCATCATTCAATCAGCCAGACACTCGGTGCAGAGCTGCTGGAGCCTCTTTAATAGCACATGTGGAGGAAGGGCCAACCCAGAATTCCTGACATGGGGCAGCTCCCGGAAAAAAGGTGCATGCCCCGTGTAGAGAGATGTCCCCTTCCGAGCAGAATTGGCAGGCATAGCTCTGTGATCAGAACATCCGACAGGTCCTAACCTGGAGGGAAGCATCAGTGCTCTCACTCCTGAGAGCTCTTTCTCAGACTAGATGTAACTCTCAGTGTCTGCTCCTGACCCACACACACCACCAGAGAGGAGAGATTTCTCTGGGCAAAAAGTCCCAGGGCAGAATCATCCCACACCAAGGAATCTGATCACTGGGGTAGAGGAGGAAAGGGAGGAGGATCTGTCTGTCTCCTTTTAACAATCTCCCCAGGGGATTCTCATGCTCAGCTAGGGCTGGGGAACTGGGGAGAAGATCTGTCTCAGCCTCAGGGCCTCACCATCCTCCTGCTGCAGAAATCTCCTGGACACCTTGTCAGGCAGAGGTGATGCAGCTGGTCTAAGGTGGGGTCTGACTCAGCACTTACAATAATCCCACATGGTGGCCCTGCTCTGCTGCATGGACCCCTCTCTGAGGAGCAGAATCCTTTCCAAGCGTTTCTCTTCTATACTTTGCCTAATTTCCTGGGACTCTGACACTTTAAAGAACTGGTTGTAGTCTCAAGCCCAGTACTTTCCCTCCCATCAAAGCATCGGGTTATCTGAGAGACAAGCCTGAAAAAGTGTGAGACTCTGCACGGTAGCTTCACATGAGGGAGGTACTTACCAAATATTTTAGCCAAACCTTCATCCAAATTTTTTGAACTTGATGAAAATTCAGTATTTGAACCTGTGGGGAAAATAAACCTTGGCTGAGATTAAATCATTCATTAGATCTGCATGAAATCTTTTTAAATCAATACTTTTTTGCATGGTGTTTTGAGAGAAGTATCACGCGCTTTGCCTGTTCTAGGAGAAGGAGCACCGGACTTGGACTCTAGTCCACCTTTTGAGAGCCTTGTGATCTGGGCAGTAAAGTTCTGAGGGATCTGGTTTTCCCATCTGAGACTGATGGGAAAGGTACAAACCACAAGAGGCCCGTGAGGAGAGGCTGACGTGAAATTTGCTGATGTCATCTGTGGACAGAAACGTGCTCTCCCCTTATCACACCCCGATGTTACTATCTACCATGACCTGCAAGAAGGGGCACTGGATCCACGCATGGTTATGCTCAGTGTTGGAGGGGAGCAAAGAGAGATGGACACTCATCTCGGTGCCTTCTCAACACTCCCCTCCATAGGAAATGATGCCAACGAGCCATGACTTTGACCATCTTGGAAATGGGATGCCTTCTTGTTTTGGAGCACAGGGAACAATACTGCTGCATACCCTGTGCTCATCCACACTAGGGTCTATGTTGGGAGGGGGCTCAGAGGGTCTCAGGCCACCCCTACCTGACCTGTTTGATAAGCACAACGAATTCCTAATGTTGTCACTGACGAATAAAAAAATGAAGGCATAAATGGAAAAGCACTGGGTCAACGGTCTCCCCTAGGATGCCATGGACTGATTTCAAGCCTTCTGCTGACACTCATGTGGCCACATCAAGGATATGCATTAACTGTGCTAAAAAACTGTAGTGACTCGTGGAATTTGGAACTATATTTCAGGCTTTTCTTTATGGATGTTTTAATGTCTTGATTCTAGGTCAAGGCCAGCCCTTTCTCCGGCCCCAGGGAAGTGGGCAAACCACCAAGGAAGAGAAACCTATCCCCTAATGAAGAGTTGTTAGGGCCATAGCACCCACCAGCTGAGTGCCACAGCATTCATAAAGTATGGGCAAGAATCTGAACTTACAACCAGTGGCAATGGTGATTCTCACCTGGTTTCCTGACAGAGAATCTGCATAGCCATTGGTAATGTGTGCTCATGGCAGCTTTCAACTCTACAGGAAAACTGGTAATCAGGTAGTTAATAGGACACAGACAATGCTTCCAGGTCTGACGGCTTTTTGGTAAATGAAAGAAATAAAAAGTTCTCTTTTGCTGAGATATTAGTGAATCACTAAGAATCAATACAATGGAAGTAGAAGTAAGCAGTTGCAGTAAAACATTTGTTGACAAAAACGCTTTGGCTTTTAAAGTGCCCTGACGAAGAGTAGTCACGTTCTCCCCTTTTCCTGATGTCACCCCTGATGGACAATCTGTATAATGTACCTCCTGTCCTTTTTGCTTTGCTCCACAGCCCCAGTATCTTTACACTGAGAGAATGTGCCAGAATGCTGTCAACCAATTAGTTTAGTAAATAGCAAAAGTGGTTCCAAATGCAGTAAAACCCTAAAAATAGAGTACGTAAATCTAATGTTCACAGTGAAAAATCTAGGTTCCTAAGATGTTCATAACAGCGTGATTCAGATAGCTAAAAAGTGGAAACAACCCAAACGTCCACCAACTGATAAATGGTAGACAAACTGTGGCATATGCATACAAGGGAATATTGTTGGGCCACAGAAAGGACTGAGGTCCTGACACAGGCTACAGTGTGGCTGAACCACAAAACCTGTTACACGGAAGATCACACGTTGTATGAGTCCATATAGGAAATATCCAGAAGAGACGAATCAATAGAGCAGTCAGTACAGTAGTGGTTGCCAGGGGCTGTGGGAAAGAGGGAATGGTGAGTGATAGCTAGTGAGTGTGATAGTACTTTATGGAGTGATGAAAATGTTCTAAAACTAAGCAGTGATGATTCACAACTCTGTGAATATATTAAAAACCACTGAATCATATACTTTAAAAGGGTGAATTTTATGTTATGTGAATTATATCTCAATAAAGCTGTTATTTAAGGGGCACCCGGGTGGCTCAGTCGGTTAAGCGTCTACCTTCAGCTCAGGTCATGATCCCAGGGTCCTGGGATCGAGCTTCACATCAGGCTCCTTGCTCAGAGGGGAGCCTGCTTCTCGCTCTGCCTGCCGCTCTGCCTGCTTGTACTCTCTCTCTCTCTTTCAATCTCTGTCAAATAAATAAATAAAATCTTTTTTAAAAAAAGTTGTTATTTAAAATGTGTGTGTATGAGGGGATAGATGAAACAAGGTTGGCCTAATTAGTGCACAGAGGTTCATACTACTCTTTCTATTTTTGTGCATGTTTAAAAAATTTTATAACAAAAAGCTCAGTGTGCCTGTGGGTTACCCTCCCACAGAGGTCTTTGGAGAAAGTTTCAGTCAGGAAAAATGTTAAAGTTACCCGCTTCTGAGCAAGAAGTCCCTACGGTAGATTCAGGGAGGTAAGGAAGGTAGAGGTGGGGAGAAATCTGTGTTGACCATTCCAGAACCTGTGGGAGGAGAATACCACCTCCTGCCTGATTTAGGTTCACACCGAGTCTCGTACTTGGGTATCTGCCACACTATACTTCTGACAGGACCTTTGAGAGGGCAGAGCTCTGTACCTTGCCAACAGTCCAGGAAGAGAACAAAGAAGAGGGTTTCTGCTCCTCTCTTCTTTGCCATAGTCTGTCTATCTCCTGAAATCCTTCAGCCGTAATAGCCTTGAGCTCCAGGATACTGCGGAACCAGGAGGTCTGTGAAGTCACACCAGGAAACAAGGTGGGGGGCAGTTCTACAGGGGGAAGGGGTCAGGGCCTGGTGTCTGTGGACAGGGACGAGGAGGGGACACTGCCCACCCTGAGGAAATAGGCTTTCCACTCACTCCCTTTGGCTCTGCGGTGCCTTCCTCCATCCTGTGTGCACTGCAGCCTGAAGACGGTAGGATATTGACCAGGATGCTTCAGTTGTGCGCGACAAAAAATCAACTATACCAGCTTAAGAGAGGGGCGCCTGGCTCAGTCGGTGGAGCAGGTGACTCTTGATCTTGGGGTTGTGAGTTTGAGCCCCATGCTGGATGTGGAGATTACTTAAAAATTACACACACACACACACACACACACACACACACACACCAGCTTAAGTGAATTGGAAGTAGCTAGGGTAGCCGGAAAAAATTTATGCTAAATCAACATATCGCATTAGGAAAGTATTGTTATATATTGTATTATATATGATGTCAACTCTGAAAATAAAAACAAAAGTATAAGTTGATGTTGTCACTTGTGTATCACTATCTCCCCTATTATGTTTTATACATATTAAACTATATTTAAAGGAAAAATCTTTATATTTTAAGACCTTTAACTGCACATTTTTTTTCCTGCATTTTTACTTTGCACTGGATCCCACAAATTATGTAGCCAGCCCTGCCCTTTAGCTCCTAGGCTCATGCACTCTATGCAGTCTGGGACTGAAGAGATCGTCAGGGGACAAAAAGTTATATAGCAGAATTCTGAGGGACTCAGGCATATTACTTTGCTGGGACTGCCATAAAGAAGCACCACAAAATAAGGGGAGGGGTGTTTAAATAACAGAAATCCATTGTTTTATAGTTCTGGAGGCTAGAAGACCAAGAGCAAGGTGTCAGAAGGGTTGGTTCTTACTGAGGCCTCTCTTCTTGGCTTGAAAAGGGTTGTCTTCACCCTACATCCTCACATTATCTTTCCTCCATATGTCTCTGTGTCCAAATTTCCACTTCTTATAAGGATACAAGTCCTATGGGCTTGGGACCCGCCCTGAGAACTTCATTGTAACTAATCGCCTTTGTGATCGCCACATTTTGAGGTACTGGGGGTGAGGACATCAACATATAAATTTAGGAAGGGGGATAAGATTCAACCCATAACATCAGGTAATAGCAGCCCCATAAAACCTACTTCTCTAAAATAGCTTCGCAAAAACAAAAAACAGAACAACAAAGCAACATATAAAAAAACACAAGACTCACACCCTCTGCACAACCAAAAGACAGAAAATGGCCAACTTCAAATGACCAGTAAATAGAAAAACAAACACTAACTCCAGGCACTGACTCCCTCCCTTCTGCCACTTGCCTTTGTGGTGAGAAAACACAGCAGCCCAGGATGGTCTAAATCTCCTCCAGAAAGAGTACACCTACCCTAGGGGTGGAAATATCAAAAATGTGTCCTGGTAGATGGGAACAAATACCCAGAGATGGAAAAACATGACAGCAGAGATGGGTGAGGCTTCAATGGAGCAAAACCTCAGAAAGGGCTGAGAGTGGGCTAGGTGTGGGGCGGATATAGGGTCCACTGGGGCCCTTTTACCAGGAAGACTTCACACACTGCTGAGGGTTAGTAGAAACCAAGGCAACGGGAAACAGGCTGACTTCAAACTCAAGATGCACAACCACCGAACTCTCGATCCCCACTGCCCACTCCTGCTACTTTCCCCATCTCGGCAACAAGCCCGTCCTTCCGTGCACTCAGGCCAAAATCCAGGGTTCATCCTAGACTCCTCTCTTTCTCTCTCATCACACAGCCAGTCCACGAACAAATCCTCTGTTTGATTCTCCCACACATCCCCAAGTCTGGCCACCTTCCCCACCTCCACTGCCCCTATGGGGACTACACCAGCATCACCTTCATTTTACTGCTGATGAAATAAGAGGCCAGGTAAGTCCCCTTAACGTTCTTCAGGCCACTGCTGAATCCCAGTGAGTCCTATTTCCAGAATCTTCACCACCTCCTTTCCCATTTACCCCTTCCCTTCCCTTCCATCTGTTCACATCACAAAAGGAACAGAATGCAAGCTGCTTTGCAACCTAAGTGCACCCTATGGCGCTTACCTTTAAGTGATCATTAGACTTTTTCTGCCTCATTTCTCTTATTTCCAGGCAGATTTGTTGAGTAGGCATGAAGGGAAAACATCTATAATTATGCAGTCATCCAGGTCTAGAGCAGGAGTCAAAAATTTTTTTCTACAAAAAAGCCAAATAGAAAATATTTTAGGCTTCACAGACCACATATGTCTGTCACATATTACTCTTTGCTTGTTGTTGTTACCTTTTTTAAAAGATTTTTTATTTATTTCCTTGAGATAGAGAGAGAAAGAGCACAAGGGGGGGGAGGGCAGGGAGGAGCAGAGGGAGAGGGAGACAGAGAAGCTGACTCCCCACTGAGCAGGAAGCCTGATGTGGGTGGGGCTCAATCCCAGGACCCCAAGATCATGACCTGAGCTGAAGGCAGACACTTAACCGACTGAGCCACCGAGGTGCCCCTATTTTTACCTTTTAATAATATAAAAACCACTGGAAAAAATCAACAAAACCAAAAACTGGTTCTTCGAGAAAATCAATAAAATAGATAAACCTCTAGCCAGACGGAGGAGGGAAAAAGACAGAAGACACACATTACCGATATCAGGAATGAGACAGTAACATTACTACAGATACTACAGATGTTAAAAGGAAAATGATGTTATATTATGAACAACTTTTTGCCAATAGAATCTACAAGTTAGATAAAAATGCACAGATTCCTTGAAAGATACAAACAGAACTTGCTCAAGAAAAAAAAAAATAACCTAAATAGCTCTATAAAAAAAAGAAATTGCTTTTCTTTTTAAAAAAGAAAAAGCTCTATATTAAAGAAGCTGAATTTGTGGGTACAAACTTTCCCACAAAGAAAACTCAAAGCCCAGATGGCTTCACTGGTTAACTCTACCAATATTTAAGGAATACACATCATCAACTCTAACAAACTGTTCTGAAAAGTTCCAACTGAGGAAATACTTCCTAACTCATTCTATGAGACCAGCATTATCCTGATACCAAACCAGACAAAGATATTTTAATAAAAGAAAACTATAGGCCAATATCTTTCATAAAAGATGCAAGAATTCTTTTTGTCTAAAGATTTTATTTATTTATTTATTTATTTATTTATTTATTTATTTATTTATTTATTTAAGAGAGAGCACAAGCAGGGGAAGGAGTAGAGGAAGAGGGAGAAGCAGACTCCCCACTGAGCAGGGAGCCCAATGCAGGGCTCCATCCCAGGACCCTGGGATCATAACCTGAGCCAAAGGCAGATGCTTAACTGACTGAGCCACTCAGGTGCCCCGAAGATGTAAGAATTCTTAAAATTATAGCAAATTGAATCCAACAATTTTTTTTTAAGGCTAACATACCACAGCTAGGTGCGGTTTATTCCAGGAATGCAAGGCTGCTTGAACATTCAAAAATAGATAACTGTAATTCATCACATTAATAGAAAAATCATATGATCATCACATTAGATGCAGAAAAAGCACGTGACAAAATCTAACATCCATTTAGGATAAAACTCCCATTGATGTAAAATAAAGGGAATTTTCTCAATTTGATAAAGGGCATCTATAAAAAATCTACAGTAACATATATTATAGCAAAATGCTTTCTCCCTAATCTCAGGATCAGTGCACAAACGTCATTCTCACCACTTTCATTCAACATTGTTCTAAAGGTCTACCCATGCAATACAGCAATAAAAAGAAATGAAATTCATATGAATCAGAAAAGGAGAAAAAGGGGCACCTGGGTGGCTCAGTCAGTTAAGCATCAGACTCTTGATTTCAGCTCAGGTCATGATCTCAGGGTGGTGACATCGAGCCCCACATGGGGCTCCAGGCTGGGCGCGGAGCCTGCTTAATATTCTCTCTCTCCCTCTGCCCCTCCCCCTCTCTTAAAAATAAAAAAGGAAGAAGTAAAACTGTCTTTATTCTCAATTGATTTGATCATCTATGTAGAAAATTCTAAGAAATCCTAAGAAAAAATGAGTTTAGTAAGGTGGCAGGATACAAGGTCAATATTTAAAAATCAATTGTATTAACATAATGGAAAGACAAGCCACAGACTGGGAGAAGATATTTGTGAAACATATATGTAATAAAGGGTTTGTATCTAAAATATATGAAGAATTCTTGGGGCACCTGGATGTCTCAGTGGATTAAGCAGCTGACTCTTGATCTCAGCTCAGGTCTTGATCTTGCGGTGGTGAGTTCAGGCCCCACCTTGGGCCCCACACTGGGCATGGAGCCTACTTAAAAATAAATAAATAGGGGCATCTGGGTGACTCAGTCAGTTAGGCAGCCAACTCTGGATTTTGGCTGAGGTCATGATCTCAGGGTCCTGGGACTGAGCCCCACATTGGGCTTTGTACTCAGCGGGAAGACTCTCTCCCTCCTTCTCTCTGCCCCTCCCCCTGCTCACTCTCTCTCTCTAAAACAATAAATAAATACATCTTGTAAAAATAATTGATTAATTAACTAAAATATACACAGAATTCTTAAAACTCAAAAAAATAAAAATAAAAAATGGGCAAAAGATCTGAACAGACACCTCACCAAAGAAGGTATACAAGTAGCAAATAAGCATGTGAAAAGATGCTCAACATCATATGTCATCAGGGAACTGCAAATTAAAACAGGAATGAGATGCCATTATAGAGCTATTAAAACAGCTAAAGTCCAAAACACCGACAACAACAAATGCTGGTGAGGATGTGGAGCAATAGGAATTCTCACTCATTACTGGTGGGAACGTAAAATAGTACAGCCACTTTGGAATGAAGTTTGGTGGTTTCTTACAAAAAAGCACAGGCTCACCATCCACCAATCACACTCCTAGGTATTTGCCCAAATGAGTTGAAATCACATTCACCCAAAAAGCTGCACATGAATGTTTACACCAGCTTTATTCATAATTGCCAAAAATTGAAAGCAACTAAAATATCCTTCAATAGATGAACGGATAAACTGTGGTACCTTGAAACAATGGACTATATTTAGCAATAAGAAGAAATGAGCTATCAAGCCACAGAAACACATAGAGGAAACTAAAACACCTAACACTTGGAGAAGCCAGTCTGAAAAGGCTACATGTTGTATGATTCCAACTATCTGACATTCTGTAAAAGGCAAAACCAAAACACAATTGGGCTGTCAGGGATTAAGGAGGAGGGAGGAATGAATAGGTGGAGCATAGGTGACTTTTTTGGGCCATAAAACTGTTCTGTATGATACTGTAATGGTGATTACATGACATTATGTATTTATCAAAACCCATAGAATGTACAACACAAAGAGTGAACCCTAGTATAAACTACAGACCTTAGTTAATAATAACGTATCAATATTGGCTTATAAATTATAACACATGTATCACACTAAAGCAAGTTGTTAATAATAGGGGAAGGGGCACCTGGATGGCTCATTTGGTTAAGTGTTCATCTAGTGGTTTTGGCTCAAGTCATGATCTCATGGCTCATGGGACTGAGCCTCAAGTTGAGTCAGTCTCCCCACTTAGCAGGAAGTCTGCTAGAAAATTCTTCCCATCTGCCCCTCCCCCGACTCACACATGGGCACGTGTGATCTTTCTCTCTCTCTCAAATAAATAAAATAAATATTTAAAAAAATAATAGGTGAAAGAGCGTAAGGGGTGGAGGTATATAGGAACTGTTACTTTCTGCATCATTTTTCTGTAAACCTAAAATTGCTCTAAAAAATAAAATCTTTTTAAAATCAGTTGTATTTCCATCTACTGACATTAAACAATTAGAAATGGAAATTTTAAAAATACTATTGATAATAGTGTCAAAAATATAAAATATTTAGCAATAAACTTGATTAAAGAGTATAAGACCTATACACCAAAAACTTCTTAAAATAACAAATAATATCAACAAACAACCAAAAAATAGAAATAAAAAAATTAAAAATTAATTAATTAAATTTTAAAAAACTATGAAGCATTGGTGAGGATGTGGAAAAATAGGAATACTTGTGCAAACTGGTGCAGCCACTGTGGAAAACAGTACAGAAGTTCCTCAGAAAGTTAAAAATAGAACTACTCTATTATCCAGGAATCACACTACTGGGTATTTACCCCCAAAATACAAAAACACTAATTCAAAGGGATAGATGCGCCCCTGTGTTTACTGCAGAATTATTTACAATAGCCAAATTATGGAAGCAGGCCAACTGTCCATCAACAGATGAATGGATAAAGATGTGATAGGTAGGTAGATAGATAGACAGATAGATAGATATGCCATAAGAAAAGAATGAAATCTTGCCATTTGCAACAACATGGATGGAGTGAGACTCTAATGCTAAGGGAAATAAGCCCGTCAGAGAAAGACAAATACCATATGATTTCACTCATATGTGGAATTTAAGAAACAACAACAAAAAAAATGAGCAAAGTTTAAAAAGAGAGAGAGGGAGAAACCAAGAATCAGACTCTTAACCATAGAGAACAAACTGATGGTTACCAGACAAGAGGTGGGTGGGGGATGGGTGAAATAGGTGATGGGGATTAAAGAGTATGCTTTATCAAATATTAATAATAGTAATAACAGAAAATTTAAGAGACCTAACACAGAGGAAACATACTATGCTTATGGATCAGAAGACATTATGTTGGGGCACCTGGGTGGCTCAGTCGGTAAGCGTCTGCCTTCAGCTCAGTTTGTGATCTCGGAGTCGTGGCTCTAGCCCCATGGCAGACTCCCAGCTCAGTGGGGTCTGCTTCTCCCTCTCCCTCTCCCTCTCCCTCTGCCCTTACCTCTGTCTCTCGCCCTACTCATGCTCTCTCTCTCAAATAAATAAATAAAATCTTATAAAGAAGAAGAAGAAGACATTATCTTGTTAAGATATCAATTCCCCTCAAAGTGATTGATAGATTTAATGCAAAACCAATAAAAATTCCAGCAGGCTTCCTTGTAGAAATGGAAGAGCTGATCCTAAAATTGTATGGAAATCAAATGACCTGTCGAATTTCAAGTGGTTCAAAACAACTTGACAAAGAAGAACAAAGAAGGACTTACATGACCTAATTTCAAGATGTATACAACTAAAAAAAAAAAGTATAAAGCTATAGTAAACAAGAACATGTGGTATTGGCCTATAGATCAATGGAACAAGATAGAAGGTCCAGAAATAAATTCACATATATAAGGTCAATTGATTAATAACAAAGATGCAGATGAGGCAATTCAATGGACAAAATATATTCTTTTTTTTAAAGATTTTATTTATTTATGTGACAAAGAGACAGCCAGCTAGAGAGGGAATACAGCAGGGGGAGTGAGAGAGGAAGAAGCAGCTTCCCAGCGGAGGAGCCTGATGTGGGGCTCGATCCCAGAACGCCGGGATCACACCCTGAGCCGAATGCAGACACTTAATAACTGCGCTACCCAGGCGCCCCGGACAAAATATATTGTTTTCAACAAATAATATTGAAAAATTTGATAGCAATAGGCAAAAAATATGAACTTCAACACTTGCCTCATACCATGTACAAAAATTAACTCAAAATGAAGCATAGACCTAAATGTAAAAGCTAAAACTATAGAACTTCTAGAATAAAATATAAGAGAAATTCTTACTGACTTTAGATTTGGACTTCATCAAAACAAAAAAATATTTGTTCTTCAAAAGACACGGTTACAAAAATAAAAAAGACAAGCTAAACATTGGGAAACAATATCTGCAAAACATGTATCTGCAAAGGACTTGTATTTAGAGTACATAAAGAACACAACTTAATAATAAATAGACAACCAGGGCGCCTGGGTGGCTCAAGTCAGTT
Organism: Ursus arctos; assembly: GCF_023065955.2. Classification (NCBI taxonomy): domain Eukaryota; kingdom Metazoa; phylum Chordata; class Mammalia; order Carnivora; family Ursidae; genus Ursus; species Ursus arctos. The sequence goes on from NW_026623100.1 coordinate 11,811,117, forward strand.
AAGCGTCTGCCTTCAGCTCAGGTTATTATCATGGGGTCTTGGGATGGAGCCCCGCATCAGGCTCCCTGCTCTGTGGGAGCCTGCTTCTGCCCCTCCCCTCCACTTGTGCTCTCTCTCATGCTCTCTCTCTCAAATAAATAAAATCTTTTTTAAAATAATAATAACAAATAGATAACCAATTTAAAAATGGGATTGAGAGTTGAAGACACTTCACTGAAGAAGACACATGGATGACAAATGAGCAAGTAAAAAGATGCTCAAGGGACACTTAGGTGGCTCAGTCAGTTAAGCGTCTTCCTTCAGCTCGGATCATGATCCCAGGGTCCTGGGATCAAGTCCTGCATCAGGCTCCTTGCTCAGAGGGGAGCCTGCTTCTCCCTCTGGCTGCTGCTCCCCCTGCTTGTGCTCTCTCTCTCTCTCTCCCCCTCTCTGTCAAATAAATAAAATAAAACCTTTAAAAAAATAAAATTACTAAACAATTAAAAGTAACAAACATGATGCATGCAATAACACGAAGCAATCTCGAAATACATATGCTGAGTGAAAGAGTCGGACAACCAAAGAAATACTTAGAGATGAGTCCATTTATGTAGCCCATTTACATACAATTTAAAATCCCACTATATTACAACTGATTCTATATATTTAAATATATGAATACAGTATTATGCATAACCGTGTAATCATATACGATAGACAATTCTAGAAAATGACAACTAATCTACAGTACAGAAAGTTCTGGCTAGTGCTTGTCTAAGGATAAAGGGGAGGAAGGGGGAGGAAAGGAAAGGATTACCAAGGTGCATGACGAACTGCAAGGCAATGGATATCTTCATTATCCTAATTGGGGAAAATGGTTTCATGGTGTATTCATATGTCAAAACTCACCAAATTGTACTCTTTATATATATGCAGTTTACTGTATGTCATTTATATCTCACAGAGTGTAAGAAGATGAAAGGTGACCCTGTTTTCACCTCTGAGATATACCAAAACGAAACAGAATGATAGGGGGATTCTGATTTGAAGATGGCAAATTACACCCCGGCATCTGACTCTTCAGTTCACCCCAATCTTCCACCCTAGGTTCCCAAGGAAATAATAAGATAAGAGCTTAAAAGGAAATCCAACAGAAATCAAAGGGGAAGCACTCAGGCTACAGCAAGACAATTTTCAGAGTTAATTTAGTTGACAGTATTTTCTTAATAGTTTTGTTTGATCACTGATTTCTTCTCAAATCATTAGTGGCCATAGCTGGGTATCTGTCATAGAAAGGATGAGGAGGTGGCATCAGCCATAGCATTCCATCCCGTCTGTCTGTCTCTTGGAGAAGTCCCCAAAGACCCTATCCAATGGTTCCTCCATGCATCCAAAGAACTGACCTGCATTGGTAACTTTTGTCTTTATTAGTAATGTGGGTATAGGGAACAGTTACTGAAATTCAGAAGATCAAAGAACTCTAAGTGCTAGGGAGACATCCAGGTAAGAAATGGGGGAGATGCTGAGAGGAGCTAGAAGGAGCAAGGAGGGAGTGTCTGGCCCTGTGGGTTTGGGGGATTCTCTTACCCTATCATTCTCTCCTGCCCCTCGTTTTTTGTTCTTTTTGTTCCTTTCTCCCACCAAAGTAAGGTTTCTGAGCTCTTCCTCTTAATGGTTATCTCAGAGGATAATTGATGAGCCTGCCCTCCTGCCTCTGTAGCTGGGTTCACTGTATAGCCTTCAATGACATGTACTCTGGGGGCCCTTTACAGCCACTCCTCCCCCAGCACTGTTGCCCCTGCTGACCAGGGCTCACGGACTTTCTTTGCAAGCAGAACCCTAGCACGTCTTTCATAAATGCTTGACTATTTGTCATGCAGATACTTTTTCACTTCAGTTTTTTATTTCATTTAAAAAGTAATATATCTTAAAGGCAGACATATAGACCAACGGACTAGAATAGACAGCCTAGAAATAACCCTTCACATATATGGTCAAATGATTTTTGACAAAGGTGCCAAAACCGTTCAATAGGGAAAGGACAGTCTTTTCAACAAATGGTGCTGGGGAAACTGGATATCCACATGCAAAAGAATGAAGTTGGACCCTTACCCAACACATATACAAAAAAAACTCAAAATGGGTCAAAGACCTAAATATAAGAACTAAAACTATAAAATCCTTAAAATAAAACAGGGCAAGAGATGTCTGGGTCGCTCAGTCAGTTAAGTGTCTGCCTTTGGCTCAGGTCATAATCTAAGAGTCTTGGGATCCAGCCCTCTGTGGGGCTCCCCTCAACAGGGAGTCTTCTTGTCCCTCTCCCTCTGCCCCTCCCCCAGCTCTTGAGCACTCAAGCGTGCACGCTTTCTCTCTCTCTAATAAATAATCTTTTTAAAAAAAATTTTTTTTTAAGATTTTATTTATTTATTCGACAGAGATAGAAACAGCCAGCGAGAGAGGGAACACAAGCAGGGGGAGTGGGAGAGGAAGAAGCAGGCTCATAGCGGAAGAGCCTGATGTGGGGCTCGATCCCATAATGCCAGGATCACACCCTGAGCCGAAGGCAGACGCTTAACCGCTGTGCCACCCAGGCGCCCCCTAAAAATTTTTTAAAAAATAAAACAGGACAAAAACTTCAGGACATTGGATTTGGTGATGATTTCTGAGATATGAAACCAAAGACACAGACAACAACAACAACAAATAGACAAATAAGGCTTCCTGAAAACGCAAAAAAAAAAAAAAAAAAAAAAAGTACATCAGAAGACACTATTAACAGAGTAAAAAGGCAATCCACAGAATGGGAGAAAGTATTTGCAGATATCTGCTAAAGGATTAATATCCAGAATGTGTAGAGAGCTCCTAGAACTCAACAACAAATAATTGATTCAGAAATGGACAAAAGATCTGAATAGACAATGCTCCAAAGAAGATATACAAATGGCCAATAAGCACACAAAAACATGCTCAACAGCACAAATCATCAGAGCAATGCAAACCAAAACTATGATGAGATACCACCTTATACCCATTATGTCGGCTACTAAAAACAAACAAAACCAAAACCAGAAAATAACAAGTGTTGATGAGAACGTGGAGAAACTGGAACCCTCCTGCACTGTTGTTAGGAATGTAAAATGGTGCAGCTGCCATGGAAAACAGCATGACTGTTCCTCAAAAAATTAAAAATAGAATTACCATATGATCTAGCAACCCCATATGTGGCTAGATATGCCAAAGAATTGAAAGCAGCGTTTCAAAGAGGCATTTAGACACCTGTGTTCATAGCAGCGTTATTCCCAATAGCTAAGATGAGGAAGCAACCCAAGGCCCATCAAGAAATGAATGAATAGGGGCGTCTGGGTGGCACAGCGGTTAAGCGTCTGCCTTTGGCTCAGGGCGTGATCCCGGCGTTATGGGATCGAGCCCCACATCAGGCTCCTCCACGGGGAGCCTGCTTCTTCCTCTCCCACTCCCCCTGCTTGTGTTCCCTCTCTCGCTGGCTGTCTCTATCTCTGTCGAATAAATAAATAAATTAAAAAATCTTTAAAAAAAAAAAAAGAAATGAATGAATGAATAAGCAAAATGTGGTAGATTCATACAATAGAATGTTATTCAGCCTTAAAAAGAAAGGAAACCCTGTCACACACTCCAACATGGATGAACCTTGAGGGCATGCTGCATAGAATAAGCTAGTCACAAAATGGTAACTATTTCATGTATTCCACTTGTATGAAAGGTATCTAAATGCACAGAAACAAAGTAGAACAGTGGTTCCCCTGGCCTGAGGGGAGAGGGAATGGGGAGTTATTGTTTAATGAGTACAAAGGTGCAGTTTTACAAGATGGAAAGAGTTCTGGAGATGGAGGATGGCACCGGTTGCACAGTTATGAATGTGTTTAATGCCACTCAACTGTACACTTAAAAATGGTTTAGATGGTAAATTTTATGTTGTGTGTATTCTTCCACAATAAAAAAAATGGAGGGAAAATAATATATACATGAACAAGTTCAAAACAACTAAATACCCAAAAAATGTTTATATTGTAAAAAAAGAATTCTCCCTTCATTCACCCACATTCACCAATGGTCCGTTTCCCATATGAGCCCTGAAGTTGCCTTATATACTCTTTGGAGACTCTCACACATGCAATATTCTGTGTCTGGCTTTCTTTGCTTTGACTTAGCCCTATGTCCTGATGTGTTTCATATGAGATTATATAAAATTTCATTATGTTTAATGGTTGCACACTGGCCCATTTTATGAATGCATACTTACAATTCCACTTGCATAAAGTTCCCAAATGGGCAAAACTAACCTTTGGTGTTAAAATTCAGGAAAGCAGTCACCTCAGAGGAGGAGCCGGGCAGCGACTGAGAGGAGCGGGTAGCTTCTGGGGTGCTGGTCACGCTCTGTTTCTTAAACCCAGTTACGGTTACACAAATGTGCCCACATTGTAATAATTCATTGATACGTGATTTCTGCACTTTTCTGTATTATGTGGTGCTTCACTTTGACCAAATTTAATCTCACAGTTTAGTGGGAAAGGAGTAAGGAGAAGCAAATAACTACGGCTCAGTTTGGTAAATGAATTTAGGACTCGAGCCCTTGCACTGTGGCGGCCGCAAACCCCAGCTGTTGCTAGCTGGATAGCCCCGGGCTAGTCCCAGAGTTGTGAGGCCCCTCGGTTCCCACATCTGCAAAATGGCAATAAGAATACAGCTACCTGATAGTTATTGCAAGGATTTAATATAATCTATGTAGACTGGGTGGAAGTACTCCGCAAACACATAGCAGGTGTTCGATTAACGCCAGCTACCAAGTTACCCCAGAATTGTAATTTTCATACGGAAAAGGATTCTCCCCAGGGCTCGGTAAAGAAATGCTTTGGGTAAACACCCAGCGCCGGCCTCCTAGAGGACTACGTGCTCACGAAATAGCGTGGTCGCAGACACTGCCGCTCGGGAACGAAGTCTTCCCGGACAGGTAACTCTCAGACACCCCCTTGTCTCTGCCCAAGTCCCCTTTAAGAGCTGAGCCATGACGTCACCCTCCCTACACGGCGCAGCCTATCTTGGAAGCGCCCCGGCAGTACTTCCGGGAGGCCTCAATTGGCTGGTCAGCTCCCAGAGGCCCCGCCCCTTTGCCTGCAGCAGGCCCGGGGCGCCCGCCGTCAATCCGCACAAGTGGGAGCGGTGATTGGCCGGGGTTGCGGGGCGCCCTCCAGCAAGCCCCGCGGAGGCTGGCGTAGGCTGCGCGCGCGGGATGGGAGGGGCGCGGCACAGTATCTAGAGCCGCGGCGGTCCAGGTCTGCGCGCCCGCCGGTCCCTCTTGCAGCCCCCCGCTGGGCGGGGCCGGCCCGGGCGGGCCATGGAGTCCTACGACATTATCGCCAACCAGCCCGTGGTCATCGACAACGTGAGGCCCGACAGTCGGGGGGGAGGACGGGCGCCCTGCCCCGGGGGCGCACGCGGCGGCGTCGGGAGGGACCCCAGCCCGTCTCGACTAGTCCTCCTTGCACTGCCCGCCCGCCACGTCCGCCAATGGCTCTCCTGCTCACCTGGCTTTGTAGCCCGGGCCTTGGGGTGTGCCCCTCCACCGGTGCAGTGGAGCTCCCGCCCGTACCCTCTCCGAGCCCGGCGGGGAGATACTGGAGAGGCAGGAGACCCATCTGCCTGGCGGCACTTGATCAGCATCGGGAGTGCTGGAGTGACAGCCTAACGGCCCAGCCATGCGCCTGTGTGTCAGGCCTGGGGTCGCACTCTGGACCCTTCTTGGCTGGGGGGGGGGGGGGTCACTGGTTAGGTTTCGGCCGCAGCCCTTTTACCCCCTTCTCGGGCTCTGGGTGCCCTTCCTTGTGAAAGAGGAGAGACGGCATTTGTCCTTTTGCACAGTGCTGGCCTGATCTTTCAGAGAGAGAGTTCGCTTGGTGACCTCTACTACAGCACTTCCCAAGGAGCTGCAACTCTTAGCAGGACCTCCAGAGTGGACAGGCCCTGCTGTGCTCTTTGACTGGAAAAAATATATATAGGTTAAGTTCTGCCAACCACATATCCACCATCACCTGGTTGGCCACTTGGCCACTTTGACTCTCTCTTTAAGTACTTGCACAGCTGGCAGGACAGTGGGGAGAGTTCAGGACCATTCTTCCCAGGACCCATAGTAGTTTGGGATAATGGTTTGGAAGCTTCAGAGAAAAGTTGCCTGGCTTTCTTGTGACCTTGTCCTTCAGCACTGGGGCGCAGCATGTTTTCGGCTGCCCTCTGAGGATTTCTGGCCTCAGAACTTTCCAGTCCATGGGAGGAAAATGAAGAGCAGGGGATCTATAGATCTGCCCCTAGCTGGGTATTTTTCTGTGCTGTGTGTGCCTTGGAGTTTTTGACAATGACTCACTCCTCTTTCAGGGATGTTTCTCCCTCCCACATGACCCCCATTTAATCCTGAATGGCTTTTTTTTTTTTTTTTTTTTAGTACCCACGTGGGCTCCTTGAGTCACAGCAGGAGCTGTTTAATAAGAAGGCTAGAACTTGCCTTGGGGGTCCTCTCCAGCAGGCTACAGAAAGGACTAGGGCACTTCCTTTCTTGGTGGGCAGATAATTCACTTAGGCTAACCAACAAGCTTAGGAGTTCAGAGGACAAGCTGCCTGGTCCCTGTGGGTTTCCAGCCCCTCCTCTCTAACATGAGGATACTTATTTCTGCACCACAGACCCAAAAGGTTGTGATGGTGATCTGTGGCAAGTGAGGTTGAGAGGCTGATTCCTTCATTAGTGGGAGGTTTCTAGATGCCAGGTTCCCTTTAAGATCCTAAGTCCAGTTTCCATGCTGGAGCAGTGGCAGAACCAAATTCTTTACCTGTTTACCTGTAGTCTTTGGAGAAGCCACTTGAAGAGAGGGGCCAGTTGTCGCTGTGTGCACAGTGATCTTCCCTGGTGGGTCCTGTATGTGGTCCATGTCTGCTGGGGGAGAGGGGGTGGCCAGGGGCATTGAAAAGAAACTATGCTTGGAGGTTGCTTCTGGCTGACTTTTGGGAGGAGCTTGTGCTGCTGTGGATTGATTCCTCCTGCCTGGAGCTGAGCCTAGAGTGTGCAGAGGACGATATACTTCATGGTTTCTCAGTCTCCACAATATTGACATTCTGGGCTAAATAATACTTGGTGTGAGGGGCTGGCTTGGGTATTATAGGATATTTAGTAGCATTCCTGGCATCTACCCCCTAGATGCCAGTAGTCCTCTCCCCCTGCTCTCCCCTCCCCAGTCTCCAGACGTTGTCAGGTTTGGGAGGAGGGCTGCAAAATCCCCCTGTAGTTGTAAATCACTCATGTACTCGTAAATGATCTTGCCCTCTTGGCAGGATCTCAGACTTCCTCCCCAGGCTGCCATGATGTGCCAGTTCTCTCTACTGCAGGGCACTGCCTTCATCTGGACTTGTATGTCAGGAGCTAAACAGTGTTTTTCCTTGCAGGGTTCGGGGGTGATCAAGGCTGGCTTTGCAGGAGACCAGATTCCCAAATACTGTTTCCCAAACTAGTAAGTGTTGCTCAGGCAGCAGCCCTAACCTTTTTGTTGGATTCCAATGAAAAACATTGGCTCTGTGTCACAGCTCTCTTTGGGGCCAACTCTTGCCCCCCACCTATAAGGGAAAACACCAGATTTGTGAGGCTAATGCTGTTACAGGCTCTGGAAAGACAAGAGAAGTGGTCTGGGCTTCCTCCTCTTTGAAGTCTGATTTTGGTCCCTCCTTGAGCCAGGGAGGGAGGGAGAAGCCACCAGCATTCTCTTGGGAATAGGGTGGCATAGCAGGAGCAAGAATGGAAGGGAGACATCTCTGGAAGAAAAACCTAAATTCAAGAGGAGAAAGAGTAGAAAGTTAATGAACAGCCATCCCTTCCTCCCAGGAATTGTTTCTTTCAGGGCTTGTTTATTTTCCAACTCTAGAAGACAATGGGTTTCGGTCAAGGGGAGTGTTTCCCTGAATGGAGCCAGTGACAGGAGGGGTCAGAGGGGTGGGAAAGCACGGAGGAAACCTGGAGTACTTCAGCTACTGTAGCCCATTGGGAAGTTTTTCCTAGGTGGTGCCTCTTCTCAAAACCTGGAGGTTTTAGAGGGATTGATCTAAGTGGGACGTTGGGGGGATCCTGGGGCCCCCAGAGTGGCTGACTATACCAAGAACCCCAGGCCTAGTCTGGGGACAGGACCAGCTTGGAGCACCAAGCACTCAGTAGGGCTTCAGCTTTCTTTTCTGAACTCCGCTTGGGTACAATTAAAAGTTCCTATTGATGTGCAGGGAGTTTGGGTCAAATTTTGGAATGGTGGCTCATCCAGTCTTCCAAGAACTGAATCTGTATTCTGAAAGCCCTGGCAGTGGGAAGGGGCAGGATCAAATGAATGAGGGAGGGGTGCACAAGGGAGCCATGACCCAACTTCCTGGGACCTTGATCTGCAGACAGTGATGGCAGCCCTGCCCTCCTGAAATCGAGAGTGTGGGCTGAGTCATTGTGGCTGCAGAAGCTGACCCTCTGCCAGGGCTGGACCATGAAGGGCTGAGATTCCAGAGCTCTCCGCCCTCTCTGGGAGGGAGGGTGGGGAATGGAAAGGATACCTTTTCTTCTGACCCTGAGCATGCCATCCTGCCAAGGCCTGCTATGTAGGCCCATGTCCCCTAGGCCTGGGTTCTGGCCTTTGCCACGTGGCCACATCTGAATGCTTTGGAGTAGTTACCCTTTTGACCACAGGAGTTAGACTTCGGTTTTCCTGGACGTGGGCTCACCCATGCCCCCCGCCCACCTTGCTAACTTGACCTGTCCTTGCAGTGTGGGGCGCCCTAAGCACATGCGAGTGATGGCTGGAGCCCTGGAGGGGGACCTCTTCATTGGACCAAAAGCAGAGGTAACACCTGTGGAGCCTGCCTTTGCCTGGGCTTGGGGTCTTCACGGTCCCGGGAACACAGGCTTATGGTCAGAGCTGTACCTCCCGAGAGGGAATCTGTTTTCAGGGGCCATCTGTCAGGTGTCTTCCTGGGCTCTCAAGGCTCCAGCTCAGAAATACTCTGAGATGGCACGATGGTTCCTGTATGGGGGAATAGACTACTTCGTGTCCTGTCTTGTAGAGTGATTTGGAAGCTACAGAGGAAAGAACTGATTAAAAAGTGACTTAAGAGTCTGGATCCCTCAGATTTGATGACTAATAGAAATCAGTGTCGTGGGGCCACCTCTTACCCTCCAGGTGGGGTGACTTGTGTAAGCGCTGCACGGCCAGATGAGGCCCTGAGGGGAGGAGCGAAGGTGTAGGGGGTGGCAGCAAGTGTAGCTTAGGCACCTGGGGGACACTGGGGGGGGGGGGGCTGAGCCAGGGGGGCCCTGAGCCAGGGGTGCAGAGATGCAGGGCTCTCAGGACCTGGGGTCGGTAGGAGCCATGGCTGTGGGTGAGAGAAGTCAGGTGGTGTTTGGTGAGAAGGGGTACACTCGGGGGGGACACCGAAGGGCAGGTCCATGCAGGACATGTGAGCAGTGGCTGAAGAGCTGGAAGGAGCAGTAAGCAGCAGGTGACCACCGAGAGGACAACATGGGATCGGCCACAAGGCAGCTCCTGGCACCGGAGCAGTCACCACGGAGTGGTGGGGAGGGAAACTGGCCAGTGTGAGGAGAGAAGAGGGGAGAACGCGTTGGCAGCGAGTAGAGAAGCCCGGGAAGCAGAGGAAGGAGAGGACTAGGATGGGGGGGGGAGGACCAGGATGGGAGGGAGCACATCACCACCATCTCTGTCCCCTGCCAGTTGAAGCTGACTGGGCTCTGAGGGCCTGAGAAGCTGCTGCTGGACAAATGAGGCTGTGCTGAGTTTAGGACCTGCCCCTAGGCCTGGGGACGCCTGGGAAGCAGTGGTGATTCTATTCAGGGCAGGTGAAGGGGCGGCTTCCAGGAAGGTGGAAAGCGGTTGCTGGAGAGGGGCCGGGTGCTTCCGCTGACCTTCCCACCTTCCCTCGCAGGAGCACCGGGGTCTGCTGGCCATCCGCTACCCCATGGAGCATGGCGTGGTGCGGGACTGGAACGACATGGAGCGCATCTGGCAGTACGTCTACTCCAAGGATCAGCTGCAGACTTTCTCCGAGGAGGTGTGGCAACCGGCCCGCACCCGTCCTCCTCCGAATTCCCCGCTCTGCCCTCCCGCTGCTCTTTCCTTCCTGGTTGTGCCGGCCACGCTCCTCTGCATTTTGTTAGGGCCTGCTGCCTCTTCACTGTGTGTATGCGGGTCCGCACAGTCCGTGGCTGCCAAGTAGAGTTTTCCAGAGATAGCTGGATCTCTGGAACAGTCACTGCTGGCAGATAGTGGGATGTTGCCCCGGGAAGGACAGCAGGCTGCAGCTGTGCTCGAGCGGGGGTTTTGGCGGTCGTCTAGGAAGACCCTTTTAGGGCCTGGCATGTTGTCTTTGCACGTGCCGAAACCCTGCCATCTCTTGTAGCACCCTGTTCTCCTAACGGAGGCTCCACTCAACCCGAGTAAGAACCGGGAGAAGGCCGCAGAGGTGTTCTTTGAGACCTTCAACGTGCCGGCCCTGTTCATCTCTATGCAGGCCGTGCTCAGCCTGTGAGTGCTCCCTAAGCCCTAGGGTCCCCTGAGTCCCCATCCTCCCTGTGGCCATCCTCCTGCTCGTGTCTGACTTCCCCGTAGAAACAGCCCCCTGGTAGCTGTTCCTTTAGGGAGCTCCTCAGGTTCCTTTTTCAGACCTGATAATGCAAATGTCCCAGGGTCCCTTGCAGGGGTGAGGAGGTTCCCATGCCTCAGTGGCTGAGGTGAAGGGTTGCTGACCTGGTGACAGGTATGCAACAGGACGCACGACGGGAGTGGTTTTAGACTCAGGGGACGGGGTCACTCATGCCGTCCCCATCTACGAGGGCTTTGCCATGCCGCACTCCATCATGCGGGTGGACATTGCTGGCCGTGACGTCTCCCGCTACCTCCGGCTCCTGCTGCGCAAGGAAGGCGTTGACTTTCACACCTCAGCCGAATTCGAGGTTGTCCGGACCATCAAAGAGGTGACAGAGGGCAGGAGGGTGTGGAGGCAGGCTGGGTGGGGCAGTGGGAGGTGGTGGCACCAAGGCGTGAGGTTGAGCCCTGGGTGTGGGTTTCCCGGTTGCAGCCTTCTGAGCGTTGTGTCCCTGCCCACCGCAGCGAGCCTGCTACCTATCCATCAACCCGCAGAAGGATGAGGCTCTGGAGACAGAGAAGGTGCAGTACACCTTGCCAGACGGCAGCGTGCTCGACGTAAGTTGCCGGGCCTGGCGCTGGGGGGCGTCGGTGATGCCGGCATCTTGAGGAAGAAGGGGCCTGTCCCCCTCAATCTTGTGTTCCAAAGGTGGGGCCAGCACGGTTCCGGGCCCCTGAGCTGCTGTTCCAGCCAGACCTGGTAGGCGATGAGAGTGAGGGGCTCCACGAGGTGCTGGCCTTCGCCATCCACAAGTCCGACATGGACCTTCGCCGGACGCTGTTCGCCAACATCGTGCTTTCGGGTGGCTCCACGCTTTTCAAAGGTAACACCATTTGGGAGGTGGTGATCAAGACTAAGGTACCATCAAGATTCAGACCACACCCCACTCCCTAGAGCCTGGGACGTGGCCCATTTTCTACTGGCTTTTTGGTACTCAGCATTTTTTTTTTTAAGAGAAAGATTTAAAATTAAATTTTATTGACCCTGTAAATAGGTGGTAAGTTCACATAAGATATAAAATGCATGAGATGACGTCTCCCTTCTCCCACTGTCTGTCGCCCCGCTCCCTCCCCCAGCAGTTACAGGTCCGTCAGCTGTGTGCTCAGCAGCACTGTGCGAGTGTGAGCAAATGTGGGTTGCCCCTTGCTTCCGCTTTTACACCCATCATAACATGCTCCGCAAGCTGCACCCTGTGTATTTTTCACATAGCCCCATATCTGGAAGATCTCCCCCCATCTGTGTGAGCTCTTTCACACAGCCGTGCGGCATTTCGCTGAACGGATGTGCCGGCTCCCCGCTGACCTGCTCCTGGCCTGCAAGGTTGTCGCAGCCATCTCTAATGACAGAGGTGCTGCATCAGATAACCTCTCATAATGAGAATATCCCTGAAGGGGACATCCCGGGAGACTTGCTGACGCAGACAGTGGGCGTGGGTTCTTATTATCCAGTAGGTACCGCCAAAGTCCCCACCAGTTACAGTGGGAGTCCCCCAGTGCCCTCCCAGCACTGCATGTGATCTTTGCCTCTGTGATGGGCAGAAATGGTAGATATTTCCCCTGATTTGTCATTCACCTTTGACTTTGCTTTGGGTGGAAGAGCCCAGGGGCCAGACTGAGCTGTGACTCGGGGTTCCCTCTCACGCTGCCTCTCTGAGGAAGCTGGGCCCACCTCAGGCATGGTGCTGGCTGTTTCCTCCCCTTGGGGTGGCTTGCCCCCATCCTTGATCCTGGAAAGAACTACTAAAAGAAGGGTGGCAGCAGCTGGGGGTGCCAGAGGGTGGAGATGGGGATGCTAGTAGTAAGGGGGTTTGGATGTGGGCCCCTGGCTCAGCCAGCCTTGTGTTCACAGGCTTTGGTGACCGATTGCTAAGTGAAGTGAAGAAGCTTGCCCCAAAGGATGTCAAAATCAAGGTGAGGTTACAGGGAGCCCCATGGGGCATCGGGGTGCTGGGCAACCTTGACTGGGGAGACAAAAGGGCAAATGCCACCTCCAGACACCCTCTCACTCCCAGCTCTGCTCGGCTGCCTCCTTCAGGTTGGGCTGTTCCCACTGCTCCCAGCTGATGCGCTTGCTACCTGGCCTCAGGCCCTGAGGGAAAGGCTTCCAAGGCTGGGGTGGGGGCTGCTGTGTGGGGATGGGCAATTACATTGCTGCTTGTTCCCTCTAGATCTCAGCCCCTCAGGAACGGCTGTACTCCACGTGGATCGGGTGAGGCGGGGCTCACGGGGAGGGCTCTGGGAGGAGACCATTGGCCCAGGCCAGGTGGAGGTGGGTGGATTTCCCTCCCAGGTAAAGGAGATGGAGCTCTGAGTGCCCAGAAAGGGTCAGTGGCCCAGCCCTCAGGTCCACAAGAGTCTATCCCTCCCTCCTCACAGTGGCTCCATCCTGGCCTCACTCGATACTTTTAAGAAGATGTGGGTATCCAAAAAGGAGTATGAAGAGGATGGCTCCCGTGCTATTCATCGTAAAACTTTCTAGTGCCCAAAGAGATGTAGCGTGTTGGGAGAGTGGGAGGAACGAAAGGGGAGTCAGAGCCCTTAACCCTTTCTGGTCTGGGCTCACATCCTAGGCCTACGGTCCCCTACATGCCCTGAACCCTGCCTGGGCAGGGGGGGCAGCCATGCTTCCCTGCAGCCCTCCCCTGGACACACACACACACACACACACAGAGTAACATTTAGCTGCATGGATGGAGTCATGAGCTGGAATTTAGGAATTGAGGAGCCCAGCTTTGGATCGTTCCAGGGGTCCCCCTTGGGAGGGTCTTGCTCTGACCCTTGGGGCCGCTTCCCCAAGCTCCAAGGCCAGATACCCAACACCCCCATTTCCTTTGACAGGATCCCCCCCAGAGCCAGAGTGCCTGGATGCCTGCATAGCTAGCCTTGAGGTGTGGGGTAGAGGGGTGACCAGGGGCTCTCCACTGGTGCCTCACTGCTGCCTGTGCCACACCTGGGCATCCCTTACCCTATCGCATTTAGTCCTCCTGTCTTCCTGGGTGGATGCCTTGGTGTAGGCTGCAGACTAGGCAGTCTTCCATCCCCAGCCAAGGGTCTGGCCCGGGATCAGACCCTTCAGAGCCAGGGCAGAGGATCACGGGGTCCAGGTGGCCACAGTTTACTGCGGTCCCTTCAAAGCACTTCATTGACACTGCTCCCTCTCCTTTACCTTAGTGCCCTGGATAGGAAAGGGTCAATGGTCTTCATTTGTTGAGAGGAAGCCACTTCATCTGGAGTCAGACCTAGAGGGAGTAAGGGGGGCCCATTTCCTTTTCCCACCTCTCCCACTAAGGAGGTTTTCATTGCCCCTGTGGCCAAGACCCCCACTTCCCTCTCCCAGATATGTACAATAATTTAACACAGTTGCCTGAAAACTTTTTTTGTAAATCATTATAGTAATAATTATGGACAAGGCCTAGTGCGTGGCTCTGTTTTCTTGTGGTTCTTTGCGTTGTTGTTCACTTATCCATCCCTGGGGACTCTGGGAGAAAGGACCAACAAGAAGGCAGCATGGCACTGGCTCTAGCTCAGAAGCCTAAGGGTTTCAGTGGTTGGCGGGGCAACGTGGCACAGCAGGCCCCAGGAGGTTGGGCTCTCAAGTTGGTGGTAGAATTCCCCAACCTCATTACCCACTTGCTGCAATCCACCAGGAGGAGCAGAGAACTCAGAAGCAGAGAACAAGGCTGCCTTCCTCAGCCTCATTCATAGACAGGACCTCATGGCAGGCAGAGCCGGGGCTCGGGGCATCCGCACCCACCCATTCTGTTTGGGCACCTCTGCTGGCCTGCCCAGACATGGCCGAGGATGACACACCCAACAGTGATTCGGGCTCAGGGGTCAGGCCAGCTGGATGGAGAAAGTTGGGGGAGGTGGAGAAGGCTGTGTTGATGAGCTAAGCTCTGAAGGGAGCAGCTGAGTGGCGGGGGATGGGAGGGTACAGTGAGGCATGTGAGAGTCGGTGACTGTCTGCCCTTTCCTTCCTTCATCAGGGATTTGGATACCTGCAGTATGTCCAGGAAGGTGCCACAGGTTTGAGGCCAGTGGTAAACAAGACAAGTCTTTGCCCCCAAAAACATATGGGTCAGGGGAAGAAGATGGACTGGCCATTTTGGTAGCATTGTGAGCCCAGGAAGAGGGGCATCTAACCCAGCAGGTGGCGGGCTGACTTGCACGGGTTCAGGAGGGGTCAGCCAGGTACGGGAGGGTGTTCCAGGTTGAGGTAAGAGCTCAAGGGGATGCTGGGGACCAGTGGGGCTTGAGAGAGAGGCATGGACCCAAGTGTTGCCAGGTCAGCAGGGAAGGGTAAGTGGTCTCCTCTGGTTATAATGCAAGATAAACCCAAAAGGGAGGTTGGGGCCGGCACGTGGAGGGCCTTGAGGGGGTTTTTAGCTGGGTGATGGGTGATGGGCAGCCAGCTCTGGGAGAATGGTTGTCATAGGCATGTGTTGAAGGCATTTGGAGTTGGGGTTGATGGAGGGCCGAGAGCTGAGATCAGATAGTAGGGGAAAGCTGACTGAGGCCTATCGTCACAGGGCATTTTATGAGGCTTTGTGGTCACGGAGTAGTTAAGCCTGTACGTGCCCTCAAGGGGAAAACAATTTACAGAGAACCCTTTTTGGGGTTGGGTTCATGGTACTACACAGGTTTGGAGCATTCCTACTTGACTCCTCCCTTTTCCTTATCTTCTCCACATTCTGCCATTTACCGAGTTCTGTTGGTTCTTCTATAATGCCTTTCCTGTCCGCCTCTCCTTTATCGTGATGGCCTCTACCACCCTGTCTTACAACGCTAGCTTCATTCCCCCCCCCCCACCCAGTCCATTTGCTCTTCGATCTCAAGCCCACATAGCCTTGGTTCTGTCACTTCCTAATCCAAAATGTCAGGCAGCTCTCCACTGCCTGGCAGAATAAAACCAAATTGATGTGATGCAGGGGAAATCCCCTTCATCAGCTACATGCCGCATTAAATTCAGGCCCATTGGGATCTGTTCCTTTCCTGTTTTAGGTTCACACATCGTCATGCTTTGCCCGCCAGCTTATGACTTTCCCTCATGTCTGTCAAAATCCCATCATCTAAGGCCAAAGCACAATGCAGCATCCTCCCCACTCCCTCTTCCAGTAGGGACAGTGTGGTTATAGATCTCTGGTTATGTCAGGTTTCCCACTGTGGGAGAAAAGCTACCAACAGAAAGGTGGTAAGGCTAGGACGAACTTTGTGGTGTTGGATTGGGATTGGAAGGATGGACTCATGGTTTTCAGTACACAGACAGACAGATGCTGAAATAAACAGACCTCAGTGTGTGAATGCTAGGGTTGGAATATATGTGTATATTTCCCAGCCCTGTCTGCTTGGAGGGCCTAGACACAATGACACCCCAGTAGCAACAAGCACATACAGTGTTCGGATCGGGGCTTCTAGATACCCCTCTTCAATAAAAGGAATCAGAGCTCCCTGGAGGAATTCCACATCTAGGACAGAGAGAGTATAAAACGAGCCTCGAATATCCTGTGGTACCACAGAGTAAGGAAGTGCCCCAAAAAGGAGGGGGGCTTGTTGTCTTAAGCACACAGAAACCAACTTGAAGGAGCTACCCACTTATCAAATCCGTGGTGGATTATAAGCCATAGGATAAAATATTTATGAGTCTACTCTGATATAAATAAACTGAATAGATGTATACATGCAGAAGGGACAGTTCTTCCTTACAGTAGTTCAATTCCTGTAGAAGGAATAATGGAAAATGGAAATCACCATAGGCAGGCAAACACCACAGTATTAACTGTTACAGACAAAAATGGATGCAGACAGTAGTGAGCAAGAGCAAGGACATTTGCATTGCTTCAGAGTATCTCCCCACAAGATAACTAGTAACTATAAAAAGGAAAAATAGTAACTTTATGGTGGAGAAACCTAGTGGATAGCACCTTAAGCCAATGACCAAAGTGTGCATCCCCAGTCATTCGTCACTGTCTCTCGAGGTGATGCACAAGGATGCCATGTCACCTGTACTGTTCCCATCACCTCAGTCTAGCCAGGAACAAACAGGCAAACCCAAACTCGGGGCATCCTACAAATTAATGGACCAGTTCTCTTATTCAAAAATGACAGGTTATGAAGGTAAAGACAGCAACTGTCAGAGATGGGAGAAGAATGAGGTATGACAGCAAAATGCAATGTGAGGTCCAGGACTGGACCAGGCCCTTACTGGGAAAGCCAGCAAAATTAGTGAATAGCACCATATAAGTGTGAATTTCCTGGTTTCAGTCATTGTACTGTTAACATTAGAGGAGACTGGGTGAAGGGTAAACAGGAACTCTGAGCAGTCTCTGCAAATCTAAAATATCTCAAAAGGGGGGGGGGGAAGAGCTTAGACTCAAGCTAAGTGTTCTGCATTCACTGTCCTGTCACAACTAGCTAGCTGTGTAATCCTGAGCTGTTCCTAGGATTCCCCATCTCTAATATGGAGGTGATAATAATAGTACCTACCTCATGAGTTTAAAAACAGCCTGGAAGTTTGAGCCTGGAACATTTTGTGCCAGAAAATTTTAAAAATGCTCAAAGAATGACAGGGACATGTCAAAAGGCCACAGGCGCCAATTTGAAGAAGCTCCTACAGCCAAATTTAGAACAAATTAAACACTGGAAGCTAAATAATAGTTACGAATTGTAATCCACTGAATATAATAAAGCAGGAGTCCATTCCGACATAATCAAAGTTTTGGTGGGGAGCAAGTTACATCTCAAAGTGTTACCCCCATAAGATACTCACTAATAATTAAGGAGCAACTGCGCAGTGAAGAAGTCTGGCAGACATTAGTGTAATCAGGCGACCAGAGTAAACCCTATCAGCAGTGGGACAAGGTGACATCATACGCCTAGTAAGAAGAGTGCAGCAGCACCTCTCCAGTGCTCGTGCCCAAGATGCACAATTCTGAATCCAATCCTGGGGGAACATCACACCAACCCGAGTTGTTGGTGTAATTTTCAGAAGTGTCAAGGTCACAGGAATCGGAAAGACTGAGGAACTGTTCCAGAGTGGAGAAGACTAAAGGGATATGACAACCAAAGGCAACATGTGATTCTGAACCGGCTCTATAAAGGACATTAGAGGCACATTTAGCAACCCTTGAATAGGGTCTGAGGATTAAATGGCAGAAATGTATAAATTCTAACTTCCTGATTTTGATGGTCATATTATAGGTATATAAAAGAATGTCTTTGTAAAATACATATATTGAAGTGTGATGGAGTATCAGATCAGCAGCTCACACTCAAATCGTTCCAGGAAACAAGTTCTTTATTCTGTACTTGCAGATTGTTTGATACCATCAGAGTGAGGCTCATCTTCTTCCCTCGTGAGGGGAGATGGGATCCACCTTCTAAGCTGTGAAGTATCCAGAGGTTTAGAGGGAGCCCACTTCTACCCAAAAGCAAAGGTGTGGTATTCCTAGTGGGGTATGTTACATTTCCTATCTGCCGCTAGGGCTTCCACTTAGCAAGAGGCAAGGAAAAGAACTACTCACAGTTACATGGTCAGCCCAAGGCAGAGGTTCTCAGCCTGGACTACACAGTGGAATTACCTGGGGAACTTTAAAGTTCTGAAGCCTGCTTCCCACCCCCACTCTGCTTTAATGGTCTGGGTATGACCTGGGCGTCGGGAGTTGTAAAAGTTCCCCAGGCGATTCTAGTGTGCAGCTAAATTTGAGACCCGCTAACTCAGAATGCAGTAGTTGAGCTTTCTGGTCTATTGTTTCCATAATAAAATTATCACACACTTTGTGGCTTAAAGCAATATAAACATCTTCTAGTTCTACAGAAGTCTGACATGAGTCTCACTGGGCTGAAATAAGGTATCAACAGGGCTGCATTTCTTTCTGGAGACTAGGGAAGAATCATTTCCTTGCCTTTTCTGGCTTCTATAGGCTGCACTCCTTGCCCTGCATTCCTTGGCTTGTAGATCCCTTCTTCTGTCTTCAAAAGTGCTGCATCTCTGACCATTCTCCCACAGTCTCATCTCCCTCAGACTCTCTTCTTCTGCAACCCTTCATTACCCACCTGGATGATCCAGGATACTCTTTTAAGGTCAGTTGATTTGCAACCTTAATAACTTTTTATTACATGACCTAACATATTGACAGGTTCTGGAACTAGGATATGGACATCTTGGGGGGGGGGGGGCGTTATCCTGCCTACCACAGTCTGGACATGTACTGGGGATTTTTCTTTCTTTAGGGGAGAATTGGTTATGATTTTTTTTTTTTTTAAGCAATCTCTACATCCAGCATGGGGCTCAAACTTACAATCCTGAGATCAAGTCGCATGCTTCACCAACTGAGCCAGCAAGGCGCCCTGAGAATTGGGTAGTTTTAAAAAGCAGAGAAGAGGGTCTTGAAGTTGAGGGAGGGAGAAGACAAACCCAATTAATGACATGGACAGTCAAAAGCTCACCCTAAGACGGGTGCAAAGGAAGGCTGTGGAAAAGGAAGGAGGAATGCAGGAGGCAGGCCAGACAGAAGGGCTCAAAGGCAGTACCAGAACATTCTTCATGATAGTTATTGGTTAACTCTCGTTCAGTACAGCATTTGAGGTGGGAGTGGTAAGGGTAGATTTAATAGATGGCTGTCTAGGTAGTCCCCTCCCCAAAGGGAAGGGCCTTGAATGGCAGACAAATGCTCCAGCATTTCCTGGAAACAAAAGATAATGACAGCAAAGAATGGAAGCAGCAGCTCTGACTATACCTTGAAGAGCAAGTAAGGCCAAGACTGGGCAAAAGGGTCTTTCCCCAAAGCTCCCCATCATCAGCTCAGCTCAAAGACCTAGTCTGAACCAATTTTGCGGAGAAAGCAACTAACTAAAGCCACCTCTGTGGCTAATCCCAACAAAAACGAAGTTACCAGTTCCATTTTACAAACAGCTTTTGAGAATTTAATTGTCCAGGATGTCAAAAATGTATAGTAGCTGAAATGGACTTTTAAAAATTTCTTTCAACTCTATTTTTTATTACTATGATAAAGTTCAAACATACAGAAGAGTAGAACAATGACTCTTCTTGTACCTGGCTACAATGGATCAATCTTACCCCAAACTCCTTTTTTCTTCCCACTGTTTTAAAGTTAATCCCAGGGGCACCTGGGTGGCACAGCGGTTAAGCGTCTGCCTTCGGCTCAGGGCGTGATCCCGGCGTTCTGGGATCGAGCCCCACATCAGGCTCCTCCACTATGAGCCTGCTTCTTCCTCTCCCACTCCCCCTGCTTGTGTTCCCTCTCTCGCTGGCAGTCTCTATCTCTGTCAAATAAAAAAAAAAAAAAAATTAAAGTTAATCCCAGACATATTTCACCCCTACATACCTCACCAAGAATTTCTAACGCATAAAGTTAATTCCATTAACACATCTAAAATTTAATAAATCCCTAAATATCAAATATCCAGAGTTCAAATTATTCAATGTTTTCTTTACAGTTGCATTTCTTCAAATAAAGATCCAAACAAGGTACATGCTTTGCTCTTGGTTGTTATCTCCCTTACATCCATTTCACTTGATAGGTTCTCCCTACTTTTTTTTTTTTCCTCATTGCAATAAATTTTAACTTAAAATTTTTTTTGAAGTAGGCTCCATGCGCACTGTGGAGCTTGAACTCATGACCCTGAGTTCAAGAGTAGCATGTTCTGCCAACTGAGCCAGCCAGGTACCCCTCTCACCGCAGTTTATTTGAAGAAACTGGTCACTGATTTCTAGAATTGTCTCATATTCTGGGTTTTGCTGATGATGTCCCAATGAACTATGCTTCGAACCCCAAGACTTCAAAGCCCCCAAAACTCTGGTCACAAGGTCACCCTATTTTATAAGAATACTGTGAGCCATCTGCCAGGCTCTTTATATTATGTTATTACTTCTAACACCTCACAAGGTTTTGGTTTTTGTTTTTTTTAAGGATGTAACCTACCCTCAGAGGGCACGCTCCCAGTGACAAAGCTAAATGATGGAGCCAATACTACAAGTGGAGTCAGCCTGACGCCACAGCCCAAGTTTTCCCCATAGCAAATGGTCCCAATCATGGTATTATGGGACTGTCAGTCTCTGCATACACAAGCACATGGATGGCAAAATAATATTAACAGATAGCTATTCCCAATGTAAGAATCCATGCCTCCCAAAAAATACGGGATAGAAATAAGACCAGCCAACTATGGGAGAAGGAGCCAATGCAATGGCTAGTCTTTATTGGAAAGAAGAAACTTCACAGCACATTTTGAGTAACTTAGTGCAAAGGCTCAGTGGGCCAACTGGTGGGGCACCAGCTTGTAATGGGTTCCACAGCTCGGGCATCGCTGGGCCTCGCCTTTATGCAGCCAGAACCAGATGACGGTACTATTGTCCTCTTCACCTGAAAGGGAAAAGGTGGTTGAAGGCCATCGAACCTAGATGTGGAGGCTTTCAATATTAACCTTATCCTCAGACACCTCTAAGACACAAAGTTACGGCTGACATCTTAAGAGATCAATTCAAACTCCCCTTCCCCACTTTTCAGATGAAGAAATGAGGCCCTGAGTTTACTTATGAGTAAACTGAGCTCACGACAGAGTCACTATTAGGTTCTAATAGTTCTTCTGCCTATGTAGAATCCCAAAGCACAGTCCATTCTGATATATATCCCTACTACCTAAAATGGTATCTGGCAAAGAGGAAGTATAAGTATTTTCTTGATGAATACTCCTTCATGCCGCATTTCCAATATTCTATGCCACTTTACAGTAAGGACAATGTACTTAACTAATGAAGGCTAATGAAGCTTGAAAGGGCCAGGGGACCCTTAGAATAACTCATTTACACACATCTCCCCTTTATACACACACACCATACACACAAAAGATTTGAAACATCCTACTGACATCCTGCGTAGAATATATTAAACAAATGGGACAAAAAAAACAGTGGTGAGGTACTTACAGATGCAGCCCACTATTCGCTTGTTGGTGATAGACGGGACTAAATTAGGGTCTTCCTTGGTGCCTGCAGCTGCCTTTGGGGCTAGCATATTGTATGGGTCCTGAAAAAGAAGCCATTATGCCAAATGATCCCTACCCTCCAAAGGCTAGTGGTACTGTTCCCACACAAGTCAGGTTCCCTATCTCAAATGCTACCAGAGAAGACCGTTCTGATTCCATCCAAGACCATAAACTCCAGAGAAGACACAGAAAGGAGTTTCTCACCAGTCCTTTCCGTGCAGCCATCAAGACCTCCCTCTCCAGCCCAGTAGCCTGGTCATCATCAGTAGGAACACCACCTAAAGAAAAAACATGAATTACGATGTTGTCTGAATTATCAAGACGAAAAATGCATATATATAAATGTTTACATATAGTTTACAGGCTCCTAAAGGCTACTCATACACATTGTCTCCTAAGGACCATTGTCACTATCGCCAAGAGCGGCAGCATAGGGTAATCTTTTCTTCCTTCAACCACGGACGTCAATATTTCTACATGATTTTTCTCAAAGCAAGTCAGAGTCCTAGTGGGGTTCATGCAACTTGAGGTGAGGGCGGGTCTGAAGGGCAGCTCAGTCTCTCCGCATCCCGGTTGCAACCCTTGTCACCCAAGGTCACCCGGCACCTCAGTTTAGGATTCTTTCGCAGCCGGGGTCAGTCTGGTGGGCGGCAGCACAAGCGGCCGGGAATAACAGGGAGATGCCCGCGGAGCCTGAGGTACTCAGGGCCCCGGAGGGGTCGGTCACTGGGGCCCCGAGAAGCTGAACGGCCCGCCCCGATTCGCTGCCCCGGCACCACCCCGGGAGGGCAACGGCGCCGGTCCCTGACGCGCCGGGCGGGCCGAATACCTCCAGACGCCATGGTGCGCACCGCAGCGACTCCATTCGGACCGCGGGCCCTGAGGGCCTGAGCGGCCAGCGCTCCAACTCCGCGAAGTAACCTTGAAGCCATCACG
This sequence comes from Ursus arctos, assembly GCF_023065955.2. NCBI lineage: Eukaryota > Metazoa > Chordata > Mammalia > Carnivora > Ursidae > Ursus > Ursus arctos. Next base: position 11,833,739 of record NW_026623100.1, read on the forward strand.
CCCGCTACAAACACTAGCACTTCCTGGAGCAGGCTCCGGAAAGAGGCGTGACTTCCGGGGGAGGGCTTTCCCCCAATCGGGTGTCAGACTTCCGCTTCCTCCAGGCCTAGAGCCCGCCCTACTCTCGTGGCTCCGGCAGGCGGGCTGGAGAATCAGCGCATGCCTAGTTCTCATTGTCATGGTCGCTGCACAGCGCCAGGGGCACGGGGGTTGTCTTGGTGTGAATTGTAGGCTCCTGGGGCTTTGCCCTTAGCTAATGCGGAGGCAGGTCGTTTTGCGCCCTTGGGAATCCGTGGCTTCTTCCATAGAATGAGGCGACCGCAGTGGCGTTCCTGTGCGTCTTTCCTGCTAGCTGTGCTCTGTAAACGAGCAGGCTGCTTGGTGGAAGTCGTTAAGCTCGAGTGTGTCAAGAGACTTGCTGGACCCCCCGATGATTTAAATTTATTTTATTTTTTTCCCCCAAATGACTTAAATTTAGGAGCGGGCTCCTGAAGGCCACTGTGTTAACTGTTATGCGGGTTCGCCGGGCAGTGTGAGGCATCGCAAGCTTGTGGCTTTGGCCCAGTCTGTAAGAACTTGGGCAGGACCTACCCGCAATCCTAACATCGGTTTCCTCTTACAGGGGTACTGAGGTGATGAAGTCGTTATCGGTAATGAGGTCCAAGCCTAAGGTGGGACCGGGGATGGGAAGGAGGAATGGGCCAGACTTAGGGCTCCTCCCAGGACCAAGACCTTTGGTAATGTGGAGTGAGGGGGTGGGCTACACCAGGAGGTTATAGGGACGTTGTTGTGCCTTGATTTGTTATGATTTAAAATCCTTGTTTTGAAAGTTTGTTTTGGACAAAGTTGTTTGTGGTTTGAACTTGTTTTGAAGTTGGGTATTAGGACTTAACTCTCGCCCTTGGCGTGGAGAGGACTGTTATGTCATTGACACCAAAGTAACAGCAGTGGGTCGGTCCATCATATGACAGACTTTTAAACTTTAAAAACCAAGAGGTTTAGCCAACAACTTGAGAGTGTTCAGTCTGGGCAAGGCTCCTCTTTCTTGATCTAAATAGTTCTCTGAAGATCTTGAGACACTTTCTCCTGCCCTAGTGAGGCTACTTTTGGTCAGCAGTGGTGTTGAACCGTGCAGCAGTCTTAGAGAAGGGACATCGGTCCCAGCCTTGGCACTCCTAGGCAGTGGCACAATCCGTTTAATGATCCCTTCGAAGCAGCACACCTTCCTGCCAACACAGGTGCCTTGGTAGTGAGGAACCTAAGCTGGAACCTTCCAACCTTTAGTTGGAAGGACTGACTCTACCCAGTGTGGAAGGGTATACCTCGATTAAATTTGGACTTTCTTTCATCTCCCCTTTGCCTGGAACAATAGCGTAACTAACCTATCACTGGTTTGAAGTATGTTATTTCTTTATTGGCTTATAAAGAGATATCCTGTATGCTATTGGCTTGTGAAATATTATAAATTTTAACTCCCTCAATGAACCTGTGTTAAATAAATTATAAGTAAAGACAGCCTCAATATCTGAGCATAATTTGCCCCAAACAAAATAGGGGGAGCAAGAAGGGAAGTTGATAATGAGAAATGGAATCACCAAAGGTACCTGGGCCAGAGTTCTCTGGTTAAAACTGAAAACATCTTCCATAGCTCCCGTTGCCCACAAGCTGAGGTGTGCAAGCTTCTTGGAAGGGTGGGCATTCAAAAATGTAAACACTGCCCATCATTGGCTGCTAGGAATTTGTTCACATTGTCAGTATAGCCCTATTTCAGTCTGACTCCATGCAATATGTTTCCCTACCAAATGGAGATTGCCTTCAGAGCAAGAATTATGCTCTATTCATCTTTGAATCCTCAGTGCCTTTTAGAGGCCCGGCATTTAACAGGACCAAGTAAATTTTAGTCAATTTACCTCTTGGAGAGATTATACGGAATAAGTTTTCTAGGGCTTTTCCTGGCCCAGTGAGGTCAATTTGAGGTACACTGGGGAGGGTTGAAGTCCCAGGTGTTTCCATCTGTCTCGTGCAGGTTATATTTTCAAAAGGACCTGGTGGAGCATTCCTTCACAGAAGCACATTTGGTCTTCATGGGTGCCCACTTCCACCAAGCAAAAAAATGGTCTCTATTCTGAGGCAAAGAATGTCTTTATCCTCTTTAAAGGTGTGTTTTGCTTCGAATGGCTTCCAGTGCTACTCCCTTCTCTCTTACCTCTGGTGCAACCACTCCAAATTAAATTGGAAAGAAAAAATTTTTTCCATAAACCTTAGGAATGTTCCCCAAGAATCTGTAGTTGATTTGTACCTGTGGTTAAATGTTTAATGCTAGAGAAAAAGCATTGGTCTGAAATACAGGTGTTCTGGAATGGAACCCCACCAGTTAGCCTAGCCAATTGCTTTGTCTTTTGGCCACCCATTTCCTCATCAGTAAAATTGATTAGGCTAGATTAGTATTTCCCAGAGAGAATTGCATGGAATCCTAGTCTCAAGACACGCTGTTCCTAGAAAGGACTTGGGAAGTCCTGCATTTGATGAATTCCCTCTTGGAGATGCACATTCTAGCATATTAAAGGCTCTGATAAGGCTTGCAGCAAAGAATCCTGTTTAATTCACCTGTGGCTTAAGCCAGGGTTTTTCCATCTTCATTGACCGGTGCCAAGTGACCTTTGCCAAGAAGCACCTAACCCAACTCTCAGCAGACCAGTGAGAAATGCAGTTGTGAGGTGTTACAATTCCCTGCTGCCTGATTAGAAGACGGTTCACTCCAGTCTACGAAATAGAAATAAGGTTTATGCCTGATCATAGGACATTTTTGCAGGTCCTTATTCAGCTCACAAAAGACCTGGGATTCTTCAGACTTTGCAGGTCAGCTCCTGATGTCAGGACCAGTCTCTAAGCATCCCCACCCACGCCCCGGTGCCTCCAGCTCCCACCAACCTCTGCTCACACCCCTGCCCCCTAATGTCTCCTTGGGAAACAGTCTCCCCCTACTCCTGCTCTATCACTGTCTTTGCCAAAATAAGAAACTTTCACTGAGTATTATATTTTTACCTTTATAGGATAATTTTTAGTGGTCAAAATAACTACATATTGTAATAAGTCAAACATATGATGAGTAAGGAAAAGGTTCCATGTTAACAGTTTTGTGTTTCTCCATTTTTTTCCTTTCTCTATGCCAGGGTTTCTCAACTTCAAACACCATTGACATTTTGGATCGGATAATTCTTTGCAAGGTAGGGTGCAGTCCTGTGTCCATTGTAGGATTTTTAGCATTTCTGCCATTAGCATTCCCTACTGGTGACAACCAAAAATGTTTTCAGCCATTGCCGTGTGTCCCCTGGAGGGCAAAATCACCCTGATTGAGAATCACTGCTCCATGTTCATATAGACATATTCAAACAAATGCACATATGAGGGATGTTTCTTAAAATATACAGATATATAAGTGAATATCAATTACAAAAATACATATTACCATAAAAATTATTAGCAAGTTGCTTTTTTAAAAAAATTTTTTTGGACATCACAGATCAATACTTTTAGATTTAACTCATTTTATGTAATTGCCGCATAGTGTTTCCTACTATAAATGTACTGTAATCTACCCATTTCCCCCTTGATGAGTATTCAGAATAGTTTTGCCTCAAACAGTGCTGCAATGCATGTCTGTGCACACCTACCCTTATATCTTGGAGGGTGTGTACATTAAACACCAATAAAATCTGCCAAGTTGTTTTCCCAAAAGTTTGGAGCAATTCATGTTCCCACCAGCAGGGCATGTGAGCGCCCGAACCCACCTCCGCACCCTGAGATTTACACATCTATGCAAAGTTTGCCCCGTGGGTGGATAAAAAACGAGATGCTGTTGGTATTTGCATTTTCAGTTCCCTGACCTCCAAGGCAGCTGAGCATCTCCTCATATGGCCATTTGCATTTCCTCTGCTGGGAACTGCCAGGCTCAGCCACTCAAGCAAGCTCCTTAATCTCTTTTTTTTTTCTTTTCTTCCTGTCGGGCATAAGACCTACCTCTGGAGCTGTTGTGAGGACCAAATGAGTTAACACTTGTAAAGTGCTCGGAACTGTGCCTAACATGCTGTAACTGATGAGTTAATGCTGGCTGTAAAATGGGCTATTTATGGGGCACTTGGGTGGCTCAGTCATTAAGTGTCCGCCTTCAGCTCAGGTCATGATCCCAGGGTCCTGGGATCGAGCCCCGCATGGGGCTCCCTGCTCCGCGGGAAGCCTGCTTCTCCCACTCCCACTCCCCCTGCTTGTGTTCCCTCTCTCGCTGTCTCTCTCTGTCAAAAAAAAAAAAAATCTTTAAAATGGGCTATTTATGGGGCCCCTGGGTGGCTCAGTCAGTTAAGCATCAACCTTTGGCTCAGGTCATGATCTCAGGGTCCTGAGAGTGAGCCCTCATGTTGGGTTCTCTGCTCAGTGGGGAGTCTGCTTTTCACTCTCCCTCTGTGCTCTCTCGCTCTCTCTCTCAAACAAATGAAATCTTTAAAAAATAAAATAAAATGGTCTATTTGCTATATTCATAGTTTCTTGGATTTACCCAGATCTCCAGAAGGATACAAAGGAAGCTAATACAAGTAGCTACCTCTGTGTATTTGTGGGGTTGAGAAAGTGGTGGTGGTTGGTGGGGAACAGGGCCATGAAGGCAGGGTGGGATTGAGACACTGCCCCCCTCACCCCCTCCCCCGACATCTTACACAATTTTGGGTTTTGTTTTAACTATGTGAATGTATTACCCATCCACAAATTAAGAAAACATTTTTTAATTGGCTGTTTATTCTTATTAGGGGAGGTTCTTTATCTTACTGACTTTCAGAGACTCTTTGAATGTTAGGGAGGTTGTATTGAGTCCTTTCCATGGGCCAAGGCTGGTCCCTATTCAAAGGGAGTAAAATGTGCCTTCTTCCTCGAATCGATGACAAGGAAGTGGAAGGGGTGAGGAGCTGTTCTTGGTTTGGGCAGAGTTCTCACAAGGTTGAAAGAATGGGGTCATAAAAGGTCCTTAATCTGCATTTCTCTTGCTCTGGCTGGGCCACAGAGGCCCTGACCGCTTACAAAGGCAAATGTAGGGCCAATTTTTAATTATAACGAGTTGGGGGGGGGTGCGGAGACTGTTGCTGTGTGCAGGCCTGCTGGGATCCTGCTTCAGCCAGGGACAGCCCAGACCTCAAGGGCCACCTAGGGAGGCCTGAGGAAGGTGTGATAGAGTGGCTGAACCTCCTGCAGCCTGCTGGGAGCTAGGACCCTTCTGGCAGAAAAGCCAGTTCAGAACAAATCAAATGTTTTTGTGCAGATGCCACAAATCCAAAATGGGTCACCTGGAACTGCTGTCAGCATGCGGCCTGGCGGTAGCTGGGACTCAGAGGGATTGGAGGAGGATTCTTCTTTAAGTGTGTGTGTGTGTGTGTGTGTGTGTGTGAGAGAGAGAGAGAGAGAAACAAATGCACTGGTTGTGGTCAACCAGCAGGGCAGCACAGGAGCAAATGTGAATTGCCACCCTTCCCCCCCCGAACCTTTCTCTCACCCAGTGACCCTCTTTGCCATTCCACGGAGCCCCCTTTATTCTTCCAGAGAGGAACGTAAGCTCCACCTGGGAAATCCTAATATTCCTCTCTTCCCCCATGCCATCTCTTCCTTTCCCCTCTTCCCTCCATTTCCTTCCATCCCCAGACTGCTGGGATCTGTTCTTCCTGAGTCACTCAGGCTCTACTGACCCCCACAGAAGAGGTGAGTAAAGGACTGTTTGCAGAGGGGTGGCAGGGTTGAGGCAGCCCCCAGGGATCTTGAGGACCAGGGACAGCCACCCTGGGCCCGATGGTATTCGCACCTGGGGAGTGCAGAGCACTAGGAGGAGCTGTGCCACTGCCAGAGGCTTGGCAGAGAGGGCAGGGTGGAGGTGAGGAGCAAAGTGACCCCAACCTGCAACCAGAGGGCAAGGGAGGCCCTTGATGCAGCCCACGGAGGGCAGCCCCCTAGGCAAAGAGCAGGGGTGGAGGGGGCTCCAGAGGGGCAGACAGGGAGTGATCAGCATGGTTTTCTGCCTGGGATGATGTCCTGCTCAGTGGTTCAACTGCCCTGTCATTCTTGGGTCCTTGCTCCATTGTCCATGGTACCCAATGCCAAATATGCCCAACCATCTGTTTTCTGGGTTCCTTCTTCCTAGTTGGCAAGCACTGCCAGAGAAAATCATACACCATGAGAGGCTTGTGACCATCACCCTTGGCTGAGCCCTTCATGTTGGGAGTTCAGTGGTTCTTTCCCTCACCGTCCTTAAGCCCCAGCGCTGCCCATCTTGTATTTCACTGAGGAGTCAGCCTCCTTTCTCTCCTCTTCCTCTTTCACCCTCCTCTTCCCTTTCCTTCATCCCCTCCTGCTGGTCTTGGAGGAACTGGGTCTCTCCTCCACAAGGCTGCCCCTTCACCTGCTGGGCTCTTCACCCTCTCCCTGCATCAGGCACCTTCCCTTGGCTTCAAGGATGCTGAGACCCAAGTCTTTCCTCAGGTCAGTGCCTCTTCCACCCACTTCCAGACTTCCGGAAGAACAGCTCTCTCCCTTTGTCTGTCTCTTCATTGGCCACTTTCAGAGTCACCCAACCTGTTTGACCCCACTGTGCCCTGAAATTCTGTTGCTAGTTTCACCCTTGGCCCCCCATTTGCCAAACCCCGGACTCTGTTTATAACCTCGTTCTCTTAGACATCTTCCCGGCGTTGGCTGCCTCGTCCTTGCCTTCACTCAAACTAAGCTTCCTCCACCTTGCCTTTAGCCTCTTGGCTCTTCTTCCTCCACTGGAGGTTGATCTCCGGAAGCCATTTTTTGTCACCCAGGCCTTACCAGAGCCCTCGTTCCACTCCCAGCCTGCCCTCCCCAGCTAAGCTGCCTATCCCCATCTCCACCTCTCTCTGTTCCTTCAGTACTAGATCAGATATCCTGCCAAGGAAACCCTCCGCATGGTCCTCGAGGTTCTCCTCAGGCTGACTGTCACCTATGAGTTCTGTCCTTCCCCATTGATCACTGACAATCCAGTCTTCAAACACACCATTTGCATTCATGCCTTTGCACATTCTATGCCCTTTTCCTTGAATGCTTCTCCTTTTGGAAATGAGTTGCGATCCCAACTACAAGACTGGGGGCAAATGTTATCTCGCCTGTGAGGTCATCAGACTTCCACCTGCGGGGTTGTTATCCCACTCGTGTGTGCTCCTAGAGTACTGCACCTGCTTCCATTAGGGGATTGATTACATAGCGTAATTATCTTTTTGCATGTGTTTTGCATCTAGGCAGCCAGTACAGGGTAGCTGCTCGTGTTTGTTGAAGAACTACCCAATGGATGAATGCATTACATAGGACAATTGCTTATCTGTCTTTTGCTGTACCTGGTTATTGAAAATTTTCTTAATTTTGTTACATAATATCCTTGTATAAGATCTTACATGAGAAATTACTTTTGTAATTGAAAATAAGGAAAAAATTTTATTTCCTTCTACCATAGAGAGTCTATATTATATAGAGAAGCATGTAGACCCTTACGCCTATCCCCCTCACACACACACTTTTATTTCTTGCTCCCAGGAAGCTCAGAGACAGGCTTAATATTCATTCACATGATTACATTAGCCCCTCTGGCCAAATGTGGCTCTTCCTCCTCTTTATGGTTTTTATATGTTTTTTTAATCTTTTCTCCATTACCTCTTTGGAAATCAGACAATGGCGTATGGGTAAAAAGGTATACACCACGGAGTCAGAAACATGGGTTCAGATGATCTTGCACCTCACAGCTCTATAACTTGGGCAACTTAACCTCTCTGAACCTCCAATTTCCCTTTTGTAGGGTTATTAAAAAGGATTGAATTACAATGTATATAGTGTATGTAACACCTGCATGATCAATAAAAGATAATTACATGAAGGAGAAGCTATAAATGAATAAGATAACTGAACGTGTCACTCCAGGCTGGCCGATGGAAGAATCAGCAGCTACTCACTTGGGGACCTGGGAAGGAGCAAGGCCCACTTGCCTAAAGCTCCTCTCCCCTGAGTCAATCCCAGCTCTAGGGTCACTATTCAAAGGACTCTTGGGAACACAGCTTTTTAACTCAGCTAAGAGCTCAAGTCACCAGATAGCATGTGGTCCCGCAGAGCAGGGGCCAAAGGAACGGAGATCCTAGGAGGAGGAGGAAGAGACTGGGCAGGTCCTCAGCTGACATGACCAGGCCCTGAGGAGGGCCTCTGAGCCACCTGAGGCAGCCCTCCTTTTCTCTCCTTCCAAGGTCCTCTGAGAGGAATGTGGAGGGCCTCAAGGACACAGGGCCTCAACACAAAGAAGTGAGAACAACAGGTCCTAAAGTGAGAGCGAAACCCTGGGAGATGTGGGGAAAGACAGGCCAGTAGCAATGAAAGCCCTGGGCTTAAATGTGGGCTCTCATATCCCAGTGTATGGCCGTGGGCCATGCAGGTGGCCTCCAAGCCTCAATTTCTTCCCTTGGAAAATGAGAGCTGTCAAAGTGCCCTCTAGCCCACAGTGAAGACGAAATGAGCTAATGTTGGTGGAAGCATTAGTTTACTGAAAAAGGATTATTTTTCTAGGGACGCCTGGGTGGCTCAGTCGGTTAATTGTCTGCCTTTGGCTCAGCTCATGATCGCAGGGTCCTGGGATGGAGCCCCATGTTGGCTCTCTGCTCAGCGGGGAGGCTGCTTCTCTCTCTCACTCTCCCTCTTTGCTCTCCCCCCCCAAATAAATAAGTAAAATCTTTTTTTAAAAAAAGATTATTCTTGAATAGGTTAGTATTTTCAACTTTGCCTGGTGCTGGCTCACTCTCTCTCTCTTCATATTAAACTTTCAAATGACACTCATTAAAATGACTATGTATGTTTAAAACGTTTAAAATGGCAGGAGTAAAAAAAATTAAAAAATAAAATGGTGAGCATTCTCCCAAGAACAGGAAGGAGTTCAGACGGGATTCTTTCAACCTCTTCAATATCCCTCTTACCAAACGGAAGTCAGATGAATAAATGGGCCCAACCTCCTAGCGGAGCTGATCAAAGGAAGTAAAGGTCAAGTAGCAGTGTTGCTAGGAAGGCCTTCCAACACACCAAGGCCTCTGCCTTCTCTCCCTCACGTCCTGGCCCCAGAAGAGAGGCTCCCTCATGGTATGGGCTTAGCCAGAGTGCCCGCGGTAGCTTTGGCCAGCTCAGCGCAGCTCTACCGCTCTCCTGCCTGGAACACCACGCAGGAGGAAGATTAATTAGCTATTCATGATGCCTAATTAAAAACCAGTGCCCCAGAAGAGTAGGATATGGGTTTTCATTGATGACATGAGGGGCTGAAGATAACGAGAAATAATGTGTGTAAATGGCCTAGCTCGGGGCCAGGCACAGGGTGGGGGCTCCACCAGTATTTGTTGAGAGTGACTCTGCCAGGGCGACATCCTCCAGAGCGCGTGCACACACTCACACTCAGATACACACGCCTAGGACAGACACATCTGTTCTCAAAGCAAAATACGGTGAATAATAATCACGGATGGTGATTCTAAGCGGAGCGCTCTCAACACACATGGTCAGTGTCTTTACTTGGGAAAGCCCCCAAGTAGTCTGATGGTGGAGAGGCCACAGTGGGCCAGCGTTCAAATTTTGGCGTCGCCCCCTTCTGTCGGTGTGCCATGGCAAGTGGCCCTTTCCCTCTGGGCCTCACTGTCCTCACCTGTAGGGAAGCCCTGGTGGTCCCCAGGTGAAGAGCCCGTGACGTACTGCGCGTTAAAAGGTGGGCGCAAATCAAAAGCTCGGAGAGGCAAGGGGATACTGGGTACGGCTAGGGGGCCTCTGCCGCAGGGAGTACCGCCTACCCGTGGGCTTCCGGCGGCGCTGCGCATGGCGTGCACGTGGGTGCGCACGTGGCGGGAGCTGGGGGCTGGGTCCGCTGGGGGGAGCCGTCTGCGCGCGCTCTCGGATGCTGGACGGCTGTTGCCTGCCCAGGTGCAACCTGCCGGTGCAACGTTGGGGGCGCGGGAAGGCCTCGGCGGCCCTGGAGGTAGGAACCTGCTCCTCTCCCCAGCCCGGTCCTCCGTTGTTCCAGCCCCACCGTCCGGGAATACTGCACCCGCTTCTTCTCCCCGCCTAGCCGGCCCCCTCCTCCAGGCCTGTGCCCGAGCTTCCGCACCCTCCCCGGCCCTCCTACCCCTGCCCGCCCAGCTAGGACTGTCGGCTATCCCAGGCCCGCCGTAGGTCGGATCTGGCACAGCCGCCCACCTTCTTGTTTGCGCTCTCATGGATTTCTCGGTTCAACATGTGTGGTTGCGTGTTACTGTGACCCGGGCGCCTTGCTGGACCCAGGGCTGGCTCTACCTCTCCTGGGTGGCACCGTCTCCAAAACATCGTTTTCTTTGTTGGGACAGAACTTACTTCAAACTAACTTGAGAATTGGTTTATGTTTTGGCTGATTTGGTGGTTTTGTGTGTGTGTGGGTTTTTCCAGTGTTTCCCTAGGGCACAGAGGGTAGCTGCTATTTTCTTTCCAGAAAGGCTCTCTGTTCCCAGCCTATGCCTAGTTTGATGGATGTGCAGTTTATAATACTGGAGACTGTTTGACTTTTCTTTGTGGATAAAACTCATCTCGTTTCATCTTTCAGATTGCGAGCGGAGGCCTTGCTAACCAGAGCCACTGCCCTCACTAACATTCCTAAGCCATTAAATATTTGTTTAAAAGGACAGACATAAAGCTTGGTGTTAGGAATAAGGCATCTTGAAAAAAAGCAATATTCATAAAAACAGGACTGTTGTCATAGTCTCAGTTAATCTTGGATCCTTTTTTTACATTGAGACTCAAAGCATTTTGGATTCCATAATTATCTGACCTCATGGCTACACTTTAAGACAGATTATTTTATTTTTCTTGTAGGGAGGAAAGCAAAAGAACAAAAAGTGGGGCAACATGTTGAAATCACACCGTGGGACAGTGATGAAGAGTGGGAGGGGTGGGATGGGGGAGGCTGAGCACTCCAAGCTTTGGGCTTGGGTTTGCAGCATTTCGGGAGGTACTCACTCACCCTGCAGTGGGATGAGGTGGGCGGCTGGAGCTGCAGTCCCTGGGCTGGATTGGGGAGGAGGGAACATGGTGAAACCAGATGGCTTCACTCCTTAGCCTGGAAAGAATATGAGTGCGATGGAGGAGGAATAGGTCCTGGCTGGTTGGTGTTGGGGGCTTGGGAGGGAGAGGACAGAAGGAGAAATAAAGCTTAGGTGTTGCGTGTGTTCCCCATTTGACTGGGGTGGCCTTTTGTGTCTTCCTGTGTTCCTGTCTCAACACCTAGCACACAGCACTTGGAGCATGTCAGATTAACCAGAATGATCATTTTTAATTGATTCCTGGATGCATCTTTGTTCACATGTTAACAGCTCTGAAGTTGGGCTGTGTCTTCCTTTGTGTCGTTGTGCACCTGGCCGCTTTTTGTCTTTTCTGGTGGCATAGAAAGCCATGATGCTTGGGGCGCCTGGCTGGCTCAGTCCTAAGCGGTGCAACTCTTGATCTCAGGTTTGTAAGTTCGATCTCCACGTTGGGTGGAGAGATGACTTAAAAATAAAATCTTGGGGGGAAAAAAAAGTCATGATCCTCTTAAAATTGTGGCATCCCAGCTTTGAAGTATCGTAGCCATCTGTGGCCTTGGTCCAGCAATTGCAGGATTCAGAGTTGGGAGACTCAGGCAGAAAAGATGACCTTTTATCAGACTGTACCCTTCTACCGTCATTCATTTCTTCTTTGAAAATGCTAATGTTTTCAAGGAACATGAGAGAGGGGGTTGATAAAAGCAGGAACAACAAGTACAAATGTAAAATTGTATTACTTTGTGGGTTGGAGAGAGAAGAAACAGCTGGTGGATGTGTCTCCTTTCCTGGTAAAAATTGTAAAATTGGACCGCCATATAGCCACTTTGAGTGAAATGTGCTTTGCAGCAGCAGGGCTTAGCCGCCCACTGGGCAGGCAGCCCTCACCGTGAAGACTACTCACGACCAGCCAGTCTGAATACACCTGTTGGGACTGTGGGGCCCATGCTCCACCATCCACTGGAGACTTGGTGACGCTGGGCCTACCCCTGGCAGACACCTCCCGTTGCCGTAAGCGTCTCAAGGGCATAGGCCATATCTTTCCCATCCTTTGTTTCCCAGGGCTCAGCACAATGCCTGATGCATCAGACATGCTAAATTGGGTCTTGCTGAGTAAAACTGTGTTGAACAAGTTGAGACAAGTTGCCTTCCTGGTGTTTGAGTCAAAGTCTTCATCTTGCAGGGATCATGTTCAAGTGAAGGTTCCCTTCTCAGCCCTCAGTCGTCTGCGCAGCTGCTCTGTGAGTTATTGGTTTTGTGAGCTAACCTGCAGAGACCATATTTCTGACACTTGGCTTGCAGAATGAGCTTATAAATTGGAACCTGCTTATATGTCAGCTCACTTGGTGACTTTGCTCCCAGAGAGCCTTACTAGTTAACCCACAGGGTATTAGGATCTCTGTGGATTGATCGTTCTGGGTCTGCTGCTTAAGCAGGTGAGCAGGTCCCAGCCTCTGGAAAGCTAAAAAGGTGAGTGAGAGTCTCCTGGAAACACAAGGGCAAAGTTCACCTTCTGCTTTGTCTCCAGAGAAGACACAGGCTGAACCCCAGGGGCCCTGAGGGTCTGCAGGACTTGACCCCTGCTCCCCATTCCCATCCTGGCTGACCTAGGTGCTCCTTCTAGAATGAGATGCTCTGAGCGTGTAAAACATCTTTTCTCAGCCTGCACCAAGATGGTCTGGGGGTGGCTTGTACAGAAGTAGACTTTGAGGAGAGTTCCTTTCCTGTCTTCTTTGGCTGACTCTCAGGCTCCTGGGGGTGGCTGCACTTTGCGTGAGCCTGCTGCCGCCACCACGACCAGTTTGCCAGTGTTATTTTTTTAATCTCTCAAGGTGACTTTGGGCGTCTTTTTATGGATAAACGTCTGGTGATCTTCTGGATTTCGGTTGGATTTGTGGGAAATCCTGTTTATCGCTGTAAGATTTTTGGGAAATTTGAAGGTATTAAAAATAAAAACTAGTTTGCAACCACTTCCATAAAAATTATTTCAGGCAAGAATCGTGACTGGAATAACACTGGATGTTAACTCTCCTGGAATTAAAAATTTTAAGAAGAATCATCAATGGATGGTCAGACTAGGAAATGAAAGTATGACAAGAAACAGGGTATTTACATAATCTTCCTGTAAGACACTGATTAATAACAAAGGGAAATCTAGGGGTATCACAGTGGTGAAACCGGGCAGATACTGCCTTAACCAAGTGATTGGTTACGGGACAAATCACCATCCTGTGCCTTCTGATGTGAGGTTCTGAGAAGAACACAGCACCACACCTGTGTATCCCTGCTCCAAACACATAGCCTGAATCTCATCATGAGGAAACGTGACACAAACCCAAATTTATAGAGTCTACAAAGTAACTGGCCAATGCACTTCAACAGTGTCAAGATCACACACACACACACACACACACACTCACGTGCACACACGTGCACACGAGATAATTAATGACAAACCAAATATAGTGAAATGTTGACCTGGGGGAATTTTGATCCAGAGCACATGGACATGTTTTGTGTTGTTTTTGCAATTTGGGGGTATGTCTGAAATTATTTCAAAGAGGTAGAAAAGGTTTTCACATTTTTTTCTAATAAGAATGATGGATGTGCGAACAGTTAAAATATGCTTTATGTACTTGGCAGGGAGACCTTGACCAATCTAAATGGTTTTTGTAGTATGGTAACATCAAAATGTTGTGTATCCTGGTAGACAGCCGACAGAAATGAGTATTGATATCCTTCAAAAGACATGTACAAGAACATTCATAGCAATTGTATTCACAATACCCTGAAATAAGACACAATCCAAACGTCCATCAAAAGGAGAGTGGATAAATGAGTTGTGATGTATTCTTATGATGGAATACTCTGCAGTAATGAAAATGAACGGAGAACTGCAACGTGCAACAGCGTGGATGAATTGCACACGCGTGGTGTTGAGCAAATTATAATCAGACACAAAAGAGCACCAAATATATGATTTCACGTATATAAAATTAAAAACAGGCAAAATAATTGATGGTGATACAGGCAGAATATTGTTACGTTTGGGGGTTATTGACTGAAAGAGGTATGAGAAATCCCTCCCGGGCATGAGACGTTCAGTATCTTGATCTGGGTGGTCTACACACACACACACACACACACACACACAAGTTGACCCTTAAACAACATGAGGGTTCAATCATCAACTCCCTGCACTGCCGAAAATCTGCATATAACTTTTGGCTCCCTAAAAACTTAACTACTAATAGCCTTTTGTTGACTGGAAGCCTTACTGTTAACATAGACAATTGATTAATATATATGTTGTATCTTATATGTATCGTATAGTGTTTTCTTAACAAAAAGTAAGATAGAAAAAAGAAAATGTTATTAAGAAAATCACAAGGAAGAGAAAGTTTATAGTACTGTACTGTATTTATAGAAAACATCCACGTCTAAGTGGACCCACATAGTTGAGACCCATGTTGTTTAAAAGTCAACTATATATACATTTGTATATATGTATATCAATTCATCAAGTTGAATAGTGAAGATTTGTGCACCTCCTCTAAGTTCCACATCAATAAAAGTTAAAATGTGCCTTGTGAGGATTATAGATCCAAATGTGAATTACAAAGTAATAAAAATTCTAAAAGTGGACATGAGAATATGTTCTTGACTTTGGGATGGGGAAGATTTCTTAACTAGGACACAGAACACACTAATCATAGAAGAAAATGTTGATAAATTAGACTACATTGAGCTTAAGACTTTTTCTTTATAAAGACACACCATTAAGAGAGTAAAAAGACAAGCCATACAGTGGGAAAAAATATTTATAACACGTTAAACTGACAGGTTTCATCTTGAGAATATATAAGAATGTCCACAGATCAAGAAACGTTAAAGACAACTCAGTAGAAATTGAGCAACAGGCACTTTATAAAGGAAGATAACTTTGGTGGACAACACAATATGAAAAAAAAATGTCCAATCCCATTAGAATCAGGAAAATGAATATTTATAATAAAAAAGGCAATGAGAAACCAGTATACACCTACTAGAATGGTAAACATTTGAAAGACTGACAGTCTCAAGTGTTGGCAAGGGTAGGATGAAGAGAACTGACAAATGGCATATAGGGGGTAAATTCACGCTACCACTCTGGAACTGTTTGACCTTATCTACCATAAATGAACATGCCTATCCCTGTGACCCATCAATTTGACACCTAGGTGCACTCCCATCAGCAAAGTGTGAGATTGGGTGTGTGGGTATGTGTGTACAAAAGGCAAGTATAAATATGTTTATGGAAACATTGTTCATAATTGTCAAAAACTAGAAACAATGACGATGTCTACCAACAGAAGGGTTAAGCCTGTATTCATACAACAGGATACTACACAGCCCTAAAGATGAATACACATGAACATAACATTGAACAAAAGAAGCCAGACGAAAAAAGAATCCATAGTGCGGGATTCCATGTATGCATTGTTCAAAAAACAGGCAAAGCAAATCTGTGATGTTTAGTCTTATTTGGGGGGCAGAGGGTGGGAGTACTGACTGGGAGGGAGCATGCAGAGGACTCTGGGGTGCTGGTATATGCCATCTTCTTTATTTTGGTAATGTTTACCCAGGGGTGTTCCCTTTGTGAAAATTCATCTAGCTGTAGTCTTACCCCAGGTACACTTTTCTGTATGCACATTTGCTTTAAAGTTACCTCTAGTGTAGTGATGTTTAGTATTTTGCATGTCAGTATGGATCAAATTGCGTCTTCCCCCAAATTCATGCATTGAAGCCGTAACCCACAATGTGATCGTGTTTAGAGATGCGGCCTATGGGAGGTGATTAGGGTCAGATGAGGTCTTGAGGTTGGGACCCCATGATGGAATTAGTATCCTTATAAGAGGAAGAAGCCAACACACACATTCTGTCTGTCTTTCCCACGAGCACACCAAAGAGAACACACAGCAGGCGAGTAGTCTCCCACAAACCGTGAGAAAAGGACTCAGAGAGAGACCTGTCTTGCCAGCGCCTTGATTCTGGACTTTCAGCCTCCAGAACTATGAGAAATAAATCTGTTGTTTAAGCCGACTCACCTGTGGCACAGGCATACTTTGTTTTATTGCACTTTATTGTGCTTTACAGATAATGCGTCCTTTTTTTTTTTTTAACTAAAGGTTTGTGGCAACTCTGCATTTAGCAAGTCTATTGGGGCCATTTTCCCAATAACATTTGCTCATTTTGTGCCTCTGTGTCCCATTCTGGTAATTCTCATAATATTTCAAACTTTTTCTTTTCTTTTTTTTTAATATTTTGTTTATTTGTTTGACGGAGAGACAAGCAGTGAGAGAGGGAACATAAGCAGGGGGAGTGGGAGAGGAAGAAGCAGGCTCCCAGCAGAGGAGCCTGATGTGGGGCTCGATCCCAGAACGCCGGGATCACGCCCTGAGCCGAAGGCCGACGCTTAACGACTGAGCCACCCAGGTGCCCCAAACTTCTTCATTATCATTATTATATTTGTTATGGTGATCGGTGATCTTAGATGTTACTGTTGTAATTGTTTTGGGCACCATGAACCTCAGCCACATAAGACAGCAAACAAACAATAAGTGTTATGTGTGTTCTGGCTGTTCCATGAACGAGTCATTCCCCCACCTCTCTCCCTCTCTCTCCTTAAGGCCTCCGTATTCCCTGAGACACGGAAATATTGAAATTGGGCCAATGAATAACCTTAAAATGGCCTCTAAGTGTTGAAGTAAAAGGAATAGTTGCACATCCCTCACTTTAAATCAAAGCTAGGAATGATTACGCCTAGTGTGGAAGGCATGCCCAAAGCCAAGATAGGCCAAAAGCTGCAAACAGCCAAGTTGTGAATGCAAAGGAAGAGTTCTCGAAGGAAATTAAAATTGCTACTCCAGAAAGAAAGTGAGAGAGCCTTATCGCTGATCCAGAGAAAGTTTGAGTGGTCTGGATACAAGATCAAACCATCCACAACATTCCCTTAAACCAAAGCCTAATCCAGAGCAGGGCCCTAACTCTCGTCAATTCTGTGAAGGCTGAGAGAGGTGGCGAAGCTGCAGAAGGAAAGTCTGAAGCTGGCAGAGGTGGGCTCATGAGGTTTAAGGAAAGAAGCCGTCTCCATGACATCGAAGTGCAGGGTGAAGCAGCGAGTCCTACAGAAGATCGAGCTCAGATCATTAATGAAGGTGGTTACACTAAACAAGAGATTTTCAATGTAGACAAACAGCTTTCCATGGAAGAAGATTCTAGCCAGGACTTTCATAGCTAGAGAGGAGAAGTCAATGCCTGGCTTCAAAACTTCAAAAGACAGGCTGACACTCTTGTAAGAGGCTATTGCAGCTGGTGGTTTTAAGTTGAAGCCAGTGCTTATTTACCATCCTCCAAAATCTTAGGACCCTTAAGAATTATGCTAAATCTACTGTGCCTGTGTTCTAGAAATGGAACAACAAAGCCTGAGTGACAACACATCTCTTTACAGCATGGTGTACTAAATACTTTAAACCCAGTGTTGACACCTGCTGCTCAGAAAAAGAGATTCCTTTAAAAATATTACTGCTCATCGACAACGCACCTGGTCACCCAAGAGTTCTGATGGAAATGTACGATAAAATTAATGTTTCCATATTTAACACAACATCCATTTTGCAGCCCATAGATCGAGGAGTAATTTTGACTTTCAAGTCTTATTACATAGGAAATATGTTTTGTAAGGTTATCATTGCCATGCATAGACAGTGATTCCTCTGATGGATCTGGGCAAAGTAAATTGCAGACCTTCTGGAAAGGATTCATCATTCTACATGCCGTAAGAACATTCATGATGCATGGGAAGAGGTTAAAATATCAACTTTACCAAAAGTTTGGAAGAAGTTGATTCCAACCCCCATGGATGACTTTGTGGGAGAAGTAACTACAGATGTGGTGGAAATGGCAAGAAAACCAGAATTAGAAATGGAGCCTGAAGATGTGACAGATTGCTGCCAATCTTAAAAACTTGAAAGGATGAGAAGTTCCTTCTTACTGATAAGCAAAGAAAGTCGTTTCTTGAGGTGGAATCTACTCCTGGTGAAGACGATGTGAAGATTTTTAAAACATCAACAAAGGCTTTAGAGTATTACATAAACTTACCATCAACTAAGCAACGATAGGGTTTGAGAGGATAGACTCCAACTTTGAAAGAAGTTCTGTGTGGGCGCCTGGTGGCTCAGTCGGTTGGGCATCTGCCTTTGGCTCAGGTCAAGATCCCAGGGTCCTGGGATGGAGTCCCACATCGGGCTCCTTGCTCAGTGGGGAGCCTTCTGCTCCCTCTGCCTGCCACTCCCCCTGCTTGTGCTCTATCCCCCTCTCTCTCTGGCAAATAAATCAATAAAATCTTTAAAAAAAAAAAAAAGCAAGCAAGCAAGCAAGAAAGATAGTTCTGTGGATAAAATGCTGTGAAACAGCACTGTATGCTGCAGAGAAATAGTCCATGAAAGGAAGAGTCAACTGATGGGGCAGACTTCACTGTTCTCTTATTTTAAGAAATGGCCACAGCCTCCCCAGCCTTCAGCAACCAGCACTCTGATCAGTCAGCAGCCATCAACACTAACGCAAGACCCTCCACCAGCAAAATAATAGACTCGCTGGAAAAAAAAGGGTTTTCTTCCTGAAAAAAAATATTTTTGCTGGAAAAAAAAAGCTTAGATGATGGTCACCAGTTTTTAGCAGTAAATTATTTTTTAACCAAAATATGTACATTATTCTTTCAGACACTATGCTATTGCACACTTAATAGACTCCAGTGGAGTGTAAACATGACTTTTTTGTGCCCCGGGAAACCAAAAAACCCATTGGATTCCCCTTTATTGCAATATTCACTGTATCGCGGTGGTCTGGAGCGGACCCCGCAATATCTCTGCGCCATGCCTGCATTTTGCGACGGCAGCCCAGGCAGACTGAGCACGGATGAATGTAGAGTAGCGTCAACCACCTAATTTTCTGAGAATCCATTCTGCGCCGGACCCTGGGCTGGGCACTGGGATACGGAGACAAGGCTTCATCTGTGCACGTAAGTGACTCAAGAGGAACGAAGTCATCAGTGTGGTGAAAATACATCAAGTGTTGTGTGGGTGAAGAGGAGGGGCCGAGAAGTTGTAAGTGTCCTGGGGCAGCAATGACACACGTACTCGTCTTTTATACTTTGAAGTGCTCCTCCGTTTGTGCTCCATCTGGAGCAGTGACCTGCTGAACTTTCAGAAACCAGAGTTTCTGCTGCTTTTCATGATCTTGAGGAACAGCCAAAACTGGAATGGCAACACCCGTCAGCTCTGGAGTGGAACAAAGACCGGGGTTGTGTTTCCGAACTCAGTGGGTTCTGCATCGTCAGGAGGACAGAGAAAGCACTTGTGCTCAGAAAAGAAACCGATTGAAAAGGAGAAAATATCCTTCCACTCCCACCCTCCCCAGTTGCACGCAGCTTTTGCTGCATGGACTTGGTCTCGATGCATCAGCAGTTTCTGATTCTTTTTATATTTTATCATCTCTGTGGACTTCTGAACGCTGCGACGTTGGCTTGGGTTGGGGCGGTTTTCTTGTCTTTGGCACATGTTCCAGACTCGACTTGCTATACTTTAAGTTCTCCCGAACAAAAGGGTTTTTAAAGAGCAGCCTTCATCCCCGCACCCTATTCTCAAAAGGCATTATCGCGTACAGAGAATATTACTGGGAGATTTTAGTAATATTTTTTATTCTTTGTTTTTTCTTTTCCCTCTTGCTTCTTGCTGAACATCAACAATGTGCACAGCTTTTTCCTGATGCCGCAGTCCTTTGTCCTCTTGGAAGGTTAGCATCGGCAGCAACATGGACCTTCAGGTTTACTCCCCTTGTACTTTCTTTTGTCAGAAAACAGTTTTATTGGAGCGCCTGGGTGGCGCAGTTGTTAAGCGTCTGCCTTCGGCTCAGGGCATGATCCCCGTGTTCTGGGATCGAGCCCCACATCAGGCTCCTCCGCTGGGAGCCTGCTTCTTCCTCTCCCACTCCCCCTGCTTGTGTTCCCTCTCTCGCTGGCTGTCTCTCTCTCTGTCAAATAAATAAATAAAATCTTTAAAAAAAAAAAGAAAAGAAAACAGTTTTATCGAGATATAATCACATACCATACAATTCACCCACTTACCGTTTACAATTGGTAGAGCTGTGCCACCATCCCCACAGTTGATTTTAGAACATTTTCATCACCCCAGAAATAAACCCTGCATCCTTTAGCTGTCACCCCCTACAACTTCCCTCCTCTCTCCCAACCTTAATCTGCTGGATTTGCCTGTTCTGGACATTTTATGTAAATGGAACCACACAGGATGTGGTTTTATAAGTTGGGCTTCTTTCACTTAGTATAATGTTTCCAAGGTCCACCCACGTTGTGGTGTGAGCCAGTACCTCATTCCTTTGCGTAGCTGAATAATACTCCATTATATGGGTATACCACATTTTGTTCATCCTCTCAGCAACCAATGGACATTTGGGTCGTTTCCCCTTTTTGGCTATTATGAATAACACTGCTGGCTTATTCATGGATAAGATTTTATGTGGACATAAGTTTTCATTTCTCTCTTGTTTATACCTAGGAATGGAATTGGTGGGTCATATGGTACCTGTATGTTTAACCATTGGAGGAACTGCCAGGCTGTTTCCCCAAGCCCTTTTCCTAGTAGGATCAGTAAGCCAAAGAAATATTTTATTGCTCTTTAACTTCCGTAGGATTTTGCAAATTTTGCTACTGACCACCTTTGTGGTTTGTCTGTTAAGATGCTTCCATAAAAAAGCTGGAGGTGTGATCACCATGCTTACATCCCTCTCTCTATAGTTCTCATCCTCTACAAGTCTGATGGATCCAGTCCTTAGTCTTCTAATGCCCTTAGGAACAAGAGACATTTCCCACCACAGGCATGGTTATTTATGGACCAAACAGCTTTTCAGATACTTCTGGTTACAAGCACAATTTCTTTTGCTTATCTCTACCTGAGATCCCACTTACATATTGGGAGTTTGGATAGAATGTCACACACAAGTTTTGGTCGCTTGAGCTGATGACTCTGTGATCATGCTCATGTCATGACTATTCTGGCCGCAAAATGGCCTCCAAATCAGGAACGTGGGAAAAGCCCTTGGACTTCCAGTATCACCCTTTCTGACACACACGAAAGATTTTTAATGTTTTCAGAGGCCCCCACCACCAGCCTCCACCTTCTGTGGAGTGCAGGGCTGTGCCACCAAATACGTTATTATGGGATAAATTGACCCCTTAAAATTCATATGTTGAAGTCCTAACCACCTCCGAGTGTGACTGTATTAGGAAATAAAGCCTTTATAGAGGTAATTAAGTCTAACTGAGGTCATTGGGGGTGGGCCTTAATCCAATAAGACAAATGTATACAGTCCGAGTGACAACTGCCACGATTAAGATAGAGAATATTTTCATCGCCCTCTGAAGAACCCTGACACACCTTTGCCTGGCCGTGGCTTCTGAGCAGGGGAAGTTACACAACTGGGTTGATGCCCTGGGTCTGGGAAAGTTGAATCAGAAGCAATGTTCAGGAAGAACTGGAAGGAAAAGAGGGTGTAGAAGGAAAAGAAACTGGTTATGTTTTAAGGCAGAAAAACCAGAAACAAATTCCACTAGCGAATGGAAGGATGGGCAGGCATGGGCAATACCTCCCTGAAGACCCAAAGGAGGACAGGAGGACAGGGTGCCAGAACCAGGGCAGAGGATAATTTTTAGCATCATCCTTATCTCACTGGTCCCCTAGAAGCATCTGAGGCTGCCCTTCGGTACTTAGCTAAGCACAAATTTAGAATATTTTATTATTTTAGCCATTGTACAAAAATTACAAACCATAAATCCTTTGCTTAATATGGTTATTTCATGTATCTCTAAGTGCTTTTCTCTTTTTAATCCATGATTTCTACCAAGTTGTGTTGTCCTCTACTTACTTGACATTATTTTACATGTACTTTTCCCCCCATGGATAATTTATATATCTATTTATCCTTTCTTGTGGTAAAATACACATAGCGTAAAATTTACCATTTTAATCATTTTAAAATTCAGGGGCATGACTAAATTCATGTGTTGTGCATCCATCAGCACCGTCGAGTTCCAGAATGTCTTCATCATCCGAAAAGGAGACCTTATACCCATTGAGCAGCTCCTCCCCATTCCTCCTCCCCTCCCCCTCATACCCCAGCACCCAGCACCTGGCAACCGCTAATCTACTTTTCCTCTCTATGGATTTGCCTGTTCTGGGCATTTCATATAGAGAAGATCATAGACAATATGAGACCTTTTGTGTTTGGCTTCTTTCACTAAGCACAAGGATTTTAAGGTTTATCCATTGTTACAGCACATATCAGTGCTTCGTTCCTTTTTGTGGCGCAATAATACTCTATTTTGTGGCTATCTTACATTTTATTTACCCATTCAGTAGTTGATGGACATTTGCACTGTTTCCAACTTTTGGCTGTGTGGGTGGTGCCACTATGAACATTCATGTGCAAGGATTTGTCTGAGTACCTATTTTCGTTTCTTTTGGGTATGTACCTAGGAGTGGAATTGCTGGCCATATGGTAACTCTATGTTTAACTTACTGGGTAGCTGCCAGACTCTTCTCCACCGTGGCTGTACCATTTTACATTCACACCAGCAGTGGGTGAGGGTTCCAGTTTCTCTAGTCCTCACCGACACTAGTTACTGATTGATTGATTGATTGATTGGGTTGATTGGTTGATTGCCATCCTAGTGGGTATGAAGTGGTGTCTTATTATAGTTTTGATTGGCACTTCCCTAATAAAGTGGCCAATGACATTGAGCATCTTTTCTTGTGCTTTTTGGCCATTTGTATAGATTCTTTTGAAAATGCCTATTTAAGTCTTTTGCTTATTTTTTAACTGGATTTTTCGTCTTTCTGTTGTTCAGTTGTAAGTTTTTCATATATTCTGGATACTAAGCTTTTATCAGATTTATATGATTTGCAAATATTTTGTCCCACTCTGTAGAATGTCTTTTCATTTTCTTGACCTACCCTTTGAAGCACAAAGGTTTTCAATTCTGATGAAATCCAATTAATTTATGTTTTGTTGTTGTTGTTGCCTGTGCTATTGGTATCATATCTAGGAAATCACTGCCCAACCTGGAGTCACGAAGATTTACTCCTGTGTTTTCTTCTCAGAGTTGTATAGTTTTAATGCTTTTATTGAGGTTTTCCATTTGTTTAAAAATATTTTACTTATTTATATGAGAGAGAGTGTGTGTGAGCGGGGGGAGGACCAGAGGGGAAGGGGGAGAGGAAAGAGAAAGAATCTCAAGCAGAATCCACGCTGAGTGCAGAGCCCAACATGGGGTTCAATCCCACAACCCTGAGATCATGACCTGAGCCAAAACCAAGAGTCGGGCACTCAACCGACTGACCCACCCAGATGCTCCTAGGTTTTCCATTTATTTTAAGTTAATTATTGTGTGTGGTGTCGGGTCAGACAAGGATCCAGTGTCATTATTTTTGCATGTGGATGTCCAGTTGTCCTAGCACCATTTGTCAGACTCTTCTTTCTCCATCAAATGATCTTGGCATCTTTGTTAAAAATCAATTGACCATAGATGTGTGTGTTTATTTCTGGAATCTCAGTTCTAGTTTATTGATATATGAACTAGATATGATGTGTCTATCCTTATGCTAGTAACACACTGTTTTGATTACTGTGCCTTTGTAGTAAGTTTAAAATCAGGAAGTTTGCGTCCTCCAACTTTGTTTTTCCCTTTCAAAATTGTTTCAAGGCCCCCTTTGATTTTATGTGCATTTTAGGGTCGCTTTTTCCATTTCTGCCAAAAAAGACATTTAGGATTTTGACAGGGATGCATTGATTCTGTAGACCACTTCAGGAATTTTTACCATCTTAGGGATACTGAGCCTTCCAATCCACAAATACAAGATATCTTTTCATTAATTTATGGCTTCTTTAATTTCTTTCCACAATGTTCTGTCATTTTCAGAGTTTAAACTTTGCTGAATTTATTCCTAAGTATATTATGTGTCCATTTCATCTAGGTTACCTGATTTGTTTGTGGACAGTTATTCATAGTATTCTCCCTTTTAATCATTTTTATTTCTAAGGTTGATAATAATGTCTGCACTTTCATTTCTGATTTTAGTAATTTCAGAGAACTGACTTTTGGCTTTGTTGACTAGCTCTATTGTTTTTTCTATTCTCTACCTGTTTTGTTTTCCCTCTGATCTTTATTATCTCCTTCCTCCTGCAAGCCTTGAGTTTAGTTTGCTTTCTTTTTCTAGTTCCTTACAGTGTAAAGTTAGGTTACTGATTTAATTTCTTTTTTAATGTAGGCTCAATAATACTCCATTTTGTGGCTATACTACGTTTTATTTATCCACTCGGTGGTTGATGGACATTTGCGGGCTGTAAGTTTTCCTGGGAGCACTGCTTTCACTGTATCCCATATATTTTGGTATGTTGTGTTTGTTTGCACTCACCTCAAAGTATTTTTTAATTTCTCTTATGATTTCTTCCTTGATCTATTGGTTGTGTAATAATCTGTTGTCTTATTTCTACATATTTGTGAAATTCCCAGTTTTCCCTTTGTTTTTCATGTCGTTTCTATTGTGATCAGGAAAGATACTTTATAAAGGATCCCCATCTTCTTAAACTTATTGAGACTTGTTTTGTGGCCTAACATATGATCTGTCCTGAAGAAAATTCCACGCGTACTTGCAAAGAATGTCTACTCTCCTGTTGCAGAGTGAAGAGTTCTGTAGATGCCTGTTATGTCTAGTTGGTTCATGGTGTTGTTGAAGTCTTCTGTTTTCTTTTGATCTTCTGTCTGGTTACATTACTGACAGTAGGATAATGAATTCTTCAACTATCAGTTTATAACTGTTTCCCCCTTCAGCTGTGCCAAAGCTCTCTTTTTAGGTGCATATATGTTTATAATTATTATGTCTTCTTGGTGAATGAGTCTTATATCAATATGTCATGGCTTTCTTTGTCCCATTGTAATTTTTGACTTAAAATCTGTTTGTCTGGTCTTAATATAACTACTTCAGCTCTCTTTGGATTTCTGTGTGCATGGAGTACCTTTCCCATCCTTTTACTTTCAGCCTATCCGGTTATAAAGTGAGGCTCTTGCAGATAGCATATAGTCGGATGTTTTTAAATCTATTTTGCCAAGATCTACCTTTTGATTTGAGAGTTCAATCCACTTATATTTATGCTAATTACCGATAAGAAAGGATTTCTGCCATTTTGCTATTTTGTTTCATATGTACCTTATATCTTTTTTGTTCCTCAGTTTCTCCATTGCTACCTTCTTTTGCGTCTGATTGGGGTTTTTTTGGTACTGTACCCTTTTTATTCCTTCTTCATTTCCTTTTCTCTATATTTGCAAGTTATTTTATTAGTGGTTACCCTGGAGATTAAAATTTATATTTTAAATTTATAACAAACTGTTTTAATTAGCTTCAATTTCGCTTCAATACTATATGAAAACTCTGCTCCTATACAATTCCATCCCGCCCCTTTATGTTTTTGTCACAGATTACATCTTTGAACATCGTGTGTTCATTAACATAGCTGTATAATTATTGTTTCATACATTTGTCTTTTAAATCACATAGGGAAAAAAGAGTTACAAACTAAAAGTATAGTAGTACTTGCTTTTTTATATACCTATAAATATCACATAGTTCACAGTCTAGTTCAGATTAATACCAACTTAATTTCAATAAGATACAAACCTTTACACCTATATAGCTCTATTCCCACACCTTCCTTTGTGCTGTTGTCATCATATAAAATTATATCTTTAGACATTGGGCACCCATCAAGACAGGTTTGTAATTATTGCTTTATCTAATTGTCTTTTAAATCAGAAGAAAAAGAGTTACAAGTAAAAACAACATTTATACTATCTTTTATGTATACCCATGTAGTTACCTTTATCACTGTTCTTTTTTCTTCACATGGATTCAAGTTACGCTGTAATATCCTTTCACTTCACCTTAAAGAATTTACTTTAGTATTTCTGGCAGGACAGATTTATTAGAAACAAATTTTCTCAGTTTTTGTTTATCTGGGAATGTCTTATCTTCTTCTTTTTTGGAGATAGTTTTATTGGATACAGCATTCTTGGTCCATAGTCTTTGTGCACTTCGAATATTTCATCTCACTGCCTGCTCATCTCCATGGTTGATGAGAAATCACCTGTTAATCTTATTGAGACTCAACATCACGTCTCTCTTCCTGCTTTTAAGATTCTCTCATTGTTGTTAACAGTTTGATTGTGATGTATTTAGGTGTGGATCTCTGCGAATTTGCCCTACTTGGCGTTTTCTGAGCTTCTTGGAAGTGCAGTATTCTTTCTGCCCCCCTCCACCCCCACCATCTCTATCTCCATCTCTTTCTCAGCTCCTGGAACTCCTATTAGGCATATGTTGATGTATTTAATGGTGTCCCACTGGTTTCTGAGGCTCTGTTCATCTTATTCTTTTTTCATTTTTGCCTCAGAATTGACCATCTCAATTAACCTCTATAAAAGTTCACTGATTCTTCTGCTAGCCTGCATCTGGTGTTGAAGGCTTCTACTTAATTTTTCATTTCAGTTTTTGTACTTTTCAACTCCAGAATTTCTGTCTGGTTCCTTTTTATAACTTTTTAAAAAAATCTTTATTGATAGTCCCTGTTTGGTGAGACTTCATTCTCTTTTGGTTTCTTTTAGTTCTTTGTTCACCATTTCCTTTGGTTCTTAGAGCATATTTGAGACAGCTGATTTAAAATTTTTGTTTATTCCTCCATGTATCTCCTTCCTAAGCCTCTTCCTTTTCAGGCCATTCAGACTCCCTGCTGCTTGCCTCACCTGTTACCCCTTGCCCCAGGTGGTTGTGGCTGGTAGACGCCTTTAAATGTTTTCAACCAGTGTTGCCCAGGAGGCCACTCCAGCCCTGAGAAAGTTCCAAGTGAGATAAAACAAAGGTAAGACCCTGAGTTGATCCCTCAGGGAGCCAGGATACAGGTCAAAACATAAACCACAATTCTCGAAGAACAAAGTTTATCTTGCCCCCTCAGCACCAGCAAGCCACACCAGGAACACAGCCTCCACCCCAGCTGCCTCTTAACCTGGGGTGGGGGATGCAAGTTGGGTAAGTTCAAAATCCAGAATACAGTTTTACTGAAATTTAGCAGCTTCTTTCTTCACTAAGCCTTTCCCTGCTTGTTGTTAGTTTCTTGTTAAATTTCAGAGTTCTGTAAGTGTTGGTTCTGACAGGTTTTGTCAGCTTAATTATTGCTTTTGTGGAGGGACAGGTTTCTGGGATTCCCTACTCCCAGGTATGAACATTTTGCAGTTATTTTTATATTGATAGATTGCTCTCTAAAAAGAATAAGCCATTTTAGAGTACCAACAGCAATGTATTTCCTCACTACCATGTCAACATTTATTATAAATGTTTAATTTTTTAATGATTTCATGATGACTGAAGAATACTTCCTAGGCATATTGATTTGAATGTCTTCCACTTTTTTTGGGTTTGAACCCTTGTCGAGTTAGTGTTTGTATTTTTCGTAAATGGTTGTTTCCTTTGGTCATTAGCTCATTCAGATATTAGCCTTTCATGTATGTTTCAGTTTATCTCCTCCTGAGCCTGATGTGACGAGAAAGGTCTGTGCGTGAAGCATAATCCATCGTAGCTGTAGACAGACGGTTCCTAACACTGCGGAAAGCTGTTGGGCCAGCCCTCGGTATCTTTAAGTCATTCATTCATTCAGCAGGAACGCACCAAGCCCTACTGTGTGCCACGTCTGTGCTGATTCTGAGAAAATGACAGGGACTAGAGAGCCCTGCCCTACCCCTTGTGAGCAAACAGTCTAAAAAAGTTGATGTCCATTCACTTGCCTATCACATCATTGAAATGAAAGGTCACATTTCATTTCATCTCAGCAACTTGATCTTCATGGTGCACGTGCTTGGTCCTTAGGGTAGAGCTGGGGGGCTGGGATTTCCCTCCTGGCCACCAGTGGGCCCAGGCCCCCTTCCGTAGGGAACCTAGAGCTTCAGAGCATTTAGCTCTCTTCTGGAGGCTCACTTCACCTGACAGACAGTTCCTTCCAGGACAAAAAGTCCAGCGGTTTGCAGATGGCCGCACCTGAGAAGACTCCGCCAGCCCTTCCTCAGAACGAAGGTAGGTGTCTCTCACCTGCACAGGTAGAGCCGTTCTGAGGCTTGAGGCCACGAGGGAGTGGATAACCCATGGTTGAGGGATTCCCCTCGCGTTCTGCCCACATCAACCCTGAGTTGCCCCCTCTCCTCACCCAGCATAGCACAGTGGCCGGGATGGTGGCGGGCAGGTGGGGATACCACAATACTCTGTCCTCTCCATAGGGGTCCAGGAGGCTGAAGTGGCGCCCAGCCTGTTGCCCAGCCTGCAGGGCAGCTGCTTCGACCACCCCCTGCACCAGGGGCTCCACCCCACCCGGCGCCGCAGCAGCCCTACCTCCGCTCCAACTCCTAAATTGTCCAAGAGGCCCAAGGTGCATGTAGCCAGGGACATGTTCCCCACCGACTGGAGCCCACCCCCTGTAGAGTTCC
The DNA here is from genome assembly GCF_023065955.2 of Ursus arctos. Taxonomy (NCBI): domain Eukaryota; kingdom Metazoa; phylum Chordata; class Mammalia; order Carnivora; family Ursidae; genus Ursus; species Ursus arctos. The sequence continues at coordinate 11,862,479 of NW_026623100.1, forward strand.
TGAACCGGAGGGTACCGCCGGCCGGCAGGGGGACCCCAGCCCCGAGGTGGGTGGGTGTGGCAGGGCCCCAGGGCCCGAGGACATGGGTCCACCAGCTGCCTGAGGACTTAGAGCAGGAGCCCCAGGACTCGGACCCCCAGGGGAGCCTGGCTTCACTGGAGGACCCGCTCTGGAACATGGCAGGCCCAAGCCAGAAGGCTGCAGCTCCAGCAGTAGACCCCCACACCTCGGTAAGCCAGTGGCCACCCTGGTCTCCTCTCCTTGCGACCCTTCCTCAGTCACCCCTGGCCACTCCGTTTTTGGCCATTCTTCCTTGGCCATACCCCATCTGCCCTTCATGGGCCACCTCCCCCTAACTATCCCTCCTTACCTGCTTCCCCCCCTCAACCTCTCCCCAGACCTTGGACCCTTGTGGCTGGGGTGCATCTCTCCTCTGATTTCTGCTGCTAACCCCAGGAACAGATGGCTTGGGGGTGGGGCCAAATTTGGTGCCGCTTCTGTGTGGGAACCTTCAAGGCTTTCGTGTCTAAGGTTGAGGTTATCCCCCTGGGGAAAGGGGGACCTTAGTGCCTAAGTCTAAGCTAGGCCAGGCACAAAGATTGGGCTGACTCTGGTGCAGTGGATTGGAATGTCTAGATGGACACTTTAGTGATGAACTTTAAGCTGGGTGGGAATAAACAGCTCTTGCTAGGTAGACGGGGAACACTTAGGAACCCATGGATCCGGGAAATTTATTTCAAGAATAGGGCTTAATTGTTTGTTTTGTTTGTTTTTTTCTTTTTAAGTAGAAGTTTTTTCTTCTTGTGGGAAGCCTTTTTTTTTTTTTAAGACCTTATTTATTTATTTGTCAGAGAGAGGGAGGGAGGGAGCGAGCACACAAGCAGGGGAGCAGCAGGCAGAGGGAGAAGCAGGCTCCCCACTGAGCAAGGAGCCCAATGCGGGGCTCAATCTCAGGACTCTGGGATCATGCCCTGAGCCCAAGGCAGATGCTTAACCAGTGGAGTCACCCGGGCATCCCTGGGCTTAATTATTTATAATAGCCCAAGATTGTCAATAATCTGAATGCCCACCACTAGGGAATTAATACATTATATTCTAGTCCTACATTAGAGTGCCCCAAAAGTGTTTTTTATTTTATCTATCTCTTTAATATTGATACAGAATGACCCTCAAGACATACTCTTAATTAAACAGAGCAAAGGGTAGAATAGGGTTCATAGTTTGCTACCGTATGTGTTAAGGGTAGGGGGAGTCTGTGATATATTACCGTTTGCTTGTCTGTGGGTGAAATGTCTCCAAAAGCACACAGAAGAGTGAACACGCGTGGTCGCCTGTAAGGAGGGACCTGGGTGCCTGAGGTTGCAGGTCAGGGGGGAGACATCTTACCGTATGCCTTTATACTTCTCAAGTTTTTAATCATGTGAAGGTATTGCCTATTCAGAAATGTAAACAAGATAAATAAAGGACTTAATTAAGATTAACTTTTACTCTTCTCCCCCCCATCTGTCTTTCTCTCTGTCCCCCATTCTCCCGTCCTGTTTCTCCAGTTCACCTTTGGGGCCTCAGAGAGCTACGTCAATAGCTTAGATTACTTACTGCAGGAGAAGCGGTGAGTGTGGGAAGACGTCCATCGTGGGGTGTTCATTCTGTGGGGTTGGCAGTGATTTCGGGGGGTTGTCCTCTAGGACTCCCAGCACGTTCCCCTCAGGATCAAGCCGCCTACCACACTTCTACACAGGTGTGTCCTGGAGGTCCCGGCATGCTCTGATTAATAGTAAGCACGTGGAACGGTACTCAGGTCAAAGGGGGTCATCCCGAAGGCAGAGAGCCCCAGACCTCTGCCATGTACAGGGAGCTCGTGAAGCTTGGGTTGGTGTGGGCGGGATGCAGGGGGAGTCCCTTGCTCTCTTCTGCCCAGTTCGTGCCCGTGTGGGAGCCTCTCGGCTCCCGTTCAAGCGTTCCGTGGGAGAGAAAGGGACAAGGCAGATGGCTTTGAGAGAGGTGTGCAGCCCGAGCATGGCCAGGCCGGTGACGCGGGCAAGTAAAGCTCATCAGGGCACCCGGCCTTGGGAGACGCTTGCTCTACAGGGTCCTGCGCCCGGCACTGGATATACAGAGGTGCTGCTGCAGCCCCACTCACCTGGAGACTTACTCTAATGCTTCTAGTATTTCCCATGCTGTGAAGTTGCTATGGAGGGGCCTGGAATACGGGCACGTAATTTAGCCTGGGGGTCAGAAAAGGCTCCCCACAGGTATTCTTCTCTTTGAACCTGTGAGAATTAGAAGATTGGGCGGGGGGCAGCATGGGTGACCACACATGCAAAGGTGGGTATGACAGATATTCTAGCGGCTGACTAGAACTGGAATTCCCAGCGCTGGGGAGTGGGGGGCGGGGGTCGACATAGCAGGAGGTGCAGCCAAGATGTGTACCCGGGCTGGGTCACGAGAGGCCTCACAGACACAGGGTCGAGTTGGGAGAATTTTAAGTGGATAGTGATGTGTTTCTCACTGTGTCGCAGAGAGCGCTTAGGCCGCATTATGCAGAATGGATGGGAAGGGTGAGAGAGGAAGTAGGGTGAACAGTGATTGGGGGGGGGCCCTGGGAGGAGGGCAGGGGCATGATGAATGTGCTGACCCGGCCAGCTGGGACTCTGGAGCCCGTGCGGAAGGGAGTCCAGACCCAGACGTGTGGCTTCGGAGACGCCTGGGCACATTCAGCTGGAAATCATTCAGTTGTCGCTGGCTAGGAGGATCCAAACTGTGGATGGCGGCCGGCGCTGGAGGTGAAGTCTTTAAGAACTGAGGACCTTTGGGCAATGCCAGGGCAAGGCCTTGGAGGGGCAGGGAAAGGGCTGGGGAGTCTCCCAGGCTGTTGAGGGGCCAAGAGTTAAGAAGACCGAAGGATGGACTGTGACTTCTCAAGGGTTTGGTGTGGTTGGGGCAGGAGGGAGGTGAGGGAGTCAGGATTCCAGCAAGGTAATGGTTGGCATGCAGGGCTGCGGTGGGGACGGGCCTCTGAGGCTGAGAGAAGGGAATGAGCAGGATCTGGAAGGGCTGCCCTTGGGGCCGGAAAGGCAGGCCACGTGTCAGGGCCTCCGGGAGCCATGAGCCTGGGGGGCCTCTCCAGGTCAGTGTGGCCAGACCCTCGGAGGAGGAGAAGGGGCTAGGCACAGGCCTTGATGTGTTAAAGAGTGGGCAGATCCAACACAAGGTACACAAAGGCGCTTTTGAAGTTGCGTGGTGAAAATCTTCCTTCAGGCCTGTCTGCTCCTGTCCGCTGAACCAGAGACAGCACAGTTGCTGCGATGCGATCCCTCTCCCCTGCCCCACCCACGTCTAATATTGAGGGCCCTTACAGGCCCTGCAGGAGTGCAGGGAGGTGTCCCCCATTCCTAGGCCTTGCCATGTTCATGGGCTTTGCAGCCCAGGGTCCGGGCCCCTTGACCGGGGACCGTGCTGACCTCCTTGTCGGCTCTCTGCTCCCTGCAGGGACCAGGCCCTGGAGCAGGAGCAGCTGCTTCTGCACGACCGTCCCCACCTCAGCGCCCTGGATCTGGATGAAGATGAAGCGCCTCTCACCCCTGAGCACAGGTGGGGGACATGGGCACGGGAGGGGCAAGGGACTGGCCACTGGTGGGGGCGGGGAGGGGAGTCCCCGCACCTGCCTCTCGAGGCAAAGGACTTAAGTGTTGACTGACTCTCATTTTCGGACAGAGTGTCAACCAGCAATTTGTATGCATTTGTAAGTTCTCAAGGTGCCTCCTTTTCTTAAACCGACATTCAAGAAAACCTCTACATCCATTCATTGGTTACAGAAATATTTGATCACCTACTATGTGTCGGGGTCCAGTGTGGGCCTTTGAGGACACGGAGATGTGAAAACACGGCCTACTCTGCCCCAACTGTCCACCCAAATTTATAGAACCAGGTCTCTTGGGGAAATAACTCTACAGAACCATAGTCTAAGAGAAAACTGTCTTTAACGGGGAGAATATGGCCATGTGACATTTTTCATTTTCTCCCAGTGTGGGGAAAAAAATGTGGCTTTTGTCAGGACCTGTCATGGGGGGAGGGGGGTGTCCACCGGCCATGATCTAACTGGGCCATTGGCTGGAGGGAGGGCTGGTCTCATGCGTACTGCAGTGTCTCAGAGACGCCAAGGGACCACAGTCGAATCCAACGTCAGGGAACCCTGTTAGCCATCCATCTATCCACCTGTCGGGCCAGCCAGCCAGCAGACATCTACTGAGTCCAGCTTTGTACCAGGCTCTGTTACAGACTCTGGGGATAGAGCGAACACAAACCCAGACAGAAATCTCCGTCCTCCTGAGCGAAGAGAGGTGACGAGTGCTCAGGAGAGAGCACAAAGTAGAGAGGGGGCGGGAGGAGCATGGAAGGCCTGTGAGATGGTGCATGAGGGTCAGATGGCTGGCTTCTAGCAGGGCACCGTGAAGGAGGTGAGAGGCACCTCTAGGGGCCCTCGGGGGGAACCGTGGCGGCAGCCATGGAGGGGAGGGCTTGGGAGAGGAGGTCAGGGAGGCTAAGGGCGGGTTCTCCACTGCGTGAGCTGGCCACCCCTGCTGCAAACAGGATGCTCTGCCACCATGTCAAGGGTAGACTGCAGAGTCTGGGGGGGTGGGGGGGGGCGAGGGCAGAAGAAAGGAGACGGGCAAATGCGCCATGGCAGTCATCCTGAGAAGTAAGAGGCTGGGAGTGAGGGTGGGTGGTGAGGAGTAGGCACAGTCTGGATATATTTTTAGGGTAGAACTGACAGGATTTGTTGATGAACTGGATGGAGGATATGGGAGAAAGAGGGGAATCAAAGGGGAACCCCCCCAGGATTTGGGCCTGAGCAACTGGAAGGTTGGAGTTGTCTAATTAAACTGGGGAAGACTAAGAGACAAAGGCTGCCGTGGGGGCACTTGTGAGGTCAAGAGTTCATTTGGGGGATCCCAGGGGCGAGACCAAGGAGACGGCTTGGATCCTCTCTTCCAGAGAGGCGGGCTCGGGAGTCACCATGTGTAGGTGATGCTTCAAGCCGCAAACTGGATGAGATCACCTGGGGAGCAAGTATGTAGAGAGAACAGGGGCCCAAGGGGGCAGCATAGAGGTCACAGTGACCTTGACAAGAGCAGCTCTAGTGGACCGCTGAGGGTGAACCTGCCCATAGGAGAACAGGAGGAGAGGTCGAAAGAGAAAAGTGTGCACTACCTGGACGGGGGGAAGTAGAGTCAGGGTCGATCTTTCTGTACGTCTCCCTTCCTTTTCTTTCTTTTAATCGGTTCCTCCCTTCTCTCCTTCCCTCCTTCCTTTCCTCCCTCCCTCCCTCCTTCCCTCAGGAACCCAGTGTGCAGGAGGGGCTGGGGTGGACTGCAGGGGTGAGGTCGCCTCAGCCACGTGGCTGAGGGCAGGCTGGTCAACCCGCCCTAGATCGTCTGCCTGTCCAGGCTTCGCTTTTTTCCGTCAGCTTGAGTTAAGTGATTAAACATTGGTCTAAGCAGTGATGGGTCAAGTTTTTGTGCACAGTCTTACATTAGCTTTCTGCTTCCGCTTACTAAGGGAATGTTGAGTGACAACATACAGGCTTCTTTGGGGCCTCCATTTTAGGACCCCCAAATGGTTTACATTGTTTTATGAACATCACCGTGGCTGGCTGTTTGCTTTTTTCTCCTCAAGTTTTTCCGATAACCATCTCTGGACTCGATCAGGAATCGGCAAACTCTCTGTATTTGTAAATAGTAAATGTTTTAGGCTTTGAGGGCCGTACAGTCTTTGTGGCAACAACCACTCAGCCCCGCTGTTGGAGCAGGGAAGCCCCCATAGACAATACGTAAGTGAATAAACATGCCGGGGTTGCAGTAAAACCTCGTTCACAGCAGTGGGCAGGGGTTGGCCACAGACGCTCGTTTGCTGACCCCTGGCCTTGGTTAGGAGGACCCCCGGCCTCCTCACTGATACTTTCCACTGTGAACATCTGTGAGTGTTCAGATTGGAACAGCCATCCCACGTAGGGCGAGAACCACTCACACGCTGCCTAGAGGCCCAGAGAAGGGGTGCCGTGCGAGGTGCATGGTGAGCCCAGAACAGCAGATGTGGTGGAGTGTGGAGACTGATTGGAACCGCTGGGTTTGGGCTAAAAGGCTCTTTGGACAAGGGTGCCTTGGTGGTATCGTAAGTGATAAAAACAGTTGTCTCTCTGAGTCGGGCCTCATGGATTTGTTTCCAGGTTTCCTACTCAATGGATACGTAGCCTTGGAATGAAACCTTTTAAACCCTCTTTAAAATCTCAGTAGCAGGGCACCTGGGTGGCTCATACGGTTAAGCAGCTGCCTTCAGCTCAGGTCATGATCCCAGGGTCCTGGGATTGAGCCCCACATCGGGCTTCCAGCTCAGTGGGGAGCCTGCTTCTCCCTCTCCCTCTGCCTCTCCCCCTGCTTGTGCTCTCTCTGTCTTTCTGTCTCTCTCTCTCAAATGAATATATAAAAACTCTTTAAAAATAAAAAATAAGATCTCGGTGGCAAGTGTAACTATTTTAGCCCTTGACCTTTCTGAGTGCATCCAGGATTCTGGAAGTCATGGCTTGGAGGTTTTGCAGTTCCCCACAGAAAGGGAGTTATCTGGGGAACTGGCTTAAGCCAGGTGTCCCAGGCTTCGACATCGCTGATGATTTTCTGGGCACGTGACGTTTTCAAATAGTACTTTGAGGAAGCCTTTTTGACAACAGCTACTTCGAGGTGGTGGTTTTGATGTGGGATCATTTTGATGGGACCGTTTCTCTGCTTCCAAGAAAATTACTCACTGATACACAAAGCCAGCAGCGTCTTCCACCCCTGAACGGGGCCAAGGAGGGATGTGGGTCTGGCAGGGCTGGGGGCCAGCTGCCATCTGCCAGAGCAGCTGTCCGTGACCAGGAGTCACATGCCCGCCGTGGTTGCCCGCCGTAGAAGAGACCCCCCAAGCACGCAGAGCCCAGCATCCCCTCCTGCTCTAAGGACTGCCTTGCATCTTGAATGGATGCCATCCTATGTTCTCTATATCTTGAAGTTAAAAGACCTTATGTGTGTGCTGGGGCAGAGGACGGGGAATATTTCAACCCTAACATCATCCTTTATCCTCACTTTGGGGCTGCACCGGAAATCCCCAATTAGACCGGGGAAAGCCATCTCAGAATGCTTAATAATGCACATACGTTATATTTAGTGTCACAAAAGTCCCTTTGTATGACGGTTTGGGAGACAAGACTAAGAGCCTTTTACAGATGAGCCTAATTCCTATAGAATAATAATTCAGTAGTTTGCACTTTTTCCTTAATATCAGAGCAATATAAGCCATAGATCCTCAAAAACTGAAATGGCCTAGAAATGAACAAAACAGAAGAACGTTTTCCCGTTTGTGCGGTTGTTTGCACCAGCTGCTCGCAAAAGCCGACAGGAGCAGAAGATCCCTGGTGTTTTCATGTCATTTCCACACCTTGTGGACGTCCGTTCACCGTCCGGACGACCCTGTGATGTGCCTCGGCACCTTTCCTTGGGGCGGTGCCCAGAGAGTGGGGCACATTTCATCTGGCCCGCGGTGGGCTGCGCACTACGCTGCCTCTGCCTCCAGTGCCCGCTGCTTGTGTCCCAGACCCCGACAGGAGCCTGAGCGCTGCTCCCCGTCCACGTTCACCGTCCCAGGGCCCGGGCCAGCCTCCCGTGGCAGGAGGGGATGCCGTGCTTGCGGTTGGTTTTATTTTGCTGTTTTTATTGTTGTCAAATGTGTGTTCTGTCTCTACAAAATCAAGCAGAACACAGTTGTGTGAAGTAAACAGGAAACGTCTCCCCCTCCCCCCAGATCCTATTCCCTAGGGATGACTCCAGCTCACAGCTGGGCATGTCAGATGTGTGTGGGGTGTTGCATGTGTCTGAGAATGTGTGTGTGCCCATGTCTGTGTGTATACCTATGCCACACACACACACTTCCTATTCTGAAACTTGCTGTTTTCACCCACCAGTGCACTGTGGCCGGTCCTTAATGATATAGAGATTTACTTTGTTCTTAGGAATTGTCTTAACTGCCTCCCTTTCCCCCATTCCCTCCTAAAGGGGTCATTCAATCCTGACAATTTTTACCCCTCCCAGTAGAGTTGGAATGTATCCCTTCTTCTCTCTGTTCCTTCCCTGTCCATGGGACCCACCTCTGATCTACTAATCAGACTCACAGGGCAGGGCAGGACCTGGGCACCTGGACATCCCTGGGGCATCCTCCTGGTCACCAGAGCTTGAGGACTGGTGCCCCAGAAGCAGCAGCCAGGCTCCTTCCTTGTGCAGATGCCCTCCCTGACCCTGGCCACACCCAGGGCTTCTCTCCTTTGCCCCTGGCAGTACCGTGTAGGCAGTTTTGTGGTCAGCCCACTTGCTGAAGGCTCCTAGGCATGCAATGGCAGCCCACGCCTGACTCATCCTTCAGCACTTGGCACCCACATATCGTGGGCACTCAGTGAAAGTTTGAGCTGAACAAAGCCAATGAGTGGCACTGGGCTTGGGACCAGGACTTCTAGCTCCTGGACTAAAGCCCTGAGGAAGGGGCTGGGCTGCAGGACAGAGTGGAATGGGGAAGAGCTCCTGAGTCTGCATCGCGTAGGCTGCTCCTTTACCAGCAGGTGGCGCTGTCCTCCCCCCAGTCTTTTCCCCACCAGGCCACCGTCGCAAGGCAGGGGCACCATCTGGCTTTCCCTGGCCCCCCTCCAGGCTGCAGACCAGGTGCGCCTGCTGACACTCGCCTCTCCGGCTCCTTGCTTTGCCAGGATGCTGGTGGAGAGGTTCTCCGTGTCACTGCGGGTCATCCCCCCAGTCCATCCCGGGGAGACTGTGTTTCTACCCAGGCGTCAGCCCCTGCACTACATCCTGGACCATTCACGGCTGAAGCCACGTAGCGCTCTGGAAGGACTGTTCCTCAGGTAAATGTCGTCGGCATGGGATGGTCAGGCCTTGTCCCTCATGGAGCCCAATGATGAGGACTGGCCCAAATGAGGAAATTCAGAGCTGTGCTCGAGCCAATTTGGATACGTCAGCTTTCAGGACTGTAGATGAAACGTCCCACATGTCTGCTTATAATATTTAATTTACTGATTTAGAGGCACATACTTTAAAAAGCCCTACATTGTAGCAAATATTAGGTCGGTGGTGTATTTATGCATTCATATTGCTTTTTCCTCCCCCGCACCCCAGTTTCATGGAACGACTGTAGTCAGAGTCACCAGACATGCCTTTGGGGTGATGTCTCCAGCAACACTGGAGCCACTTTCTGGGCCATCCAGCAGTGTTCCAGAGCACGTCATCGTTGCTTCCATCTGCTCATTGGAGACACCACCCTTCTTCCCTCTGTGTGCAGTGCTAACAGTGAAAAGTTTGTCCCTGGCCCTAAATGCACACTGTGTAACATTAGGACAGCTGCCCGTTGCACTCCACCATGGAAGGAAATTCACGCTCATTATCACACAGCCACGGGCTATGTTGCTTTTTAAGGGGTTTTTAACAACCTGACCACAGTCATATCCCACACTTGCAGTTGTGAGTTCATCCAGCTAAGAATAAGAGAGAAAGCCCGCGGGGCCCAGTGCAGCTGTCCACTCATGCTCATGAGACCGACGCCCTGCTGGGCCTTGGTAGCCAAGGGGGCTGGGGAGGAGGCCGCGGGGCCACGCCAGCCAGTAAGGAGCACAGCGGTTGAGCTATCTCTGGTCTCTTGAAAGCAGGAGTCTTGTTGTCATTTTAGCCATGCAGGGCTTCCTTAGGTCTGTTTGACAAATTCTAAAGCCATCTGACTATGAGGGGAAGTTTCAAGTATACGTAGAGAGCACAGTATAATGACGCCCCATACAGTCAGCACGCAGCTTCAACAGCCATCAACTCAAAGCCAATCCTGTTCCGTCTCCACCCCTGCCCACTAACATCGTCCCCTCAGGAGTATTTTTTAGGCAAATCCCAGACACTCATAATTGAATCTGTAAGTACTTCAGTGTGTGTCTCTAAAAGGTAGGACTCTATCTTTAGGTATAACTTAAATGCCATTATTACACCTAAAAAAGACAAATTCTTCATACCATTGGTATCAGTCGGTGTCCAGATTTCCTCGGTGGTCTTCTAAAGGTGCGTTATGTTGTTGCAATCAAGATCGGAACAAGGCCCTAACGTCACAGTTAGACATAATGCGAATGGTGAGAGAATATTGCATAGCACTGATGCCTCAACATATTGAACCATTTTCCTCAGCGTAGATGTTACTTGCAGCTTTTCTCTTTTATAAGCACTGTGGTAGAGAACATCTTCACACACAGGTTCTTGTCTGGAGCGTAGCCTCGGAAGCGACGTGAGGTGACTGGACCCGAGGGTCTGCATATGGTAAAGGCTGACGTCGCCACGCTGAGAAGGTGTCTAATAAAGGCATGATGACGAGGGGGCAAAAGAAACAGTGAGGGTTGAAGGGGAAAAGAAGGATGGCGGCGCTGGAGAAAGGGGAGGGGTGGAGAGGGGCGGGGAAGGAACAGGAGAGAGGAGAGGAGAGAGGAAGGCGTCTCGCAGAGCTGCCTCGGCCGGCCACGGTCTGTGTGACAGCAGGTTTCCTGTCCCAGACTGGACGGCCGGCAGGAAGTGTTTGACAGACGAGAGGGCCCATGCAGCGGTGACCTGGGGGCCGAGCAGCCCTGCCAAGTGGGGCCAGGTGGCCGGCCAGCTTCCCCGGAGGGAGGAATTCAGACCCTCCTCCCTCAAGTATGCTAATGAGGCACCGGAGAGGCGGCCTTGCCAGCCCCAGGAGCCCAGGGCCTTTCTGGAGGAATGCCCGCCGCCTTCCACATGGTCTGGGCAGGGGGCCCCTGCTACACAGTGGGTAAGGGCCACTTCCTGAAGGTCACCATTTAGCCTTGGGGTCACTCTTATTTCCTGTTTGTGCCAAGGACTTCAAGCCCAGACACAAGAGAGGGAAATAGTGGTTCAAGAATTACCCCGTTGTGTTCAGCAGAAGCATGAAAATGAAGGAAAAATTAAAGGTTACTTGATCTCTCAAGAGGCAGTATGGTTCAGTTTGGGGCCGCACAAAAAGTCAACACTTTGTGAGATGACAGGTAACTTCTATTTTCCTTATTACACTCTTTTGTATTTTATGAACACATCTCATTTTTAGAGGTGTTGGCGGGGGGGAAGTGAATGCGAGTTTTAAAACCTACCTCTCGAAATAGCTCCACGTCTCCTTACCCCTCTGGGAAGAGGGGTCTCATCTTCCCACTGCACAAAGTGGGCACTCTTGGCACGGGTCGCAGGCAGGTGCGGGAGGCCTGGGCGCCTGGGCTCCAGGCCTCGGACTCCCAGGCTGCACCTACACGGCTTTCTGTGCAAGCACGCGTCTCCTAGAGCCCACAGCCCCGGGATCGGAGATGGCCTGGCCAGTCCGCTCTCATTCATCACCCAGCTGGATGTGTGACCTTAGGGCAGTTCCCTGGAAGCAAAGTCACATGCCTTTATGACAGAAGTTGGTACCAGGGGCTGACATTTTTCCTCCCTTGACAGCCATTCAAAAGGAAATCCGATCCCCCTGAGCGGAGAAGCGCTGGGACCTATGCCCATATGCAGCTCAGAGGCCAGAGCGATCTCCCTGGGAAGGGTGGAGATTGCCCGCTGAATGATTCATGGTCCTCCCTGGGCCCCCAGGGTGCGCTGGAGGGTCAGGGGGGTGTCCGCCCCGTTCCAGTGGGGTGTTCACTGTGTGTGCTCAGGGAGCCCTTCCTCCAGGAGCACGGCTGCGGGCCGGAGGAGGCTGCTGGATCTGAGCCATGTGGATGTCCCTGTGCTTGTGCACCGGGTCTCCCTGAGCCCCCCCCTCCCAGCTTCTGTTTTGCCAGGATCTGGTGTTGCTGACAGGCGGGTTTGAGGACCTGGGGGGTGGGAGAGAGGCGAATGGGGGGTTCCCGCAGGACCAGCCAAACAGTTCCTGGCTTCGCGCAGGACAGAAATCAGATGTGAGTCAGCAGAAGGTGAAAGAGTTTAGTGAAGATCTACAAAGAGAGACACAGACGGGGCGTCCGGAGGAGTGGGAAAGGAAAAGAGCCGGAGTCTTGTCTTTGTTCAGGGTCTGAGGTTTTATTGAGGATGGTGGCCTGATGTATGCGTCCCGTCAGTCAGACATCCAGGAACCGGTTAGAGCAAAGATGAGAGCCCAGGTGTTGCTTCAGTGGTCTGAAATATGCATATGAGAGCTTCCTCCCATCCTTCTCACCTGGTCCTTTCTTAGATGTTATTTATTCTAGAGAATCATTAACTCCTTGTCCGTTCCGAGGGAGACAGAAGCTATTTGCATTACCAGGCATGTGTAAAGTGAGGTGGGGGTGCAGGTCCTAGCAAGAACAGAAACAGGATAAGAAGCAAAAGAAAAAAAACACTTTTTTTCTCATGGGGTCCCTTCTGTTTCCCCGTCTCACTGGCATGCTGCAGTTGAAGCCTGGGTGAAATAAATCCAGTAGTTACAGAGTGTGGACGGAGCTGAGCCGCCCAACTGGCTCCAACTGCCCCCAAAAATAAAGAGCCAGCGGAAACAGCCAGTGGGCCGTTGCTGGGATCCCTGGACTTCTGACCTGAAGGGTGCTCACTCATCTTGAGACAAAGGGAAAAGAGAAAAAGAGGAGGAACAGGGATGAAAGCTCTGACCATTATTGTTTCTGTCCTCCCTAGGCATTTTACTTAAACTTGCATTTGAGGAACTTGGGAAAGACACAGAAAGTGATACTGTATAACTACACTTGGTGCTTATCCCTCTGCCATCACTTGGGATTCCCAAGGCATTTGGATGCTTTGCCTTCCAGGGCTGCTGCCCAAAAACTGGATGATAGAGAGCCTAGAGGAATGTTAACTCGGGCATTATCAGGAACACACAGTCCAACTAGAAAGTCACAGCTCTGCGCAGGAGCCCAACCTGCTGACCCAGGCTGGCCTGTGTTTTGTTTGATTCTCCTTTGGGAGAATCCCCCCTCTCACTTTCCACCATCTCCCCTTACTTCCTTCTGCTCCTGCGGCCCTCTGTCCTTGCCACGGACTGTGGCTGCCTCTCAGCCCAGGTGGGAACCTCTCTTACTGGGATCCTCAGAGTTGACAGCTGGGGCTTCTCGCCCAGGAGGCTCTGTCCCTCCCCTTCTCACTCCCGGGTCCTCTGACATTCTCGGGATGACTTCTGACTTAGCATTGGCTTTGCAAAAGGCAGAGGCACCCAGATGGACCCCATGTCTGCATTCTTGGCCTGTGGACATGACGTGGGTTTTTGAAAACTTAAGTGGATTCTGTAACCCAAGGTTTTTGAGCTTTCAGTGCACACACCTACTTTGCCCACCCTTTTCCTCCAGGCTTCCCCTCCTGCCACAGATCAGGGCAGCGTCTGTGCAGTCGGCCTTGTCCCTTGCATTGAAGGTGAGAAGGCTCGGGGTTCCATGGGGTGAAGCAGCATTACCCTCCCTGAGCGCGCACACTAGGCTTGGCCCCAGCGGCCTGCAGAGATTCCGTGCATCTCACGTAGCTCTAAGCACAGAATTCCTTGAAAGCCATTCGTTTCACGGCACAGCTGGACCCTGCCCTTCCTGCCTAGCTCTCGCTCCTTGCCTTACAGGCGAAACCTCACTGGGCAGCAATGAACTTGAAGGCAGGCTGATCTTTCCTCTGGCAGAAACTGAGCTGCGAGGCTGGCATAGCCAAAAGGAGACAGTTGCAACCGAAGGGTATCGCTCCCTCAGAGCAGCAGTTGGAAATGTGCTGATCTGAGCCAACAGGGGCTTGTACAATCAGTTCTCCTACTGAGAAGCTGGTGGGGTGCCTCCTGAGCAGAATGCCAGAGCCAGAGTCCCTGGAGCACCAGTCTGCTTGCCACATGGCCTCCGGCCAAGCCCTGCCAATCTGTGAGGTCTTCCAGGCATTGTTCGCTTGGGTATTGTCTGCACTTGGGGTGCTGTGTTGGACCCGTGCGTGCATTGCAGGGTCAGCCCGTGAAAGTGTCCGTGTGACAGAGCATGTGAATTAGAGCAGAGTGTGCCAGCAGCCCTGGGGTGCACACGTGTTTGAATGTACAAATAAAGGTCTATTTTAGAGCGGTCAGCTTCACAGACATAGGAACAAAGCCGCTTTCTCCTCTGAACTTAAATAATTTGGACAAAAATATACCATTTGTAAATTGCCTGGACATACTCAAGGAGACAGCAGCTTGGCTCAGAGGAGAATCTTTGTTTTGGAGCATTCTGTTCCTGGCAGATTAAAATACGTCCTTTTTAAAAAGGAGAAGAAGAGGTTGGGCTGACCAAAGAAATTTCTATCCAGAGTCATGACTTTAAATGCCATCTGAAATGTTCTTTGCGTGGATTTGGCCACTAAAAAAAGAAGGGCAGACCTGAAATTACTTTTGTCATTTCCTAGAATCCCTGATCATTGCCTTAGGGTCACCATCTAGAACTAGAGAGCAGAGGCACGTTCACAAAATACAGAGAGAGTAGGAGAAGCCTGCCCCAAACCCAGCCTTCCTGGGGGTAACCGGGAGGGGCGATGAAGTCCAGGCAGCCCCTCGGAAGTGACTTCTGAAGCACCTTCCACCAGATGAACTATATGAACTATATCAGCTGGTTTTACAGGGACGTGGGCTCCTGGCCGTGCACACAGTCTACCCGGGCGGCTGAGTACTCTGCGCGTTGGCCTTTTGGTTCGGAGAGCTCCAGGAGCAGGGAGAGGCCCAGCAGGGTCCGGTCGGGAGGAGAAACAGGGTAGGAGCTCAGGCGGGAGGCGAGTCTCAGTGCCATCCCCCCTCGCCTCTGCCCCTCCCATGGTTTCTGCAGAATCCTCTGTGGCACCCTTGTGCCTTGTTCTTTCCAGAACAGCTCCGTCTTGGGCCCCTTGCTGTTATTTGCCCATCTTCTCAGGTGTCCTTTGTTTCGGAAAAACACAAGACTGGGCAGAAAGGCTCTGTGTAACCAGACCCCAGACGTGGGCCCCACGTGGGCCGTGCGGGTAATTCTGTCCGCCCGTGGCGGCCCCGGGGCGCTGGGCTAAGAGCCTGACTCCTGGGTTCTCTCCTCACCTCCCCACAGATCCTTTCTGCAACCTCGGTGAATACCTTCGTTTCC
Organism: Ursus arctos; assembly: GCF_023065955.2. NCBI lineage: Eukaryota > Metazoa > Chordata > Mammalia > Carnivora > Ursidae > Ursus > Ursus arctos. Next base: position 11,877,606 of record NW_026623100.1, read on the forward strand.
TCCTCTGCCACAAGAAAAGGACAAAATGTACTGTCCAGTCGTGTGCTTAAAACACTTAAGAGATGTTTGTGGAGATCAAATGATTCCGGTGATGGTGCGGGCTGTTTTTCCTTCTGGCAGCTTCTGGCACCAGGGTCTCTACCCGTTTTTGTCCAGAGCTGTTGCTGCCGTGATTCCCGCCTCCGGTGGCCTCACTGAGACAGGCGTGTTGAGGAAAGTCTGACAGGCCGCCTGCGTGGAGGGCCCCCCACCCACCCCCGACCTCATTCCTCTGCCTCCGCAGCTGCCCGCCAGCCCAGCAGCTGTCCTTCCTGCGCACGGGCCTCCTGAGCAACCTTTACCTGCACCCCCCCGACTGCCCCGTGGCCCTGCTCCAGTGGCTCTTCCAGGTGAGGAGCACGGACCTGCCACTAGGTGGCGGGAGCACGCTGGCCGAACAGCCCGGGCAGGGCCGTGGCGCGGGGGGCGGGGTGGGGGGGGAATGGGCCCGCCCCATTTCTGGCTTTGGGTGCTGCCGGGTGTGTCCCTGCCCGGGCAGAAGGGGGGGGCAGTCTAGAATGCCCCCGTCATCACGGAGTTCAGGGACCAGCCCCTGGTCTCCCTCCACCCCCCCACCCCCTGCACCACCAGAGCGTGTGCCTCTCGCGGTGTTGCCTGTACCGCCGCTCCCTGCTACTCAACAGGTGCTTGCATCGCGTCCAGACTCCCAACGCACAGGTCCGGGCCCCGCAGCGCCCTTGGAAGTGTGAGGGCCCTCATGAATTTACAGCTGGGTGTGTGCGCAGGTGTTTGAGCGTTTGCCTCTCTCCGTGGAGTCGGAGGGTGCCTGGAAAAGTAGAACAGCAGCTCTGCCTTCCCCTTTCTTCTCTTCCCCTGGCGGCTGGAACATTTTGGCTTGGGGCAACATGCATTCTGCGCTGGGGCTTAAAACCTCCACCCTGAGAAAGGCAAGCCAGCAGGGATAGCCAGGGACCAACTGCTGTCATCTGAATGCAAGGCATGAGGATGCTGGCCTTGGCCCCCACCCAGGGCCATCCTTGCCTGGGGACCAGCAGGTCACCAGTTCCAGCTGGTGTCATTCCTGCCAGTTGGGAGCTGGACCCCAGCTGTAAATTAGAGCCACCATGCAGGGTGGATTGTTCTAGGAACTCCTCAGCCTGGACAGACTGGCTGCCTTCCAGAAAAGGCCCTCCTGCTCTCTCCTCTCCCTTCTGGGATCCTTCCCATCGTGCCCCTCTCTGCCCCAGAGGAAAAAGACACCCTCAGCTCCTGGGGCCCTAGAGTGTGGCTTCTGCCCTCGCCCCTCCCCCGGGCCCAACGGGACTGGCAGGCCGGGAACAGGGAACAGTGCAGCCATTCTTCTCTGCCCCTAGTCAGTGCAGTTTCTCTCTGCTCCTTGCACAGTATATAGCCAAATGCACAATCAGGCATTGGGAGGCACAAAGAGCCCATCTGAGACGTCGCCCACAGAGGGTCCTTGTGTGACCCTGACACAGCATGGAGTGCCTTCCCTGTCAGCCCCAGAGCAGCGGGTGAGCCCCGCTCTTATCCCACCTCTGTCACCTCAGCAGGGGGCCGTAGAAGAGAGGACCCAGCCCCCAGGCCAGACAGACACTAGGTGTGAGTTCTAGCTCCGCCACTACTACCCTGTGACCTTGGACGAGTTGTTGAATGTCAGCTCTGTGCCTCAGTTTCTTACTTTGTAAACTGGGACCGACAGTCTCAGGTGAAGACTAAGTGAAGAATTCCTGTGACCTGCCTTGTCCTTATGGTCCCACCACAGCTCTGCCCAGGGCCCAGACATCATCGGGAGGGGATGATGTTAGTGCAGAGGCTCTGGCTGTCCATCTTCGGGAAGGAGAAACAAAAGCTCCCGCTCCCCTCACAGCTGAAGCCAGATAAGTGAAAGGGGTGCATTTGGCCTTGGGAGCCTTCTGGGCGAGACTCTGCCCAACGTCTTTGTCTCCGGAGGGGGAAGGAGGAGCAGGGCAGCTGAGGTCTTACGGGCCTTAGCAGGGTGGCCTCTGCTATTTCACTGTGGAGGTTTCACCACTTGGAATATGTACTCCTACAGAAACAGTAGCTTTCATTCATTCCTTCATTCATTCCCAGGAATGGGTTGAGTTCCTGCTACAGAGTAAGCTCTAGGAATAGAAAGATCTTGGAAATGGTGTCCCAGGTGAATGCACAGAATGCGGCCGTGGTGCTCAGCCCATTTCAGAGCCTCACACTGTTAGTGGGGAGTATGGTTGGAAGAAGGCAGAACTCCACGGGGGCTCCCTGAAGCCGTCAGTGGCATTCTCCTAAAGGTGAAGGCGTGGTTCCTGGGATCCGAGGGCAGGGATTTGGCTGGGCCTCGGGAAGAGCTGGAACCAGGGTGGGGAAGGTGTAGGGTCCCAAGACAGGCCTCAGTTTCTCTCTATTCACCAGGCTCCATGGCCAAGTTAATTCCCAGGAAGGAGAGTCTTACTGGCCCAACAGCGGTTAAGTGACACCCCCCCCCCAAGTCCAATCAAAAGCAGCTGGGTGAGTAGGGTCACAGAGCTGCTGGGGCCTCATGTATATGCCTAGGGTTGATCTGAGAGCTAGGGGATAGGACAGCTAGGCAGATTTCTCCAACCCCACTCAATCAACTGTTTTTTGAGCAAGGACATCCTGAGTTCCCATGGAGCCTAGATCCTACTGCCCACCACCCCTCCTCCTTCTAGTGGAGTGCACGGTGGCCAGTGGGTGCATAGGCTTTGCCTTAATGCTCACGAATTACTGAGCTCGTCACTGGAACCTTCATGTGTACCTCAAGCAAGATGAGCCTTGCTGGGGAGAGCGGACAAAAGCTGGTAGCGTATGCTGTCAATAAATGTATATTCTTGTTGGAAAATGATAAGCATGAAGAAGTTACAAGAAGCTTTGAGAGGAAGAGGAAGGCAGAGTTCTGGTATCACAGGCCGGATCCTTGGGAAGATGACTGTGAAACTTGGTTTCCCTGAGGTTCCCTGGGGAGGGCTCCCAAGAGCCACACCTCCAGCAGAGGGAGAGCAGCTGGGAGAAGGAGAAGCTAAGTGGCAGAGCAGATTCAGGGGGCCCCAGCCAGTTCTGCAGGGTGCTCTGGAGTGGGGTGACCCTTTAGAGTTGTCCCAGTGGAGCCTTTGGACTCCAGCGTCGGCCCTGCCAGTTATCAGACTAAGGCTGCACTTGGAGAACAGGTGTGACCTTGAGTGAGACACTCCCTCCCTGCAAGGTCAATGCCCAGAGAGGGACTTGGTCAGGGCTCTCAGCAAGCAACAACCCCAGCCCCTGGGGATGAGAGCTTCAGGCCTGAAGAGGGGATGTGCCCAGACTGTCCGCCACAGCGGGCTTTGCCCCAGCACCCTCAGAAGGACGGCATCACATGCAGCATGGCTGGCCACGGGCAGGATCAGAGCTGTCAAGGCGCTGCCCCACCTCCGAGGCCTGGCCTCATCTGTGGGTCCCCAGGCTGGATGGCCCTGGTGGGGAGGGTGCTCTCCCATTGTTCATCTCCATGTCATGTTCTCTCCACATTTCAAATCCCCAGCTTATGGCCCTCAGACTCAAGGAGCATTCGGGTAAGGATCCCAGTGAGTTTGAGTCACATGGGTGACCTTGCACCTACCCACCAGGTTATCTGAGGATCCGTACTCAGTACTAAGTCCTTCCCAGAGCCAGTGGCCTATAAGTTAAGTCAGTGACCTGGAAATGATGTAAGGATCATGGAGAGTAGCTGGCTTGTCCTTATCCAGCTGAGTGTACTTAGTGCTTTCGAGCTGTGTCTCCTCCTCACACTGGCCCCTGCCCTGGAGGGGCATGGCTGTGGCCACGGGGAGTGAGGGGCACAAGGACCAAGACTCTCATACGGGGAGCAGACAGAGTAGGAGATTTCAAGTCACATACGCCTGGGATTGAATCCTGGCTTTGCTGCTTACTGGCTGTGTGACCCTGGGGAAGTTGCTTGACCCCTCTGAGCATGATTTCCTCATCTGTAAAATATCAATAATGTCAATATCCTTCTACCATGTGGACTTGTGAGGGTTAAATGGGATTATGTAATATGAATTAATAAAGGTTTACTACCCTTATACCATAATGTTATTATACCAGCTAACCTAAACTGCTTCTTTTTTTTTTTTTCGTCCTCCTAGCTGCTGACATGGCCTCCAGAAACTTCTTCAGGAGCCTTTAGTCTCCTATGGGATCTCAGCGTGGATGGGCTCTTCCATCAGTCTGGTCAGTACTAGGGAGCAGGGTGGAGGCTTGAGCCCTGAGTATCCAAGCTCGAGAGCGTACATAGTACACAGCTCTCAGCAGCCTTGGAGCCCAGCGTGCAGGAGAGGGGCTGGGCGGAGGGGGGGGGGGGACATTGCATCACCACGACATGGAGACATCAGGCCATCTTTGGCTCTGGCTCCGGCATTAGTAAAAAGCTGAGCCAACAGGCTCCTTGGCACTTTGATCTGGCTTCAGATCCATATCACTGTGGCCAAGTCCAGGCTGACCTCACAGACTCTTGGGATCCCAGAACAGTCTGGAAGGTGAGTTTTCTGGATTTAAGGGGATAGCTTGCCTCTAAGCTCTTCCTGAAAGCCCCAGTTTGCTTGGGAGGGTTTCAGGGACATCTGCATCAAATCAGGGAGGCTCCTTGCGTTGGAGTCACGAAGGGAAAGGGCCTTGAAGCTGTGCCGCCACCAGCCGTCCCCCTTGGCTCCTAGGACATCGGAGGAGCCCCTCAGTTTTGTCTGGGCAAAAATAAGAGCCTTGAGTCTATACCTTGGTCCTGGCATCGAAGGGGTGATTCAAGTCACCTTTATCCTTGAGGATGTTTAGAGTCCCACAGAGCAATCAGTTTTCCCTTTAGTGGCTGTGCCCTTCCCAGGCTGGTCTCATTTGGTACCTGAACCTAGACTTTTGGGCACCAAAAAATATCATGTAGCCAGTGGAAAGGTGCTTACGGCAGACAGGGAGAGGGATTCACAGGTGTCCAGGCCCCACCTCGCCCACAGCTGTAATCTGCCCACATTCCCCACGAAAATGCGAAAGCACGTCGCTTGGAAGACCAAAGTTATAGACCCATGAGGCACCACCCAGCCCCTGCCCCACCAGCCCTTCGGATTTCTGCTTTTGTGTCTCTTGTACTTCAGGAGTTGGCTGAGCTGAGGCCCATCTGTCAAATGAGAGCATTCCAGACTCCTCCTGCTACCCCCTCCCCCACCCTCTGCCCCCCATCTGCACGCTGGGACCCTTGTAACTGAGGTCTTCTGAATGGCACCAGTCCCGGCCTCCCCACCCTTTTCATAACCTCTGCCCCTGCGGCCTGGGCTGCCCTTTCTTGAGCCTCTGGGGCCTCCTCTGCGGCATGCCTGCCCTTTTGGGGAACAGAGGCCGGCCTTGTCCTGCTCCTCTCCTCCATGCAGTGGTATGCATCTCCTCCCGCAGGGGCAGAGGGGCGTCCCACTCGTCTTTGCTTCTTGCCACATTGTCCCTATTTGCCTTCCGTCGGGAGGGCCAGGAACCTGCCCTGGAGTTCCCAGACAGTTCGGCTCTGGCTCCAGAGCATTTCTCCTGGCATCACCTGAGAGCCCAGCCTAGGCTTGTCTTTCTCTCCCATTGGAATAGAGACTGGCCTAGAGAATTCCATGCCCAAGGTCGGGATCTTGGCTGATTTGGGGAAAGTCAAAGGCCAGGTCCGCAAAAGAACCTAAAGCAGGGACTTAAACATTTGTACACATACATTCAGAGTAGCAGTAGTCACGATAGCCAAAAGGTGGAAGTAACCCAAATGTCACCGAAAGATGAGTGGATAAACAAAACGTGGTATACACACGCAGCAAAATACTGTTCAGTGTTAAAAAGAAGGGAAATTCGGACACATGTTGCAACATGGGTGGACTTTGAGGACCTTACGCTCAATGAATAAGCCAGACACAAAAGGACAAATGCTTTCCACTTATGGGAAATACCTACAGGTGTCAAATTCTTAGAGACGGAAGGTAGAATGGTGGTTGCCAGGACCCAGGAGAAGAGACAATGGAGAGTTAGTGTGTAATGGGCACGGAGTTTCAGTTTGGGAGGATGAGAAAGTTCTGGAGATGGACGGTGGAGACAGTTGCCCAACCATGGGAGTGTACTTAACACCACTGAACTGCGCACTTCAAGATGTTAAGGTGGAAAACTTTGTGTTATGTGCTTTTTCCCGTAATTAAAAATAAACAAGTTTAGAGACAAGAACTAGGTACCAGCAGAGAATCTACCAAAAGCTGGAACTAAAAATCAACCACCAGTTCAAGAAGCACGTGCAAGGTTAAGTTAGAGCGAGGAGTGATGTAAAAGGAAGTCATGCTGCTCGGGATTTGTTAGCAACTTGCGGTGCTCCGTGTGTCCCTGTCCTCTGTGGGACACAGCCCCCTGGGGCAGAACCTTGAGCTGCCTTCCGTCCCGTTTGGAACTATGATTGCTGCATGTGTTTTCAGGTTGCCTGGCCTTTCTCTTTTGTAAAATGGGGAGATTTGCATGTGTGTACATTTCCATTCCTCCTAGAGTCTGTGGTGAGTGGCTCTTTTTCCCAGACTATCCTGGGGAGTGTTTTACACTCTCACCTATATCCCAACATGCCTCCCAAGTAAAGGGACAGCTGAGGCGGGCCCAGGCTTCAGAGCGGACTGTTAGAGGTGCACTCTGGGTACTGGGGCTGAGGGCCGAACAGAGTTCAGGTCCAGGGGTCACTGGGGTTTTGGGGTATGGTGGATACTGTTTTCCTAGATTGAGAAGAAGCACAGGTCACCGGTTAAAAGCTCCTTGGTGAGCTTGGAGAATGGGATATTTCAGAACACTGACATTTTTCACTACAGGGGGTGTTTATGCATTTATTTAGAAAACATCCATTGAGGGGCGCCTGGGTGGCACAGCGGTTGGGCGCCTGGGTGGCACAGCGGTTAAGCGCCTGCCTTCGGCTCAGGGCGTGATCCCGGTGTTCTGGGATCGAGCCCCACGTCAGGCTCCTCCGCTGGGAGCCTGCTTCTTCCTCTCCCACTCCCCCTGCTTGTGTTCCCTCTCTCGCTGGCTGTCTCTATCTCTGTCGAATAAATAAATAAAATCTTAAAAAAAAAAAAAAAGAAAGAAAAAGAAAACATCCATTGAGTGTGTCCTGTAGTCGCTAGCTTGCTAGATGGCAGAGGGAGCTGCAGAGATGCACAAGGTGTGGTTCCTGCCCTCAGAAGGCTGACAGCCACGTGGGAGGGGACGAAATGCACAATTACAACAGGAGACGGACACAGACACGACACGGTGGGAATTCCAAGGAGAGGAAGATTCCTTCTAGCCAAATGGGGTTGGGAGTGCAGGGAGGCTGGAGACAGGGAGGGCTTTGTAGAAGAGAGGGCAGTTGACTCATCTCTCAAAAGATGTATAAGGCAGGGATTGTGAACTCACTTGCCTGTGGGGACCAAGTGAATCCATGACTAGAGTAAGCTCTTGTCCGAAGAGGCTAGTAGGTCTGTTCTTGCCAGATCTCCCCGTTTTCAAGAGAAGCCGTGTTTTAGTTGGGATGTACTTTGACTCTAAGTAACAATTAAGAGAATTAAGGACCCGATTAAGAGAAGTTTATTATCTCGCATGACAAGAAATCCAGAAGCGGGGGGTTCTATGGTACGTTCAGCAGATCTGCAGTATCAGGGCTCGGGCTTGGCTTCTGGATTTCGCTTCTCACTACTACTCCTCACAGTTGCAAAATGGCTGCCATAGCTCCAAGCATCATCATGTTCTCATGACACAGCAGTTCAAGGCAGAAAGAAGGGTGGAGGAGACCAGGTCATTCCTTCTCGTACTTTTGTCTCTTTTTATCAAGACACTCCATTTTGTTTCGTTAGACAGAACTGTGTAACAGGCTTTGGAGGACACTTGCCGTGTTTTCTGACTGTCTGGAACTCTTTGAACACCCTGACTATGTTTGAAGAATTTTTAGTCTCATGATCCTACCCCTCCAGGGTAGAATTCTGGAGACTCACTCTTCCAGCCTCCTATTAAATATTTGAATTTTTAGTTTTGGAATTTCCAGTTAGTTCTGTATAATATTTTTTATAGTTTCTATTTCTCTATTTTTTATAATTTCTATTTGTTCATTCAACATGAGCATATTTTCATTTCCCACTTTGAGCATAGCTGTAATAGCTGCTTTAAAATCGTTGTCTGTTATTGTAACATCTGGATCATCTAATTCATTAACATGGAAAAATAAGTATGAAAGTGAACAATTATTTAGAATGAGTAGAGAAACCATACTGAATACTGTACCTTGGGAAGTTCACGTCCCCTTCTCCTGGATATCTTTAAGGGTTTTCCCAGAAATGTTCACGTAGAAATGCCCACTGGTTGTAGCCTGGCTTCCCTACCTAACCTAGAACATTCACAGGGGGCTGTGCACGGGAGGGCCCCAGAGCTTAAGCTTCATAGGCTTTTTAGTCAATTGGCTTCTGACACGTAATAAATTGTTTTCTGTTCAAACAGTGAGAGCTTCTCTCTGTTGCCTGTGGCTCGGAGTTCTGACTGCTCCGATAGCCACCCCAGGCCAGTCCGTGCGGAGATAAGTGGGGTGACATGGTTCATCCACTGAGGCGGACTGGGTTCCCTTAACGGGGAGGAAGGGGAGCATGGCTGCTGTCTCAGCAGCCAGCAGAATCTGCCTTAGCCGGAATACCGACATTTATGTGAAATCTCCTCCTGGTAACTAATTCAGTTACAAGACCAAAGCCCCAACCCCCACTGTGAACCCATCTGCAGCCTATATTCAACAGTCGATGGAATACAGCTCCACTGGTTTGCAGCCCTGGGGGTAGGATTCAGGTGTGGAGAGATGCAAGGGTAGCAGGAAACAGTGGGAACAAAGACAAGGAGGAGGGGAGAGTAGGACTTCCTTCAAGGGGGCAGAGTAGGGGATAAAACTGGACGTTTGGGGCCAAATCTTGGAGGACAGTGGGGACCATTGTAGGCACAGTGAAGCTTTATTAATATTTATTAAGACTAGTACAGAATTGGAGTTGTTTAGATGTAATTCACACACCATGTAATTCACCCTTCTAAAGTGTATGATTCAATATGATTCATAGAGTTGCTCAACCATCACCACTATCTAATAATTCCAGAACATTTTCATCACCCTGGGAAAAAACCTCATACCCATCAGTGGTCACTTCCCACCCCCACTCCTCCTAGCCCCTGGCAACCCCTAATGTGCGTTCCGTCTCCATGAACTTGCTTATTCTGGACATTTCATATACATGGAATTATACAATATGCGACCTTTGGGGTTTTTTTAAAGATTTTATTTATTTGAGAGAGAAGGAGCAAAAGAGAGAGAATGAGCAGTGGAGGCAGAGAGAGAGGGAGAAGCAGACTCTCCTCCGAGCAGGGAGCCCGATGTGGGGTTCTATCCCAGCACCCTGGGATCACAACCTGAGCCGAAGGCAGACGCCCAACCGACTGAGCCACCTGCGTGCCCCAATATGCAACCTTTTGTATCTGGCTTCTTTCACTTAGCATAATGTTTGCAAGGTTCATGCACCTTGTAGCATGTATTAGTTCTCCATTCTTTTTTATGGCTGAATAATATTCCATTGTATGGATATACCATGTTTTATCCATTCATCCGTTGATGGACACTTGGGTTGTTTCCACTTTTTGGCTATTGAGAATAATGCTACTATAAACATTTGCACACAGGTGTTTATGGGGGCATATGTTTTCCATTCTCTTGGTTATATTCTTAATAGTGAAATTGCTGGATCATATGGTGACTGTATAGTTAATTTTTTGAAGGACTGTCAAACTATTTTCTGAAGTGGCTGCATCCTTTTACATTCCCACGAGCAATGTATGAGGCTTCCAGTTTCTTCACACCCTTGCCAACATTTGTTATTGTCCATCTTTTAATAGCCAAGCTAGTGGGTGTTAAGTGGTATCTTGTGGTTTGGATTTACATTTCTCTAATGACCAGGGATGTTCAGCATTTGTTCATGTACTTAGTGGCCATTTGTACATTTGTATATTTCTCTGGGGAAACATCTATTCAAGTGCTTTGCCCATTTTTTGATCGGGTTGTTGGGTTCTTTTTGTTGTTGTTGTTGAGTTGCAGGAGTTCTTCATATACTCTGGATACAAGACCCTTACCAGATATGTGATTTGCAGATAATTTCTCCCGTTCTGTGGTTTATCTTTTCACCCTCTTCATGGTGGACTTTGATGCATAAGGTTTTGTTTTGTTTTGTTTTGTTTTGCTTTTAAGTAGGCTCCACATTGGGTGCCCCTGATGCACAAGTTTTAAATTTTGATAAAGTCAAATTTATCTATTTTTTTTCTATTGTTGCCTGTGCTTTTGGTGTTAAACAGAGCACCATTTCCTAGTCCTAGGTCATGAATATTTTTCCCTTATATTTCTTTCTGGAAGTTTTATAGTTTTAGCTCTTGCATTTAGCTCTTTGGTCCATGTTGAGTTGGTTTTTTATATGGTGTGAGATTGGAGTCCAGCTTCATTCCTTTGCGTGTGGATATCCACTTGCCGAAAAGCACTATTTGTTGAAAAGACTATTCTTTCTCCATTGAGTTGGCATTCTTGTTGAAAATCAATTGACCATAAATGTATGAGTTTATTTCTGGATTCTCAGTTCTAGTCCATTGATTTTTTTAAAATATTTTATTAATTTATTTGAGAGAGAGAACACAAGCACAGAGGGAAAGGGAGAAGCAGACTCCCTGCTGAGCAGAGAGCCCCACGTGGAGCTTGATCCCAGGACCGTGGGATCATGACCTGAGCCAAAGGCAGACGCTCAACCAACTGAGCCACCCAGGTGCCCCATTCCATTGATTTATATATCTTTATGCCAGTACCCCCAAATTCCTCTTTTTCTTTTTGAGAAAGAGAGAGAGAGAGCATAAGCTGGGATAGGAGGGACAGAAGGAGAAAGGGAATCTTTTTTTTTTTTTCTGTTTAGAATGCAAGTTTCTTTTTTTAATTTAAATTCAATTAGCCAACATATAGTACATCATTAGTTTTTGATGTAATGTTCAGTGACTCATTAGTTGCGTATAACACTCAGTGCTCATCATATCACATGTCCTCCTTAATGCCCATCACCCAATTACCCCATCCCCCCACCCAGGGAGAGAAAATCTTAAGCAGGCTCCATGCTCAGTATGGAGCCCAAAGTGGGGCTCGATCTCACTATCCTGAGATCATGACCTGAGCCAAAATCAAGTCGGACACTTAACCAGCTGAGCCACCCAGGTACCCAGTACCCCAAATTCTTGATCACTGCAGCTTGCTGTATTGAAATTGGGAGTGTGAGTCTTCCAGCTTTGCTCTTTTCAAAATTATTTTGGCTATTCTTGGTCTCTTGTATTTCCATATTAATTTTAGGATGGTTTATCAACCTCGCAAAAATGACAGCTGGGCTTTAGATAGTGATTGTGTTGAATCTGTAGATAACTTTGAGTATTACTCCCACCTAATAATATTGTGTCTTCCAATCCATGAATATGGGATATCTTTCCATTTACTTAGATCTTCTTTCATTTCTTCCAACACTGTTTTGTGGTTTTTGGTGTGCGAGTCTTATATTTATTTTGTTAAATTTATTCCTAAGTATTTTATTATTTTTGATGTTATTATAAATGGAATTATTTTCTTCATTTTCTTTTCAGAGCGCTCCTGGTAGAAAGAGAACAGATTTTTGTATACTGACCTTGTATTCTGCAACCTTGCTGAACTCGTTTATTAGCCCTAATCATTTTTTTAATGGCAGAATTTGGTTTTGAAAGCAAACATGGTCTTGTGCAACTAATTGCTTGAAAGAAGTGACCTCATGTTTCTTTAACAAACATGCTTTGGCTGTGCCAATGTAGGACTGGCCAGTAAGTCTGCCAAGCACACTGAGTAGGCAGCAGTGCCTGGAGAAAAGGAGCTCCATCAATGAGATCAAAACACTTTAGAGAAGGAGCAGAACATGCGTAGGTTCTGTCCTGTTAGCTTCCAAGACAGTGCTGTTCATTCTTACCTACCCATTCCGTTCCCTACCAGCTTCTATAATATTTGTGTAGGAGGGGAAGAATATAACAAAATGAAATGACCCTGGCCAGTACATTCTTTGGATATTTTTTAAGTGGGTGAGAAATTTAGTTCTCAGAACAAATTCGTTTCATTTTCATGAGCAGTATCTTTGGACACTTTGTTCTTCCTCACGTGGTCACCATGCTTTTTCCCTTTGTCCCTGGGGCTTCCATTATTATAGTCATTGGGGCTTTGGGGCTCTCTGGGACAGGCCTCTGTTTTGTGGGTCACTTTCTTTTCTTGCTTGTATTCTGTCTCCCTCCTTCTCTACCCTCCTTCCTTATTCACCCTTGGATAATATTTATAAGATTGCTGCTTGTAAAAAGAATAAAACAAAACAAAGACCAATAACCTCACTAGCTAGGTAACCCCTATGTTATCTTAAAGTATTCTATGTATCAGGTGCGGAAAATTCAAATACTAGAGACAGGTGCAAAATGAAAAATGAAAGCCTCCCTGCCCACCCCCACTCCCCATGGCCACTTCCTCTCCCCAAATAGTCATTATTAAGAGTCATTATTTCTTGTGATGATTTCCAGGAGCAAAAGCTACATAATACATATACGATCCACAATCCATATAATCCATGTTTTTGTATTTATGGATTTATTTACACCATATTTCTTCCAACACTTTGGTATTCATCTGAAGTTACCACCAGTGGAGAGTTAATCTAGGACTTTCCCAGCTCTCTCCCCTGGATGCCAGGAGAGGCCACAGCCTACATAGCACAGGTCAGACAGGATTTTCTAGATGGGGGTCGCCAGGGTGGAGGACCCTTGAGGTGGGACGAGCCATCAGGTGCAAAAAGAAAACATTTAACACCTATATTTACATTTTAGCCCATCTTTTTTTTTTTTTAAGTTTTATTGAGGGTGTGTAATTGACATACATTAACCTGTACACATTTAAAGCAGGCAGTTTATACACTTGACATATGTGTATATCTATAAAACTGTCAGCATCAGGATAACGATGTCCGTTGCCTTCATAGTTTTCTTGTGCCTCTTCGTAATTAATTTATCTCTCCTTCCCCTTTTGTCTGTAGGAAACCGCTAATCTACTTTCTGTCACTACAGATCAGTTTTGCATTCTCTAGAATTTTATACAAATGGAATCACACAGCAGGTACCCCTTTGGGGGGGTCTGGCTTCTTTAACTCAGGATAATTATTTTGAAATCCATCGATGTTGTTGTGTGTATCAGTACTTTATTCCTTTTCATAGCTGAGTACTATTTCATTGTATGGATATCCTATCCCTACTAACGACATTTTGGGTTTTGTATTGTTTTTCAGTTTGGGGGCTATTAAAATCTGCTCTAAACATTCTTAAGCAGGTCTTTGTGTATACATCTGCTTTCTTTCCCCTTGGGGTAAATATCTATGAGTGGGTAGGCTGGGTCGTATGGTAAATGCTTAAGGTTGTTTTTTTTTTTAAGCTTATTTATTTTTTCTTTAGTAATCTCTGCACCCAATGTGGGGCTTGAACTTGTGACTTTTGAAGATCAAAAGTCACATGCTCTTCCAACTGAGCCAGCCAGGTGCACCTATTGCTATTTTCTAGTTGGTGCTTTTAGTGTCATATTTAAGAAATATTTGTGAAGGGACACCTGGGTGGCTCAGTTCGTTAAGCATCTGCCTTCGGCTCAGGTCATGATCCCAGGGTCCTGGGATCAAGTCCTGCATGAGGCTCCTTGCTCAGTGGGGAGCCTGCTTCTCCCTCTGCCTGTCGCTCCCCCTGCTTACGTTCTCTGTCTCTCTCTGACAAATAAATAAAATCTTTAAAAAATATATTTGTGAAACTTGGGTCCCTGAGATCTTGTTTTCTTCTAGAAATTTCATAATTGAATTTCATAACTTACAATTTTTATAATTAAATTAAGTTTTATAATTTATAATTAGCCTTACATTTTTAGGTCAGTGGTCCATTAATTTTTATTGACGGTATAAGGTTAAGGTTAACTTCTTTACATATGGCTATCCAGCTGTTCCAACACATTTGTTGAAAAGATTATCCTTACGGAATTGAATTACATTAGTACCTTTACCAGAAATCAATCGATCATATATGTGTGGATCTATTTCTGGACCCTAGTCTGTTTCATTGGTTTATATGTCTAATTTTACCCCCCCATCCTAATTACTTTAACTCTGTAAGTGTGAAAATCATTAGTTTAAATCCTTCACCTTTGTGGGGTGCCTGGGTGGCTCAGTCAGTTGGACATCCAGCTCTTGATTTTGGCTAAGGTCATAATCTCAGGGCTGTGGGATCAAGCCCTGTGTGGGGCTCCCTGCTCAGTACGAAGTCTTCTTGGGATTCTTTCTCTCCCTCTCCCTCTGCCCCTCTTCCCCTTTCTTGCATGCGCACGCACATGCGCGCGCTCTCTCTCTCTCTGAAATAAGTGAATACATCTTTTTTAAAAAATCCTTCAACTTTGTTCTTCTTTCTCAAACTTGTATTGACTATTCTAGGTCCTTTGCATTCTCATATAAATTTTCAATATAAATTTTTCATATAAATTTCAAATTTTCAATTCCTTGTCATTTTCTACCAAAAAAAAATCTGCCTGAATTTTTATTGGGATTTCACTGAATCTATGGATCAATTTGGGGCCAATTGACGTGCTTCACAATATTAAGCCCTCCAATCCATGTGCATTGGACATCTTTCCTTTTATTTAGATCTTTAGTTTCCTTCAACATTTTGGTGTACAAGTCTTACAATTCTTTTGCTAAATTTATTCCTAAGTATTTTATTCTTTTTGATACTATTGTAAAATGAATTGTTTTCTTGGGATGCCTGGGTGGCTCAGTTGGTTAAGCGTCTCCCTTCGGCTCAGGTCGTGATTCCAGGATCAAGTCCCGCGTCAGGCTCCTTGCTCAGTGGGGAGCCTGCTTCTCCCTCTGGCTGCTGCCCCCCTGCTTGTGCTCTCTGACAAATAATTAAATAAAATCTTTTTAAAAATGAATTGTTTTCGGGGCACCTGGGTGGCAAAACGGTTACGTGTCTGCCTTCGGCTCAGGGCGTGATCCTGGCGTTATGGGATCGAGCCCCACATCAGGCTCCTCCGCTAGGAGCCTGCTTCTTCCTGTCCCACTCCCCCTGCTTGTGTTCCCTCTCTCACTGGCTGTCTCTATCTCTGTCAAATAAATAAGTAAAATCTTTTTTAAAAAATGAATTGTTTTCTTAATTTCATTTTCAAATTGTTCATTGATCGTGTACTGATATATCATTGATTTTTGCATATTGATCTTGTATTCTCTAACCTTGATAAACCCCTACTTTATCGAGATTTTTATCAGGAATGGATGTTAGATTTTGAGATGATTATGTGGTTTTTTTTCCTTCAGTCCCTTAATATGGTGATTACATTGACTGAGTTTTGAATGTTTATTCGTCCTTGCATTCTGGAATAAATCCTACTTGGTCTTGATGTACTAACTTTGTATGTGTGGTTGGATTCAATCTGGTAGCTTTTTGTTGAGGACTCCCAACATTTATGTTCACAAAGAATATTAGTCTGTAGTTTTCTTTTTCTGGTTTTGGTGTCAGAGTAATACTGGCTTCATGGAATGTGTTAGGAAGTATTCCCTCTTCTTCAAAATTCTGGAAGAGTTTGTGTAGAACTGATACTATTTCTTCCTTAAATTTTTGGTAAAATCAGCCAGTTGAGCCATCTGGGCCTTGAGTTTTCTTTTCTTTTTTTCTTTTTTCTTTTCTTTTCTTTTTTCTTTTCTTTTCTTTTCTTTTCTTTTCTTTTCTTTTCTTTTCTTTTCTTTTCTTTCTTTCTTTCTTTCTTTCTCTCTCTCTCTCTCTCTTTCTTTCTTTCTTTCTTTCTTTCTTTCTTTCTTTCAGATTTTATTTATTTATTTGACAGAGCACAAGCAGGGGGAGCAGGAGAGGGAGAAGCAGGCTCCCCACTGAGCAGGTAGCCTGATGTGGGACTCGATCCCAGGACCCCAGGATCATGACCTGAGCTGAAGGCAGATGCTTAACCAGTGAGCCACCCAGGTGCCCCTGGGCCTTGAGTTTTCTTTATGGAAAGATTTTTAATTACAAATCCAGTTATTAAAAATAGATATATGGGTATTTTTATTATCTGTTTCTTCTCGAGTGAGCTCTGTTAGTTTGTGTCCATTTCACCTAAGTTGTCAAATGTATCAGTATAGGTTTGTTCATAATATTCCCTTATTATCTTTTTAATGTCTGTTGGATCAGTGATGATGACTTCCTTCTCATTCTGATACTGGTCATTTGTGTTTCTTTCTTCTTCAGTCAGATCATTTGGGTTTCAGGTTTATCAACGTTAATGATCCCAAAAAACCAGCTTTTGGTTTCACTGATTTTTCTTAGACTTTGTCTGTGTTCTGTTTTAGTGATTTCTGTTCTTACCTTCATTTCCTTTCAAATTCTGCTTGTTTGGGGTTTGATCTGATCTATTTCCCCCAGTATTTTAAGGTGGAAACTTAAATCGTAGTAGCTCATCTTCTTTTGCGTGTGTCAAAAGTAGCCCATCTTCTTTCTTCTTCTTTTTTTTTTTTTTAGACTTTATTTTTACGTAATCTCCACACCCAGCGTGGGGCTCAAACTCACAACCATGAGATCAAGAGTTGCATGCTCCACTGATATGGAGCCAGCCAGGGGCCCCACCGCTCATCTTTTTTAAATTTACTTTTTAACATGTTATATCACATACATGGCATTTTAGCATCGAGGTACATTTGTTGAGCTTATAAACGTATATTTGTTAGAGGTATAAATTTTAAAACTTTTAAGGATGGCTATGCACCATCAAAAAAGTTCTGGAGAGCAGCAGAAGCATTCTTTGATTGGAGCTGCAGGCTGATGCCTTACTGGGAGTTTTGACATATTGTGGGAACATGGGGATGCATGATGGGTGACAGAGCATAGGATGGGGTGGACGGAGTGGAGACAGGATGTCTGACAGTCGCTCCCTTGGGAAGAACCCTACAGCAGCCTAGAGCAGCGTCAGGGCACAGATGGAGCTCGGCAGTCCGACTGCCAGAGTCCTCCACCGGGTGGCCAGCACTGAGCACTCGGGATTGTTTTCAGAGTTGGCAGTAATAACATAGGTGAAGCACTGGCTGTAGAGCGGACACTCAAAATTTGATAGCTATTATCAAAGCAAAAAATGTATTTCTTTATGACTCAGAGATCATTAGATAAACCAAAGGAGCTAAGCAGCGCAAATACGCAGCTCCCTCTTCTTAATTCCGCTAGCTCTGTTTTGGCCATTCTTGTCTCTCTCTATTCTCAGATGATGGGTTTTTGTTTTTCTTTTTCTTTTCTCAGATGGTTTTTAAGCAGTCGAAAATCCCTTAGGCTATCTATTCAGTTGACACTTTCTGTCCTTCACTGTCTTACTAGGAGTTGTCCTCACCTCCTCCCCTGACCTGCCTCAGGAGAGTCTCCTGCTGGGGTGTTCGGAGCAACAGAGCCTCCTCAGCCTCCCAGAGTAGAGGCCCTGCCTGCGAACAGCTGCCCCCGGGGGCTCCACACAGCCTGGGCTCCAGTGTCCCGTGGTAGCAGCGGCAGCCACCCACATACAAGGAGCACCTCTGTGCGGGGCCCAGGGCCCAACCCTCTGTTCACGTGGGGGTGACCTTCCCTCCTGACTTCACAGGGCAGGTGCTTCTATCCCCGGCCAAGGAGGCAAGCTGGGATCCAGCTGCACTCTTAATCCCCACACTGGTACTGCGAGCACACGGTGCAGACCCAAATGAGCGGGCAAACCCCGTGAGGACCACCCTGGAGAGCCCATCCCCCAGCCCCCTCAGAGCTGTCATTTGCTGGGCCCGGCCCCTTCCAAGTCTCCAGTTTGAACGCAACAATAACAGTAATTCAACTTCAGAATTGATCGTCATTTTAAAAACATATTATTGTCTGTTATAATAATAAAAGTCGTTTCCTTGAAAATAATAGCTCACGTTTCTAGAGAGCTCGTGCCAGGCCCCGAGCGCAGGGCCTGGCCTATCTCATTTAATCGCCCCAGCAAAATCCTCCACGTAGATACTGTTATTTTCCCCTTTTCGCAGATAATCGGGGGGCTGGAAAGCCCAAGCTTCACACGATTTGTGTGACCCACAGTCTCGTAGGTGGGGGGCCGGACCCCCGGTTCCAGCTCACTGTATCTTCTCTGTCTTGCTGTGCTGCAGAGCACAGGGACTGTTTGCTGGTCTTCGTTTTACCTTCTCTTGAGTTCCTGGCGGCTACAGGAACCGGTCCACAGTAGACGCGGGTGGTATTTGTTGCACGTGCGGCGGAGCGTCGGGGAACGTGTGCTTTGCCGACAGCAAGACATCGGCATTTTTCTCCACCGGATCCCATGCAGTGGGTGGATGGTGGCGCTGCCAGACGTGGTGTCTGGCCATCCGAGGTCAGAATGCGGGATCCGCAGGCCCTGCGGGGACACCTGTGTGCGATACCCCAGCCCAGCCGGCCTCTCCCTCGTGTCCCTTCCTTCTGGAGCGTGTGCCTCCGGACCCGCCTCTCTGTCCGACCACCGGTACAGCCGGGGTCGTGCGGGGCTGCTCCGTGGCCGCTGCCGAGGCCCAGGTGGATCAGCTCCTCCAACACACTGATGACAGCGCCTGCCACGGACTTTTAAAGCTCCCAGGTGATTCTAATGTCCAGCCAGGCTGAGAAAGTGCCAGATGATGAGGACTTTGGCCAAGTGCCTAAACCTCCCTCACTAATACGGTGAGCACTTCTTCATGTTTGTCTTTCAGACCCTGATCAAAAATCTCTGTGGCTCCCCTAGGGCTCAGCCTCTAGCTTCCAGTTTTCCGTTGGGTCTGAGCTTTAAAAAGGACCGAAGCTGGGGTCCTGCCCTCTGAGATTGGCTTGGAGTACAGCCTGGGCAGGGGCGTTTTAAAACCGCCCCAGATGATTCCAGTAAACAGTGGGGCTGAGGACCTCTGGGCTCCTGCACCTCGGGAGCAAGGCTGAGAGCCGTGGGTGTGTGGGGAGCTGGGGCTGCCTTCCGTGGGTTCCTCCGCACACCCATCCCACCCCAATCATCCGCCAGAGCACAGGCTGGGACCCTGTGTGCTGTTCTGGAGCAAGGGGCATGGCTGTCATTAGCTCAGTGGTTTCCCAATGTGGCTGCATTTTAGAATCCCTAGAGATTTCCTTTTTAATTCTAGAGCCCAAGCCAGGCTAATTAAGCCACAGTAGTGGGGGGCAGGGGGGACAGGTGGCAGTAACTTGTGAAGCTGCTCCCTAAGAGATTCCAGAATGTGCAGACAAGTCTGAGAACTACCGCATTCGGTTCTCAGCTGGGTCCTTGATCCAGAATGCAGCGAACACCAAATCCCTTAGACTGTGGGGATGTGCAGCCCATGCTGCTGTGTGGGGAGGGAGACCTTTTCCTCTGTTTCCTTTTCTTAAGAGTTCTTTGTTGTTTAAAGATTTATTAATTTAAGAGAAAGAGAGAGAGCACGAACGGGAGGGGCAGAGGGAGAGGGAGAATCCCAAGCCGACTCCATGCTGAGCACAGAGCCCAACACGGGGTTCGATCCCACAACCCAGAGATCAGACCTGAGCTGAAGCCATGAGTCGGATGCTCACCCTACTTGCCACCCAGGTGCCCCAGTCGTTGTTGTTGTTTTAGAACAGTTTTAGGCTTACAGAATATTTGATCAGAAAGCAGTTTCCATATTACTCCCCTGCCTGCCAGCACCCCCCACCACACACTGGTTTCTTCTACTGACGTCCTGCATGTGTATGGTGTTTTGTTAGGATTGACGAGGCACTATTGATACATTACCATTAATTGAAAGCTATTGTTAATTTATTTTATTTTTTAAAAGATTATATTTATTTATTTGACAGAGAGAGAGACAGCCAGCGAGAGAGGGAGCACAAGCAGGGGGAGTGGGAGAGGAAGAAGCAGGCTCCCAGTGGAGGAGCCCGACGTGGGGCTCGATCCCAGAACGCTGGGATCACGCCCTGAGCCGAAGGCA
Source organism: Ursus arctos (assembly GCF_023065955.2). Classification (NCBI taxonomy): domain Eukaryota; kingdom Metazoa; phylum Chordata; class Mammalia; order Carnivora; family Ursidae; genus Ursus; species Ursus arctos. The sequence goes on from NW_026623100.1 coordinate 11,897,702, forward strand.
GATGCTTAACGACTGAGCCACTCAGGCGCCCCTGAAAGCTATTGTTTAAATTAGGGTTCACTCTGGAGCACCTGGGTGGCTCAGTCAGTCAAGCGTCCAACTCTTGATTTCAGCTCAGTCATGATCTCAGGGTCCTGGGATCGAGCCCCGTGGGCGCTGGGCTCTGTGCTCAGTGGAGTCTGCTTCTGCCTCTGCTCCCACCCCGCTCTCTCGCCCTCAAATAAGTAAATAAATCTAAAAAAAAAATCAGTGTTCACTCTTTGTGTTGTACGTTCTGTGGGTTTCGGTAAATGGGTGACGTGTGGCTATCACTGCTGTATAATACAGAGTAGTCTCGCTGCTCTGAACATCCTCTGTGCTCCCGTGTTCATTCCTCCCCCTCTCCATCCAAACCCCTGGGAACCCCTGATCTCTCTCTGGTCTCTAGAGTTTGCCTTTTCCAGAACGTCATCTAGCTGGAATCATACAGCATGTAGCCTTTTCAGACTGGCTCCTTTCACTTAGCAATACATATTGGAGGTAGTTCTCTGTGCCCTTTCGTGGCTTCATAGCTTCTTTCTTTTTGCCACACAGTAGTAAGCCATTGTCTAGAGGGACCACAGTTTGTTTAGCCGTTCACCTCCTGAAGCACATTTTGTAGCTTCCAGTTTTTGACAATGATGAGGAAAGCTGCCGTAAACATTCATGTGCGGCTTTTTGTGTGGGTGCACATTTTCAGTTCATTTGGGTAAATACCAAGGAGCACAATTGCTGGATTGTGTGGTAAGAGTATGTTTAGTTTTGTAACAAACCGCCAGACAGTCCTCCAAAAGGGCTCTTGCGCATTCCCACCAACAGTGAGTGAGAGTTCCCGTTGCTCCGCGTCCTTGTCAGCATTTGGTATTTTTTGTTTCATTTTAGGTAGAGATCAGGAATATTCCAGAAACCTCAGGTTCAGAAATCCAAAGTGAGAGAAATCCTGGTGGGCCACGTATTCAGGGACGTTACTGGGAAGCTCTTGGTAGAGTCTAAATCGGACTCTGAGTTTTGCTTTTTAAGTGTGAGAGGGTGGTTTGCTCCTACCTTCCTGAGTCATACTGAGGGGGCCTTGCATCATTAAAAATAACCCAGTAATGCATCCTGAGGTAGGAAAGTGAGGAAGTGGTTGCCTGGAGTCAAGACATGACAGCTGGGCCTCTGGCAGCCATCCTGGACCATGAGGTGATCTTGAGAAGGTGAGGCACATGCCGAGAAGGGCAGAGCAGAAGACAGGCACCCAAGATCCCACAGGTCCATCAGGTCCCTGCACCAGTGTGGCCCACCTGCTTCCAGACTTTTTCATCAAAGAGAATAGAATTTTAGCTTATTTAAGCCCAGGTAGATTTTTTGTTTTGTTTCTGGTCTTTTTGTTATTTGCAGCAGAACCTAGTTCTTACAGCTATGGTGGTGTGGTGGTTTGGCACAATGTGAGTCTGTCCTACACACTGGGGGCCAGGTGTGCTCAACGGTGTTGGGTGACCAAGCAGTGGTGTCAGTTACAGAGGGCAGGAGAGAGGAGAGGTGGCCTGGGGACGGCATCACCTACCCTACACCACCCTGACTCCCATGAATAAAAGGACCGGGGGCCGGCAGGGACTCTGTGGGGGGAGGGGAACTCTGTGGGGGGTGTGGATGGGTGCTCTGTGTGTGTGTGTGTGTGTGTGTGTGTGTGTATGGATGGGTGCTGTGTGTGGTAAGTATGGGTGGGATGCGTGTGTGTGATATGTGAGTGTGTATTGATGAGTGTTGTGCGTGTCATGATATGTGCAGTGTGTGGGTGTGTGGTGTGTGGGTATGTTTGTGTTGGATGAGTGGTTTCTGCGTCTGTGGTATGTGTGGTGTGCGTACAGATGGGTGGTGTGTGCACAGTGTGGGTGTAGTATAGGTGTGCAGAAGTGCGTGTGTGGACGGGTGGTGTGTGTGTCTGTAGTACATGGTGGGCATGTATAGGTGTGCCTGTGTGTGTGTGGTGGGTGGATATGGGGGTGCATGTGTGTGTGAGGGTGTGTGTGGTGGGTGGGTATGGGGGTGCATATGCATGTGTGAGGGTGCGTGTGGTGGGTGGATATGGGGGTGCATGTGTGTGTGTGAGGGTGTGTGTGGTGGGTGGATATGGGGGTGCATGTGTGTGTGAGGGTGTGTGTGTGGTGGGTGGATATGGGGGTGCATATGTGTGTGTGAGGGTGTGTGTGGTGGGTGGATATGGGGGTGCATATGCGTGTATGAGGGTGCGTGTGGTGGGTGGATATGGGGGTGCATATGCATGTGTGAGGGTGCGTGTGGTGGGTGGATATGGGGGTGCATATGCATGTGTGAGGGTGTGTGTGGTGGGTGGATATGGGGGTGCATATGCATGTGTGAGGGTGTGTGTGGTGGGTGGATATGGGGGTGCATGTGTGTGTGAGGGTGTGTGTGTGTGGTCGGTGGATATGGGGATGCATGTGTGTGTGAGGGTGTGTGTGTGGTGGGTGGATATGGGGGTGCATGTGTGTGCGGGGGGGGGGGTACAGGCGGGATTATAGCCTGGCAGGCAGGAGGCTGTGGAGGCGCCGAAGGGAGGGCCTTAGCTCAGAGTGAGCAGGTGGGAAAGGGAAAATGAAGGGTCAGTGGGATGGGTTGCATGGCAGAGAAGGAACAAAAGGAAGCCTGGAAACAATGTGGGTAGAGCGTTCTGGAGAAAGAACCCTTGGCGATGAGAGGCAAGAAGAGCGAGTGGGTCAGGGCTTATCCAGGCCCTGGGCGTGTAGTTGCCTGTGGTGAGGCAGCATCAGACTGGGGAGAATGCCAGGCTCCTTCCCATGCTCGCGCTGTAGTTGGGTGATAAGATGTGCATGTTTTTAAAATACGGACTTGACGGAATTTTGTGTTTTTACCATATACATGGATCACATCACTCCATCCTCCTGAGACCAGTTGCTTCCTTGCCCCAGTCTGCAGGGTGGGTGTGGAGTGGGCAGGGGGGGTCCAAGGACCCGAGGGGGTCCCACAGGACCAGCCAAGAGGGTTGTTGGCTTCGTGCAGGATAGAAATCACAGCGAGCCAGGAGGAAGTGAGAGCAGAGTTTATCCAATAGCATCAGCGATAGAGCACAGCGGACGGGGTGTACGGGAGAGGAGAGTGAGTCTCCCCTTTGCTTGGGGTCTGGGCTTTTCGTTGAGGATGGTGCACGTGTCCTCTCAGGCACCCAGGAACTGGTCAGAACAAGGACAAGGGTCCAGGTGTCCTCCACAAGTCACTTATGCCCAGGAGCCAGGGGGTTTTGGCCTCAAGATGTCTAAGGGCAGGGGTCTGGAATACGAACCCGAGGACCCACCTAGTCCCTCCTTGGGTGTTATCGACCGTGCCGGAAACCTCCAAAGAAGTCATGCACTCCTTGACCTTTACAGTTAGGACGTACGTTATTTGTACTCTAAGGCGTGTGCAAGGTGGGGTACAGGTCCTAGCAAGAACAGAAGCAGGGACAGGAGCAAAAAGCAGTTCTTTCCCCATCTCAAGTGGGTCCCCTTCCCTCTTTCTGCCCTTATCCTCCCTGCCCTGGGCCTCACACCCCTCCAACACCCGGGGCTCCTGGCTGGGCCCAAAAAACAAGAAATGGCAGCCCGGCCTCAGGGTGCACCCAGAGCTCCTCCTTCTGTCTCTGGCTGCCCCCCCCCCCCCCCCCGCAGACCGCCTTCTTTCCCCGCCATTTATACCACCTGGCTTCGTTTGGTGTGTTTATTGTTCATGTGTTTTGTCTGTTTCCCTGCTAAACCATCAGCTCCATGAGACCAGGACTTTGTCTCTTTTGTTCACTGCTGGGCCCCCAGCGTTCAGAACAATGCATGGTGTTCAGTTACTGTTTACTGAGCAGGATGAAACGCTTAAATGACAGGCTTATGCTGATTGACTAAAGCTCGTGATATTGAGACAAGTGCAAATTTATAGGCAAAAGGGCAGAGAGAAGTTAAGTAATCACAATTGGGAGGATACGAAATGGTAAGAGGGGCGCCTGGGTGGCTCAGTCGGCTAAGCGTCTGACTCTTGTTTCGGCCCAGGTCCTGATCTCATGGCTCATGGGATGGAGACCGGTCTGGCTCCGCGCTCAAGGGGGAGTCTGCTTGGATATTCTTTCCCGCTGACCACCCCCTCCCCAGTATGTGCACTCACTCTCGTTCTCTCTCTCAAATAAATAAATAAATAAATCTTTTTTAAAAAATGTAAGATTTGTTGAAAAGAAAACCATAGGCCCCAAGTGGCATCACTTCTGCCAAGTCACCAAAGCTGGGCTTAATACCTAAGCTACCTGCAGTTTCAGCCTCCCCCCCACCCCAAGTGTAAATCTGTCAGGAATTTTCTGATAGGCATCAATGAGGTAATCTATCTGTATAATAAGACCCCCTGCCCTTCCTCTAAGGAAAGGTGGCCTTGCATGGAACAATCCTTTCTTTTCTTTCGCTAACAACTTTCTTGCCCCACCCTCCTTCCTATAAAAACCGTCCATTTGGTGCGAGTCCTTGGCTCGCCCCTCTGCCTGCTAGGTGGGGTTCTCGGATGTATGGCCGGCTTCGTAAAGCCAGTTAGATCCTGGAATTTACTCGGTTAGATTATGTTCACCAGACTGTAAGCCTCCCCTAAATGTCGTGAGTCCCAGGCTCCCACTGGGATCTGGGCTCAGTCTGACGGGGTGGTTGCTTTCTTTTCTTCCGGAACCAGTGCCTCCCCATTGAGGCTGATGGGGAATCTCCTCCTGGAGAATTGGGGGGACTCTGAGATGGTGTCAAGAATCAGGACCCAGGCAGATGATTGGCCCTCCCAAGGCAGCCATCCCAGAATATTCATTAACAATTCTATTTGGGGGTCTGGGAGGGGGAGGAAGAGACCAGAGTCCTGCAGACCCTGTGCCCTGTCGTCTGACCGCTAAGGCCCAGAATGGGACGTGGTGGGTGGGAAGGAATGACAGAGGCCTGCGTAGGGGAGACGCTGGGGTGGGCATGTCGAGCCGAGGAGGTTCCTGGGACGTGTGTGGTTTTCCCATTCCCTGACAGCGGTGCCAGGAGAGCGGAGGTGGTGGTGTTACGTGAAGTAACGCTTCTTCTGAGGCACAGATGGAAAAGTCACTTTTATTTTAGGCCTGGTGCTTTTCCTCCCCTGCCTTCCCCCAAAGCATTAGCTCCAACCCCAGAGAACCACCCAGAGAGACGCTTCCAGACTCTCAGCCTCTAAACAGAGCCCAGAAGCTCGGGGCTGTTAGCACTGGCATTTAAAAAGGCGCAGGGCCCCGATGCTCCCCTGGGGAATCGCCTCCAACGACTGTGCTGTGGGTGTGGAGAAACTGAGTTAGGGAGTCGGAGCTAGCAGCCTTGCGTCTGCGTTTTGCTCTGTGTCAGCTGTCCGGAAAACCCCCATTGGGGACACACAGCACTCAGGAAAAGCTGAGCGCGTGGCCTAGTTATGGGCAGTATTCATTATGGGCTCTCGGGCGCCTGTCGTCGCTTAACCAATTTCCAGTGCTGTTGACTGGGCCTGATGGATCCCGAGGCAGCCCAGGCCCCTTGCTGTGAAACCTCTCCTGACCCTTCAGCCTGGGTGAAGCTGTGGTGTGGAGTCATTACCGGGTCAGGGCGGGGACGGGGGATGGTGCCGGGCTCCAGGTTTGAAGCTGGGGACACCTGTGCTGAGGCTCCCAAGGGGTTTTAAAGCAGCTGATGCCCCTGCACGGGCTGAGGAGGGGGTGCGAGGGTGGCTGTGTCCGGCACCCTCCGGGGTCCTACACTGCTGGCAGGCTTCCCCCCCACCCCCAGCTGGGCCTCCAGGGCCTCACCCTAGGCCGATTCTCTTTGCACACGCATCGTCCCTCCCTGGAAAGCCCGTGGGCCCGCCCACACGTGCGTGTGCCTACGTGCACAGTCCCCCAAGGGCCCTGGTAAACAGCTCGCGCGCTCTCTCTCTCTCTCTCTCTAGTGGAATCTCATTGTGTTTTGCAGACTTCATTCTTCTCAGCTCGTTTGTGAAGCAGGCAAAGGGTATCATTACTCTTACTTGTTAAGTTGCCCAAGAGGAAAAAAAAACAAACAAGAAAGTTTTTCCTCCTCCAAGAGTCTAATTACTTGTTGGGTGAGCCCCGACCCATATACATTTCTAATGAGAGAGACACCTGATGCCAGCAGAAGAGATGTCCTTGCACGGGGTTCGGAGACCCTCTGCTGACCGTTCCCCCGGCGGCTGGCTCTGCAGCCGTACCACACTGTTGCCAGAACTCCTCAACAAGTTGAGGATGCTCTATTTCTTGCCTTGAGTCACTGGGCATGCCATGCTCTTTCATGCTTCTCTGCCTTTGTCATTTCTGTCCCTTTGCTGGGGCGTGCTTCCTTTTCCGGTACCTGTGCCATGTTCCCCCACCCCCTGACCCCCAACCCTCACCCCACCATCACCCCCAGCCTCCAGTGAACTTCGCCTCCTCTGAGCAGCCTCTGCACCTTTCATCGGCTTTGCTTTTGAATACGCTGCCCTGTATTTATTTACCTGCCTGGCTCCCCTCCCTCCTAGACTGTGAGCTCCCTGAGGTCAAGGTCTCCCCCCGGGGCGCCTGGCATGGTTCCAGCACATGGGGGATCCACTGAGGGAACTCTCACCCCCCGAATGGCGAAGGGTCAAGCACGCACTGCTAAGGCGCTGCTAGCCCCATGTCCGAGTTCTCGGTTCTGACGCATCTGTCATCGTCGACATCTGTCAGCATTCCTGACGTGGCCAGCTCATCTTACGTCCGGTCTGCAGTTTCCCTCTTACTGCGGTACTACTCCGTCAGGTTTGTTTAGGACTCTCTCCAGTCATTCATTCATTCAGCTTCCCCACCCCCACACCAGCTACTCCTCCAGGCGCTGGGTGTGCAGAGGGGGCCCTGCCCTCATGGAATTTACATTCTAATGGGGAGACAAGGACAAGAAGCAAGTAAATCAATCAGTAAGAAGCGGTAGAGGAAGGACAGCGTAGAGACCTGGACGACGCCTCTTGGTGGGGTGTGGAGAGGTCACAATGCAAAGAGCGTGTGGGAGGCAGACAGGATTGCAGCCATCTTTGGGAAATAGGATCCTCCACGCTGGTTTTTGTTTTTCTAGTTTCCTGGTTCTGAAAAATGCCCTTAAGTAGTCTGACAGAAGAAAAGCCCAGAGTACATAAGGTTTTCCTCCATTGTTGGTGAGGTCAGATTACCGTTCTGTTTCATCAAACTAGTCAAGAGACAATGGGACTTGGAGCTCACGCTGGCTGTGGAGACACGTCCCAGGCTGTCCCAGGCTGCGGGGAGTGCCCTGGGCTGGAATGGTGGACCTGGGAACACCCAGCTGTTGCTGCAAGGGCAGTGTCGAGTCAGCAGGAGGCTCGGAGCTGGCCTCAGCCCTTAGTGGCGAAGGGCCCAGGGCCCCGGGGCCGCTGAGACTGGTGTCTTCCACGTCTTGCAGTTCTGAGGCCTCTGGTTTAGGTCTCTTCATCTGGCTCAGCTCTGGGCAGCTCAGCACCCCAATGGCTGCCTGATGGAACTGGTCAGGGTGCCATCACCCCAGGGCCCTTGCACTTCAAGGTGGCCAGAGCTTGAAGACAGGAGAATGAACGACCAGGTTCCCAAAGCTGGTTGCTTGATTCCCCAGAAAACACCTGCGGTGCCAGAGAAGGCAGAAACGGGTCCCCTTGGGCCAGGGGCTGTCGTGCCCAGCCCTCCCATGGGAGTAGTGCACCTGTCCCCCTCTGCCCTCCCTGACCCTCTGCCCTCCCTTGACCTGACAGATGGAGACAAGCGCTGGTGGTGCCCCTCGCTGCAGGAAGTCATGGAAGCATTTCACAGCCTGGGAGCCCGCAGCCCTGCTCTGGGCCCGGAGGGGCCCTGTCAGTCCAGTGAGAGGTGAGTACTTCCCCTTCCACATTTGTTCGACACTGTGGATCTCACCTCCCGCCCATGGGCTTGTATACAGTAGATATGGGCAGGTTTTTCCATATCAGTTACACCTACGTCAAAATGTTAAAAAAACAAAACGAAATATTACCCAAAAAAGAGAGAGGCATTCTTCTCAACATGTATTCATGCTAAGGAAGATTAAAGTATTTCCTATTATGGGTGGGGGTGGGAGGGAAGAAAAAATCATCAAGTATTTCCTATTCTGTGAAGGTAATATAACATGACAGCCATCCATCGTACAAAACGATCCATTCCAATATTGTTTGTGGTCCACATCCTCAGCTCCGTAAGCATTTATAAGTTAGAAAAAGGGAAGGTTTTCTCTGATTATTATATGAGATTATGTGCATTTGCGGGGGGGGGGGGGGAGTAAAAAAAATTTCCCAAACTCGGGCTCTAGCCCCCATGGGGAAGCAGAGGAGGGACTGTGGAAATGGGCATCACAGCACAAATGGCGAATGTTCCGATAAATGACCGTGCTCCCAGCTTCAGGGGGACGGAAGAACCAGGCACGGGTGAGTTTGGCTGCTTTGGCCGACATCTGTTCCTGCCCCTCGGTGACTCAGAGCCCTCACTGCTCCTCCTCTTCCAGGACATGTCCCAGTCTCTCTGGTTTACCTCCAAGCCTCAATTTTGGCCCATTACCTAATATCAACTCATGGCCAGCAAGGCACAGTGTTGCATGTAATTTCCACAATGGCCAGTTTTGTTTTGTGGGTGCCCCCTTTGTGCACTGGGCTGGGTTGTTGGGTTGTGGGGGGGTACTAATTTGCATACGCATTGTCCCTGCCCTCTAGGAACAGAGCCATACAATACATAAGTGACTATTGTGGGGTGGACAGTGATTAGGTCTGCCTTGTAAAAGTGTCACATATTATAAACTTGTTCTACGAATTATAATACATTCAAACTCCTTCTTGACAATTCTTTGAGAAGACATAACAGGGTGTTTAGAGCCCTGGACAGGCTGTTATGTGGGAGCCGGCCCCCCCTCCAGCCTGGTGACAATCTTTCGGCCCCAGGAGGAGCAGGGACCCTTCCCCTCGCTGCGGCGGGCAGGCGGGTGTTCCTACACAGGGAAGACTGAAGCTTTCTTAAGAACCTGTTCCACGACTGTGTTTAGTAATTGTCTGCCAAACCAAACCAGACCAAACCACACTCGCTCTGCTATAAATACCCAACGCATGTGCCAGCCTGCCTCGCTCCTGCCCCTCTCCCTTCCCGCCGAGTTCCACATCTGGGGTAACAAGCCACTTGCCTCTTCCCCAACACAGAGCTGCAATCATACCGCCTTCTAGAATGAGACAGGGGAAGAATTACACTTAGAGAAACAAATGCAGCTGGGGGCCTGGGGGGCCTGCGGGGTTCAGAAGAGCTATTTCTTACTGTTCTGATGAGCACTTGGTGTCCACCTGGAAAGTGAGAGTTGCCACTGCAGGCAGAGGCATATAACCACCCAATTTACTCAGCGCTCTGCTAAGAGCCACTTTCTCCCCCGCCCTTCTCCCTTCCCCCAGGATTTGATGGCTTCCTGCTCCTTATGCGTCAGGACAAACCCATCCTCGCTGGGGGCCAGGGAGGGCGGGAATGTCATTGGAACTATGGCTGTGTAGATTTGCCGCCTCAAATACTTGGGAACACAGACCCCAGCACGCAGACTTCCAGCTTGACCGGGCAGCTCGCCCTGTGTAAGAGGAAGGCAAATCCACGTGGTCCCAGAGTGTTGCCAGGGCTGCATGGTCACATCACCAGACGTGCTGTTTGGACACCCTGCCTCTTCCCTTGTGCCTCCCACTGCTAGCACTGTTTGCCCACGGAGGACTCAGAACTGGCCGACAGGAGCTGGCCAATGGCTTCAGGGCTGATTTTCTTCTTGTGGCCCTCTAAGAACAGGCCGGGGCCACCTGCCCAGTCACTTAGCCTGTGGAGGCTTTTCTGCCTGAACACAGCCTCTTCTTGAAAAGCAAACAGATACAGCCTGGAGACCCCTCCAATGACCTCCCTGAAACGTGGGGTAGCAGAGATGTTTGGGTGGGTTCCCCGGGCTGCTGGCGGGCTGCTGCAGGCGGGGAGGCTCCAGGAGTTATAGGGTTGGAAGAGAGCTCTTCTAGACTATTCTGGAAGCACTGTGAGGATGCTGGCATCTCTCCACCAGGGGTATGGCATCCTCCATAGACACAGGGACCACAGGAGGAACATCAGGGCGGGGGGCCTTCTCATAACTGTCTTCCTTGTCCTGTTCCTGACCAAGCTCAAGTTCATCCCAAGCCAGTTGGCTCCATGTCACCCACTGCTCTGCTGACTTCCAGGGATGTCCCAGTCTAGGGCTCCCCAACAGAAAAGATGCCCTGGGGCTCCTCCAGGGCACCCACAGAGCCCTCATATTGGCCAAGGTTGGAAATGAGGGGTTGAGATGTCTCTGCACATGGCCCCACAACTGGACTGTCTTTTTAGTTTCTATGAGAGAGACTGGTCCTTCTTTCACCATTTGTTCCTAATCTCAGATTTCTTTGGAACCCATCACCATCTCATCGAATGCCTCAAGATCTCCTTTCAGAAAGCTGCAGCCCTTCTGCCGCTGGACCGTGTAACGTCCACCTTGTTGCAAACACAGCAGCCCTCTGCCCAGTGACGAGGCTGGGGAGGGAGGAATCAGGAGGATCTGCGGGGGCAAAAGGGCGGGAGAGGGACCAGAGCATGAACACCAACCAGGAAGCAGAAGCGAGAGCTTGAGGGGGCTTATGCCACACGGTGATGCACTCTCCATCACGGGCCCCAATCTCACGTCAGAAGGCAGGAAGGTCCTTGGTCACCAACGGCTGGTCTTCCAAGGCTGCTCCCAGGTTACAAAGCCCAGCTGAAAGTCCCAGTCAGATACACAGGACTGGCTGCCAAACTGCCATAGCCTGGTGCGGGAAACCTTCATCCACTCGGTTCTCTGAAAGGGCAGCCTGGTGCAGAGGCCAAGGGGTAACTAAATGACAGTTAATCCATTGAAAGGGTATCCTGTCCAGTGCGGGGGAGGCTGGTCCCCGGCCATCTCAGGACAGTGTAATTCGACGCAGGTAAAATGTACTTCTCCCCGCCCATTAGCTCAGCATCGATTCCCCTTCACTTCATTGACCTCGGCTCATGGAGCCTGGACAGGTCCAGTCTGGTTCAGCAGTACAAGCCTAGGGGACAGCACCCCCCTCGTAGCCTGCATGGTGGGGCCCGGACCCCTGGGCGCCTTGAGGATGGCTCCCGGTTCCCGAGGTGGCCACGCACATACACATTTCTTATCATCCTCCTGCTGAGAATGTCAGCATACTTTAGTATGGCTTTCAACCCTTAGGGAAAACAAATCTAGAAACTAGACTAGAAGTCAGTGACATGTCCCTCTTAAGATTACTTGTGAGTGTAGAACAGTGTCGTCGTAACCCAAACTCCAGCTCCAGGGTGCTGGCCACAGGCTGAGCCCTAACCCAGCCAGCAGAGGGTCGGGGCTGAGCGGCAGGGGTGGGACAGGTGAAGCGCTTTGTTCATGGAGTCCAGTGGTGGGACCGTCACCTCGCTCTTAACCTGCTGAGTCCAGGAGGGGAGCGGGGTTGCTAGGCTGTGAATGCCTGTGCTCCATGGCCTCCTTCTCGGAGCATGGGGATGGAGGCCTGGGCATCAGTGGATGCCACATCCCAGAATAGCGGGCACGGATGCAGACGGTTCAATCAAGTGGTTCCTCAGAGCCTCAGAAAGGCGGGGATAGAGGACCTGGCTCTATTGCTTGCTGTTCTCAGGGAGAGGCGGTGCAGGGAAACGCTGGATCACACGCCAGGAGGCTGTCAGCCCTCTCCACTTGTCACAGACACACTCGCCTCCCCAGCTCACGTTTTCCACACTCCTGCTGCCTTTGGCAGCGCCAAACCGTCTACAAGCCCATTCCTCTTCAGCGGAGGCACAGTCCGTTCTGGGCCTGCCCCCACCCTTGGGGAAGTCTGAAAGCGTTCCCACTCGTGCTTCTGGCCCCCACACCTGCTCACAGGCTGGAGCAGACCAGAACGCCCCACCTGCATGGACCCGGGCCCAGCAGGTGCCCAAGTGTGCACACAGCCTCACCCATCCCCTGGCCCTAATAAATGCTGAACTCTGGAAGAATGGCCAGATCCCATTCCTAACCCCCGGCTCCCTCCCCTGCCATCGGTGTGTGGGCACCGATTCCCCGGGTGCCCTTCTTCCCCTCCGAGAAGCAGCACCAGTGCCAAGTAAAGAAGAGCAGAGACTCTTCCCTGGAGCACGCAGGAACGGAGTGCTCCCCCTTTGTCAGTGGTCAGGCGGCCACCCTGGAGGCTGCTATGGTCAGTGGTGTTGCTGTCCTCCACGCCTCCATTTGTGGAGAGCGCCCTGTTCTCGGGAACTCCAAACCAGCTGGTAAGAGTAGAGAAGAGGACGAGACAGCACAGGGAGCCCTGTCATAAGCTCACGCCAACAGTATCCAACAATCAACAGTGTGCATTTGACCAGAGAGAGAATCGTTTAGTGAGACCCATCCTGCTCTGTTTTCTATCCAGTGAGCATGCGTCTGGAAAGTTTGTGCAAGGGTGGGGCAGCTCTGCTGTCCGCTGGTGCCCCTCTCACAGGAAGGATCTTGCCACCCTGAGTACGACTCTAGTCTTTAAGGAGGTTATTGTTGTTTTAATATGACTCTAAGCTCTAACTTCATCTGGGCTCAACCAGATTCGTTTTGCGCTGGGGAAAACTGGCCATACTAGGCTAATCGCTAGACAGCATGTTAGTGTGAGACCTTTGCAGGGGTTCTCAAAGATCATTTTTACTCTGAACTTCCCCATATTACCTGCTGACTTTGGAAACTAGCCCCCACGTAAGCTAATACCACATGGTGCACTTTTCAGTGCATGCAAAGAGTCACCACCCCTGTATGGACAAAGAACTTTCTTGAGGAAGACCCTTTTGGGGCAATGGAATATGATTTTCTGGCCTTCGAGTCCCAGAAAGTAAAGCCTGAGGCCTGGCTGGAATGGTAGCAGTTGGGAGCTGGCCCCCAGGGATCCTCACCTCCTGGCGTTCTTCCCCTTGTGTGGCTCTCACTCCCACGCGAAGTCTGGATGGCCTGTGTGGACCGTAGAGATCAGGAGGAGTGATGGGATGTTGTTCCCAAGACCAGGTTATGAAGGCTATGGCTTCAGTCTCTGGCATTTTCCCCCTTTCTCCGATCGCTCGCTTTGGGGGAAGCTGGCCGCGGGGTGGAGGAAGCCTGTGGTGAGCCCCCCATGGTAGGGACCTGGAGGTCTGCTGGTGGGCACACGAGTGAGCTTGGAAGCAGTTCCTCCAGCCCATTCCGGGCTGACATGACAGCAGCCCTGCCCCCAAAATTTTGGAGGCAACCTCCCAAGAAGCCCTGAGACAGAGCGACCCCGCTAAGCTGCTCCTGGATTCCTGACTCTCAGAAACTGCATGACATAATAAATATTTGTTGTTTTTAAGCCTCTGTATGTTGGGGTGACTTGTCATGCAGCCGTAGATGGCCAACATGAGTGTCCCAGGCTGAATGGCCCATCCCCGGGCTCTCTGCTCTTGAGTGATGGCAGGGCCTCTCTCTGCCTCAGTTCTCCCCTTGCGCCCACCTCCTATCGTGCCCTTCCCTTTATGTCTTACCTTAGAGTGCTTGAAAACGACCTCAGCCGGAGCTGGAGTCAGCAGCAGGACAGCCCCCCAGAGACGGCCTTGGACAGTAGCCTGAACTATATCTGTAAGGTGAGTCCGACACCCACTTCTGCTCACCATGCTGACCTGCTCGGCAGGTGCACGCAGTAGGTATCACGGAGCACCCACAGTGTGGTCGGCGCTGCTGCAGGCACCACGCCGGCTGCCAGGACTGATGCTGCGGAAAGCTCACGGTCCCCACGACCAGGCCTGCCACCCGAGCACCGCATGGGGGGCTTGACTCTGGGCCTTGCCGCTTGTTTTTCTCAGCCGCTGCCCAGCCCAGCCACGGCCATGGCCACAGCCACGGCCACTGGGGGCTCATGGTGCCATCCCCTCCTGCCTGCCCCACCCCCGGGGAGGCCCTCCAGCCCCTAGCACTCTGTCCTCCCTCCAGTTCCTGGCACTGTGTGCCGTAGCCCAGCCAGCTGTCTACACCGACCGGGAGCTCTTGAACCTGATCGAGCTGCTGTGCCGAGCTGGCCTAGACGCGGGGCTCCGCCTGCTGCCCAAGACCGATCTTCAGCAGCTTCTACTCCTGCTCCTTGAGAACATCCGCGAGTGGCCAGGGAAGGTACCATGAGCCCCCAAGCCCAAGCCCTAGCCTCCGCTTCAAGGTCCTGAGCCTCCTCGCACGGCCTCGTCACTAGGGACTGAAGTTGCACCTGGAGTGCACTCAGTGGGAAGAGCAGGCTTGGAGGTCACCGGGATGCCAGGGAATGTTCCCACCAGTCCCTGGACTCCGTGACTGCCCCCCCACCTCACTGGCTTCCCCCCCCCCCCCCGCCCCCGCACCAGTAAGCAGGCTGGTGGGGAGGTCAGGGTGGAAGGCGGGCCCTACCGCAGCCCACCCCGCAGCCCACCTTGCCGCCTGCCGTCCCCACAGCTCCAGCAGCTGTGCCGCACCCTGAGCAAGGTGTCAGATCACCACCACAACCTGCTAGCACTCGTGCAGTTCTTCTTGGACGTGACCTCTCGGAGCAGGTGGGTGCCCCTCCACCCCTGCCTCCTCCCTCTGATACTCATCCCTTCCCCTGAGACACGGTGGGGTGTGGGGATCCAGAATCCTCCCCATCAGCCCCAACAAACCTCCCCCTCCTGCCCAATCTCTAAAACCCAGGAGAAAGAACTAAAAATACAACTCACTAATGAGTTCATTACGAAAAGACAAAAAGCCTAATTTTCTTAACATGGACTTATTAGCAAAACAATTGCCTTATACAATTAGCTTCTGACTGCAGCACCGCCCCCTCCTCCTCCCCCCTGCCTGCTGCTTCCCAGTCCTTGGTAGGGGGTTCCTTCATGTCACTCAGACCTCAGCTGCATTATGTCCCCTACTCCTCCCCTACGGCTCTCCCAAACTCTCATCACCCTGCTTTATTTTCTGCACAGCATGGCTTTCTGCCAGAAATGTATCTTACTGTTTGTTCCTTATTTATGGTGCCTCTCCTCCATGTTCCCTCCAGGAGAGCAGGTCCCTTAGTGGAGTCTCTCCCATATCCCCCAGGATCCAGAACAGTGCCTGACACGCTGTTGGCACTCTGTCAATTCTTTTCAAATGAATGAAGGAGGTGAACAAACTCCGCCCACGGGGAGATGAGGCCCATTCACTGGACAGGCCCCACCCAGTCTCTCCTCTCCTCCTTCCTTTCCCCACTTTAGGCCAGAGCCATAGGGATTCCTTGCCCTTCCTGCAGCAGAGCATTCCTCATCTCTCCTCTCCTAACACCTGGAACGATGGCCCTCCCCACCCTTCCAACCAGACCTGTCCTGGGGCCCTTCAGGAAGACCCCCCCAGCCTTCACAGGCACGTCTGCAGTAACCCTCCACTGGGGCCATTCCCCGGCATCTCCCTCCCCAGAGGCGGCTTCTGGAAGCAGGCTTGGCATCCCATTCAGACCCATATCCCAGGGCCCACGTGGGCGCAGTCATCCTGAGCTCAGCTTCAGTCCTGACATGGAGAGTTCAGTCTCTTGTCTGTCAATAAAGAGAGGAGGCTTCTCCACAGTCCTGAAAGGGAAGTTGTTGCTCTGTATTTGAAAGAACTGGGCTTCTAGAAGCTCTGTCCAAGGCCTTTAAGTGTGAACACTAAAGCAGTGCCTCGGTGGGTGCCATCTGCACTAAGCCCAGATGTCTCATGGGACTTTTTCCCATATGACTGAAGAGGCTGAAGGCTGACCTCTGCCTCCAGGCTCCCTGCTCAGCCCCAAACAGCTAGTCCACTGTGTCACAGAGCCAGAAATTGTAGTCTTAGAGGTCTCTCCCAACCCCAGCCCATTATGCCTGTTCATCCTAAATCCTGTCCATTCTGACTTTCAAATCCCAAATCCTTGCTTGTGGCTGCCTGTCCATCTTAGCTCCGTGGAAACAGGTACCTGTCTGGGTCTCAGCCACCTCTGTCCCACCTGTTCCTGCTTTCATGTCCTGTCTCTCACCTGGATGGATGGTGGCCGTGGCATTCTGTCTCCTCCTCCCTCAAAGTCTGTCCGCTCTGTGGATACATGGGATTATCGTGTCTGCCTTACCTTCCACACCAGGTCCAGATGCCTCCAGGGCCCATGTTGTCCAGCCCCAATTTCCCGTTTGCTCCCAACAGGCCACATTACTGGTACTTCTTTTTCTTACTTTCTTTTCTTTCTTTCTTTTTTGTTTTAAAGTAGGCTCCATGCATAACGTGGGGCTTGAACTCACGACCCTAAGATTAAGAGTTGCATGCTCTACGGACGGACCCAGCCAGGCACCCCTGTCTGTCTCACTTTCATGCATATATACACATGTATGTGTACGTGTGCATACGTGTATGTATGTGTATGATGAACCGCATTCATTTTCATGGTGTGTCGTGTTCCCTCGTGCACACGCAACCAGTTCCCTATCCTGGGTATTCATCCGGGGTACAAGCTTTGCACATCGATGCGAATATTTCTATAGGATAAACTCTGAAGTGAAATTGAAGTCCTAAGGTATGTACATTTAAAATTTGGCCTCCAAAAAAAGCTGTATCAATTAATAGTACCACCAATGGGCGTGAAAATGTCTGTTTCTCCACTGTGTATTCTCAGTTTTGTTTTTAAGTTTTAGTCCATCTGGTAAGTGAAAAGTGTGATCCCATGGTTCTGATTTTTATTTCTCTGACTGCCAGTGAAATTGAGAATCTTTTCATATGCTTATTGGCCTTTTGTGTTTCTCTTATTGTAAATTATATCTTGATGCTTCTTGCCCATTTTCTATGGGGCAATTAATCTTATTAACGTATTGATAATTGCTTATTAAGTCTGTTTCAGTGCTGTATTTTCTTCTAAGTCTATACATCGTCCTTTTTTTTTTTTTTTTTTTTTTTGCACATCATCCTTTTTAAACCTTTGTGCATGATATCTTTCGGCGAACTAAGGTTTTGGGTCTTTTGAAATTTTATTTTATTTTATTTTATTTTTTTAAAGATTTTTATTTATTTATTTGACAGAGATAGAGACAGCCAGCGAGAGAGGGAACACAAGCAGGGGGAGTGGGACAGGAAGAAGCAGGCTCATAGCGGAGGAGCCTGATGTGGGGCTCGATCCCAGAACTCCGGGATCACGCCCTGAGCCGAAGGCAGGCGCTTAACCGCTGTGCCACCCAGGCGCCCCTGAAATTTTATTTTAGAATAGATTTAGCTTTACAGAAAAGTTATGTGGATGGTATAGAGAGTTGATTCTAATTGAATCTGTCTTAAAAAGAAAAGCCTTCCCCACCCCAAGATCACAAAAATATTATGTTCTATTTCTCTCAGTACTTACAGTAACTTTGTTCACTCTTGGTTCTTAATCCCATCTGGAATCTATTCTTCAAAGATAAGAGACAGGGATCTAAGATTTTCCCACCTCTGAAGAGCCAGTGGGGCCAACACCAACTTTTTTTTTCTCTTCATAGCCCACCTTTCCCAGCAGATTTGAGACTATCTTCATCCTATCCTAGATGGATGATGTCGTTCTTCTGTTAATTGAGTCAAACTGATTTCAGGGATCCATGTCTTTTACAGGGTGTCTTTGTAACTCCAGAGCTCTTGCCAAGTGTTCCTTAAATGCCAGGAGTGAATATAATAGAACAGCCTTGCCTCATTTTTTTTTTTTTAGATTTTATTTATTTATCTGAGAGAGAGCAAGAGCTAGAGAGATCACAGGAGAGGGAGAGGGAGAAGCAGACCCACTGCTGAGTAAGGAGCCTGAAGCAGGGCCCGATCCCAGGATCCCGAGATCATGACCCAAGCTGAAGGCAGGCCACCGACTGAGCCACCCAGGGGCTCCCTCACCTCACTTTCTTTTTTTTTTTTTTTTTTTAAGATTTTATTAAATTATTTATTCGACAGAGATAGAGACAGCCAGCGAGAGAGGGAACACAAGCAGGGGGAGTGGGAGAGGAAGAAGCAGGCTCATAGCAGAGGAGCCTGATGTGGGGCTCGATCCCATAACGCCGGGATCACGCCCCGAGCCGAAGGCAGACGCTTAACCGCTGTGCCACCCAGGCGCCCCCTCACCTCACTTTCAAACAGACACATCAGCTAGAGTGGTAATTCCTGCCACCAGCTTTGCGAAGAAAGAGGGATGGGAATTATCTATTTGTTTACTTAGAAATTTTAGGTTACTTTTCTAAATAGATAAAGCATTCAAATAGAACAAAATTCAAAAGGCCCCAGGGAACACCTATTTGAAAGTGTGCCCTTACCCCTGCCAGCCACCTAGCCTGCCTCCATTTCTCATCTGGGCTTCCGTGCATGTTCTCTCTGTCCTTTTTTTCACTTCAAGGTATGTTTTGGCAGTCATTCCGAATTGGATCCGAAAGAGCTTCTAATTCGTCTTTACAGCCTCACTGAATTCACTGTGGTCTTTAGCCAGCCACGCCCCGCCCCCCGCTCCCCGTGGTGGCCGTGTTGGAGGAGCTTGCTGGGGGCTGCCCCACTGGGCTCAGTGCCCAGACTGACCCCAGGAGGAGGGCGTACTGTTGTGCATTCTGTCACATTCTTAGTCTACTGACTGGTTAAGCACAAAGGGAGAACTTCCACCAACATTTGTGTGAGGCACACACACACACACACCCCGCCCCCGACCTTGTTGACCAAGACTTCGGGGGTGCACTGTAAATTTAAGGCACAGTTGAGCTCAACCATGAGAAATGAAAGTAGATACTTAGAGCAAACCATTTGAAATGGGGCCAATGGGAAGATTTCCCTTGGAGGAGAGTCTGTCTTGGGACCCTGGCCCTTCTCGGGGAGCTTCAGGGAGCTGGGGGCGGGGAACAGGGGGGACTCGGCCCTCCAGCTTCTACAGAGGCCGAGGGTGGCTTTCACTCCCCTGAAAGCTGATGTGCGCAGACTCCAGGACTCGCCTCCTTCACCACCCGCGAATGTTTATTAAATATGGTGCATGCTGTTTCACTGCGGCCTCCAACGTAGAGGGGAAGATGGAACCGGCTTGAGCAGGCTGCTGGATCCGCCTGATTCTGACCAGCAAGGAGCAGCGGGCTGCCCAAGTCCAAGCGCAGGAGCCCTGGGAGGAGCTGGCCTTCAGAGGCTTCAGGTCTTTGCACACTGGGGATAAGAGCCATGGCACGTGCAGGCGCCCCATAGCGTTCCCCAAGTCCTTGTTTTCCTTCGTGGTCCATGCTGCTGGGGGCTGGGCTGCTCGCTCCCCACCGGGCAGGGCCAAGGGCTGCACCATAGTGGGGTGTCATGCCCACCCACCCACCCACCCCCAGCTCGGTGCAGGCCCTAGACCAGTTCATTCTCTCCCAGCCCATCTGCCCCTGCTGCCTTCCTGTCCTGGCTCCTTGCTCCACCACAACTCCCTTCCTGTGTGCCACCACACGTGGCCTGTCCCTCCATGGGCCCCTGGTCCCTTCTGGCTGGCCAGGACCCGCTCACTCTGAACGGCCGGCCGGCCTCCTTGGGCCCTCAGCAGATTCCAGACGTCATCATGCTTCCTGGTGCTGAATTTCTACTCCAGCAAACAGCACTGCCCCTTCTTTCTCTACTGTCTGACTGCCAGCCACCCACACACCTAGGGGACCCACAGCTTACCTCCTTGCTTTTCTCCTGACCTCACCTCCCATACTCAGGACCCCAGCAGCCCTGCCCCTTCCAGGCCTTCTGCAGTCGTCCCTTATTCCTGTACTTTTCACTTTTTGTTCACTACTGGCTCTTCCTCAGCAAATACGTGCGCTCGTGTGTCTCCTACCCTAGAACAGCAGTTTGGCCACCACCCCCCTCCTCCAGCTCCTACTACACCTCTCAGTTTCCCTTCCCCTGCTCTCCCTTGCTCCATTCACCTGAAACAGGCATTCTGAACCCTGCCCACCCTGGACACATGGTGGATTCTTCAGAGTTCAGAGTGTCAGAGGGAGTTCTCACCTGAGAAAACACGTTTCGGGCTCTGGGGGTGGGCAAGGTCGGAATATTCTAGAAGGAGGCAGCCACAGTCCAAAAACCTCAAAATTTTAGAAGGTCTCAAAATATGGAGGAACAAGAGGCAAGATGAAGATCACGTCTAGGGGTTGAGGGGCCATGCTGGAGCCGAGAGGGCAATAGAGAAAAAGTGGGTCTGATGAAGCCAGGAGTGTGAGGGGTTGTGGCCGAAGAGGATCTGGCTCGCCTTTATGAGTGGGTACACAGGTAAGGGTGACAGGAGTGACCTAAAGAGCCAGGAGTAGAGGGGACGCACCTCATGTGACACTCTAAACAAACCGCCTTACCACCACTGACCTACGTGGCCCTTCCTCAGGAATAAGCTTATCGTTCTCTTCCTTGGCTTCACAAGATCATTCTCCCAACTCCCCTCTCCTTCTTTGGCCCATCCTTCTCAGTCGCCATCATCCAGTTCCTTCCTCCAAGGAATTAAGCTCGCAGCTTCTCCTCAAGCCTCAGTGTGCCCGGGGGGTTCTGCCCCAGTCTCTCTCCTGTGGTCACTCTGCACGGTCTGGGGGAGCTTTCCAGGCTGGGCACTGCGGTGCTCTGTCCATGTGACCCCGCTTCAGGACTCTGGCGCCCCCGCCCCAGCTGCTGAGCGTCGCCCTGCCAGCCCACCCCAGGAACTGCCTTTGCTGAACACGGTTACCTTACCTGAGATTAGGTGCCTTCTATGGGAGAAGCCCAGTGCTGGGGGCACGAAGGCCTACCCCTCTGCCTCGATCCGAGATGTCTCTGAAGGACCTTGCCAGCCCCAGAGGTCCTTGCGGGGTCAGCCGAGGGCTTTGCTGCGACTGCGTTCCAGCCTGGCTTTCCCCTTTGGCCCAGACCTGCTTCCTTCGTCCCTACAGGAGGTCATCCCAAGAGCACCCGTCTCCCCTTCTCCCTGCATACTCACCTCCGCTTCAAAGTCCACCTCCTGGGGAACTCGACCTGAGACCCCGTCTCATCCACATCCACATCCACGGCTACGTGCCAGGGGCTCCCGCGTCAACACCTGTGGCCGGACTTCTTTGCTAAGTACCAGATCTGCGTGGACAAGTATTTCAGGTTTAGCGTGTGCGGATCAGAAGTCACCACCTTCTGGGGAGGACCACCTTCTGTCTTCTATGGCCCCATGATGATATCAGCACCTGCCCACCGCCTAAAGCCTGAGAGTCGGGGGTCACCTCGTGTCCCCTCAAGCTCCTCCTCCCCAACAATAGCCACCTCTCCCATCACCCTCGCACAGTTCCAGCTCTTACCGCAGAGCCCCTGGATTGCTGCCTCCTTCCAGGCTGTTCCCCGTCTGACGCACGCGTGCACTGTCCACCAGCGTCACCTCCCTTCAGATGCGCAGCCGGCCAGGTCACTCCTTCGCTTCTTTAAAGTCCCTCCTTCGCTTCTTTAAAGTCCCTCAGGCTTCTGTTCTCGGGATGAATTTCAAACAGTGGCATACTAGGCCTCTGTGCCTTCTTTCCCAATCCTACCTTATCCCCCTTCCTAGTGTCCCCGGCAGGCAGCCACCCCAGCTCAGGATTTGTCTTGGAACCTTTCACCATCTTCCCTTTTCCCTCTCCTCCTCTTTGCTTGGTCAACACTTCCTCGCCCTCAAGACTGGGCTCGGACCAAGGCAACTCTCCTGAGAGACCTCCTGACACAGGGCCCTGGTTGTCAGCGCCTTTGGCTAACCCCCTGGACTGTGGGCCTCTTGAGGGAGGAGCTCTCTGGGCCCTTGGAGCCTGGCATGGAGGAGGGACTCGTGTGCCTGCTCACGGAGCAGTTGCTTCTGGAAGGCAGATCTCAAAGAGCCTAGAACTGGTTTTATAGGAGCCAACTCCAAACAGAGAGACGGCTCGGGCGGGCTCGGAGACGGGGTGCAGTAACACTTTGAATGTGGATTGCGAATGAACCCGTAAGGAGAAAGAAGGAAGTATCTAAAGGCTGCCAGGGGCTGCACCCAGAGCTCAAGCACTATCTCGGATTTTAAAAGTTATGGAAGATGGAAAGTAGGACGCGAAAACAAGGCAGATGGACAAATAGCGAGGACCGGTGTTAGCACCCGTGGGGAAAACTGAGGCCCGTAGGAGGGGCTTCTGCAGAGTTGTTTTTGAAGCAAGGAATGATGTTTTGGGCTGGCAGTGAAATATTGACACTGATGAAGAGAGAGCAACACTACGTGATTCCTATTTTGCTTCTCTTTGTCGAGGAGCATAATTTTTCATCTGGACGCCACAAATCCTCAAAGGGACTTGAAGCCTTAGACAGCACGGGGAGAGACACTGTGGCAGCATCCGGCTGTGCGGAATGGGTTTAAGTCCCCTGTGGTACAAGGACGTCCCCCCCCCACCCCCGTCCCCCGTCGGTCCTGGGAGAGGAGCAGAGGGGGTCCCCTGAGTCCACGGAGACCTCCGGAGGTGGGGAGGGAGGGTGCAGAAGGAGCATGGCGGGCTTGAGGCGCCCCCCACATCATTCCCCAGGGACGGTTTGTGAGCACATAGAAAAGGAAGCTCTGCTTTCTAGGATTCCTGAGAATAAATCATACCCGACTAGCCTCATTTATGTTTTGACAGGCCAACCAGAATAGTACTCTGGAGAGGACTGTCTGGGTTTCTGTAAGGCGCTCGGTAGAGACTACCGTCTATCCTGAGGACAACGTGAGAAATGTGGGCTGAGCGATTGATGCAAAGCAGCCGGGCTCCTCGTCACAAGGTGCTGCTGGCCGGCAGAGTCCGCCTGGAGGGCAGGCCCCCGGGGCCCCCAGAGTCTTCTCTTCACTGACAGGTTGGTCAGGGCAGACCCAGTGTCTCAGATGAGGCCATTAATGGAACAATAGTCAGACTCACACTTGACCTGAATACAACTGACAGGGAACGGAAGATCCCCGTAGATCTCCGCAAACCACACTGACAGTCTGAGAGGAAAAGGGAGACCCAGCTGCACAGTTCACCACAGGATCTGGGAAATGGGATTTGACAGCAGGACGTGTGAGAAAGACTTTGGGCTCAGTCTGCGATCTGCCTCGCATGGCGGGGCAGCCCGGAAGAGGTGCGTCAGGGCCAGCTCCCAGCACCTCCCTGACGAGAATGCTGACAACCCCCAGGGCCTTCAGAGGACCCAACCCACAGCAGCAAAAAGTTCTCAAAGAGAGAAGAGTATGGACGTGGCATACATAGAGAAGAGATAGTTGTGGGAAATAAAGGCCACCTCCCTCAGGTCCGGGGAGGGCCTAAGTAAATGGACAAATATGCGGGTATTAGATGGCGTGACTTTTTTTTTAAGTAAGCTCTACGCCCAACATGGGACTTGAACTCATGACTTACAACCCTGAAATCAAGAGTCACATGCTCTACCAACTGAGCCAGTCAGGCGCCGCCTAGATCAGGTGACTTTTAAGATGTGTTCTAAGCCTGAGGTTCTACGGATTTCATCACGATGCCGGAAAAAAGAAAGGAAGTAGGAGGATAAAGAGGATGGGAGTCGGGTTGTAATTGTTCACATGAACTTTATTTACCAAGTACTAGTAACCTTTCTACTTATATAATGTCCATGCAGGAAAGGACACATCGGCGCACTTTGCAAAAGGGACCGTCTGTGTAACGACCGCTACATCATAGGGCAGACCATCACCCGCTCCCCAGAAGCCCCCTCGGGCCCCTCCCAGGCATTCCCTCTACAAAGAAAACCACTTCCCTGACTTCCATCCCATCGCTTCGTTTTGCCTGGTTTTGAACCTGTGCATAAACGGGATCCTGGTCAGTGTTCTCTCTTGGGTCCGGCTCCCTCGGCACAGCGTCAACACTTTGTTTGTGGGAGTCATCCACATAGACGTGAGCTCTTGCGCATGGATCCTTCATGTTGCCGTGCGGTGGTCCCCCGTAAGGATCTGTGACTGCACGGTGCAAGCCCCGCCCTCACAAGGGTCCCGGTATGTGTGCGGATGACCGGGCCGACTCCCGAGGAGGTTGCCCTGAGCTCGGAGCCAGGCCCTGGTTCTTCCTGCCTGGGTCGGATATGCTGTCGTTCAGGGTAGGCTCCAAGTGAAGGACTGGGGGCGGGGTGGGGGGAGGCTGTGGCGGGAGGGGTGGCCGTGATGCCCGAGAGGCAGCGTGGACGGTCCTTCAGATGCCCTGAGGCAGGGTGTTGGGCAGCATTTCCACAGCGGAACAGGCCCCGGTTGTTGCTTCCTGGACTGCCCTAGAGACATGGAAAAGGCAGCTCACGCCTTTGGCCAGATGCCTGGTGGCCTTTTAGGGTAGTTCAGCCTTGGCAGGGCCTGGTTCCCCTCCGAACAAGTGAAGGCGAGGGGCACCAGAGGGGGCTGCGCCGACCAGGGTCGTTGCCCCGACATCCTAGCGGCCCGCGCTGGTTAGTGCCTCTGCCTTCTCCCGAGTTCGTGCAGCGGGCCTGGCGCCTGGCTGGGCTGCCCCTTGCAGGAGCTGGAGGGAAGGCTGGAGGCTGGGAAGCAGAGTGCCTGCATTCCCCTTCCCAGCTCTGCTGTGGATTTGGAAAAGTCATTTCCAGATTTCGCAGTGCTTTAGGCTCCTCTAAGCGCAATCCAGTGTCCTGTTCTTACAGAGGCCCGTGGTGGGGGGGGGTGCTGAGGCAGAGGCCTGGACTGGGGTGAGCACGGAGAGCTGGAGCTTGTTTCCTTATATGACAGTGGCTGGGATGGCTCCAGTGCCTTCTGCGTCCTCCTTTGTCCGTCTGGTTTGAGTTCCGGGGAGGCCTTGCTGGGTGGGGTCAGGCAGCTTCTAGGAGAGGAAGAGCCCCTGGCCGACCTCGGCTGGGCCCACGGGCCCCTTTGCTTGCCCCCTGCACAGTTTGGGTGTTATTTGGGGTGAGTCTGTGCGTTTTCTCCTCCGTAGTGTAGGGTCTCAGTCTAAAATTAAAAAGCTGTCCTGTCCCCTGTCCCCATGTCGCAGAAAGCACAGGAGACTGTGTTTAAAAGGCAGGGGGGAGGTGGCCGTCAGAATGAAAGGCAGTGGGCAGGCGGGGACAGCCAGGGGGAGCATGCCACCCTCAGATGTGGGTTCCTTTTCATCCATTCACCCGGTCCTTCTTCTGGTGCTTTTCTTCTTTTCTGGACAGCAGCCTGTCCTGACCCACCCAGTCTGCTCCTTCCCTTCTGGAACCACCCGGGCTCTGCTCTGCTGGCCTGCCAGCACCCCCACCCCCAGGTTGGCCCCTCCCCGCCCTCTGCAGGGTAAAGGAGCTCCCACACAGGCCTGGGTTTTGGATTAATGAAGCCCAGATGCAGGACTTCTGACTCTGGCTACAAGTTAGCTTTAGAGCCGCAGCACAGAGGGGCCATTTACCTCCCACTGTGTTCCCGGGCCAGCTGCTGCTGGGGCTCCTGGGGAACAGCTGGAGAGCAGGTCCTGCCTGCCAATGAGATGGAAGCCATGCGGGGTGTGGGGGGGTGTGTAGTATGGCCAGGGCTCCGGGAGAAAACGGAGGGTGGGGCTCTGGGTGAGGGGCGAGGGTCTGGCTGCGCTCACAGAGTCTGGTGTGGGGAGTGCTGCGGGACTCCTGTTTTCTATCCCATGGGGCTAAAAGAGGCTGCCTCTCCGCAGGTCTCAGAAGGTCAGGTGGGGACACTGAGGTGCTCCCCGGACAGGGGTCAAGGCTAAAGGGAGACAGGGCCCGGGAGGGCCCCGTGCTGGTTCATGTCAGGTGTTCCTGATCAAGAATAGACCAGGGATGGCTGGCCCCTCCCTGGGTTGCCAGATAAAATAGAAACATTGCAGGGGGGAGCATATGCTAAGAAAACGACTCTCTGTTTTTCAATAAGAAATTCTAATTTAACTGGGCATCCTATATTTTTACTGGCTAAGTCTGGCGATCCTGTCTCCCCCTCCACTTGAATTTCTTCTTGAAGTAATAGTTTTACCGAACTGCAACATACAAACAGAAGAGAACACAGACCATCGGCGCAGAGCTCAGTGGATTGCGTCACATGGAACACGTGTGAGACCAACACTCAGAGCAAGAAATGCAACGTGAGCAGAACCTGCCGGTCCCCCCGCCGGTCCCCCCAGCAGACTTCCAAAAGCTGCTATTTGGCCACTTTTGTACTTTACAGAAATTGAATCATGCACATGTATTCTTTTGTACGTGGCTTCTTTCGCATGACACTGTGAAGATCCTCGGGGCCTTTGGATATCGTTTCAGCTCACTGTCATTATGAGTAGGACTGAGTCGTATAGATGGAGCCCAATCTGGATATGCGTTCTCATGGTGTGTTCAACGTGCACTTCCCCCGCGTGTGTGTGTATGCGTGCGTGTGCGCGCATCAGTACCTAGGCGTAGGACTGCTAGGTCATGGAGTGAGCACACGTTCATCTGTAGTTGATCTTGCGAAGCAGTTTCTCAAAGTGGGTGTGCAATTCAAACCCCCACCTGCTGTGCGTGAGCCTCTGTGGGCCCACACCCTCACCACGGCGGTGCATTTCCCCCTTTTCCACGTTCTCCTTTCTGATGGATGGTGGTACCGTCTGCTGCTGCTTTTTTTCTCTTTTTAATCAATAGCCTGTTGCTTTGTTGATCCTTCTGACTGTCTTGACGAAGTGCTAAGAAAATCAGCAAGGCCCCTGGTTGCGGTACCAGCCCGCCCAGCCTCACAGGAACTTCGAGGAGACATTCCTACCCCAGTGGCTACCCCAGTTCCCCATTCCTACCCCACTTCCCTCCATCATGTGAGACCTGGACGGCAGCAGGCCTCGCCCTGGGGAAGTTGCAGTGGAGACTGGACCACCAAGCCCGGAAGTGGTCAGGCTGGATCCTGCCTCCCCAAAGTCCTTGCTTAGCATTTCCTGGGGTGGCCTGTGGCAGACCGTTCCCGATGTCCCGTCCTTCAGTTCTTGTGGTGTCATTCCAGTGGTATGGGTGAGGGTGGCTGTGGGGGTCCCTCCAGCAGTGCTGTGACCTGAGGGCATTTCTCCTCTAAGGAGCTCTTTCCAGCCCAAGCGTCTTCCTTCACATTCCTTATGTTTCCTCTAGCTTCCGGACCTCTCTTTTGCTTCCTCTGACGGTGGCTCTGATTTCTGATGCAGACAGAAACTAGTGACTATAGCCACATCACGGTCTGTGCCAGGAGCTGATGTCTGCTGCCCAAGGGGGGAGCCACAGTGTATGGAGGTGCAAGAGAGATGTGACCCTCTTGTTGGACAAGAGCTGTGGCAGGGAGCATGGGCAGAGGAGGGGCCCTCAACCCTTCTTCCCGTCACCCCCTCCAGCCTCCTCAGCCACTGCCACCCCAGCATCATCCTCTGGTCTCCACTCCCCTCCTCTCTTCTCTTTCAAAGCTCACTCTCGTCCTCACTCTAGCGTCTGAAATCCCCATCAGAGGTCTTCAGTCCCAAAAGGAAGAGCTACTAGCCCCACGAGTGAATCAGTTAAGACTAGTTAATGCTAAACTCAGAAGCCCAGCCCAAACTGACTGAAGCCAAAGGCACTTTATTGGCCCACATGACCAACTGACCTACTGAAGGTCCAGGGGCTGGGGGCTTCAGGCACAGCAGGCTCTGGGTGTTGTCAGAGCTCTGGCCCTGTTCTCTGTCTCTGCTTGCTTCATCCTCCAAGCTGTCCCGCGAGGAGGCAGGGTGGTCACCAGCACGTGTAGGATCAGCTCCTGCCAGATCAGTGGCCCTGCTGGAAAGGCACTCGCTCTGCTGATAATTCCAACCAGGGCGCCTCTAAGCGGCTCCATCACTCAGACTCTCATGGGCCAGGCCTGGATGAGCAGCTGCTCTAAAGGAAAGTTGATGTCAGGTGAAAAAAAAACCAAGCCCCACTTTCCACTACCCTACGTGGGCTGACAGTGGCTGGGATGGCTCCTCTAATGCTGCAAAGGACAGAAAAGGCAAAGGTCTGTGCAAAAGCAGTTGAGCGCTCCTTATCTCTGTGTCCACAGGTAAGTACAGATACTCAGAGAGACCAGCTAAGAAGAAAAACACTGCTGAGCCAGCCTCTGAAATTACCAGTGACTTTAATTTCTTTCCTTTTGCTTATTTTTTTTTTTTTAAGATTTTATTTATTTATTTGACAGAGAGAGAGACAGCCAGCGAGAGAGGGACCACAGCAGGGGAGTGTGAGAGGAGGAAGCAGGCTCCCAGCGGAGGAGCCCGATGCGGGGCTCGATCCCAGAACGCTGGGATCAGGCCCTGAGCCGAAGGCAGATGCTTAACAACTGAGCCACCCAGGCGCCCCTCCTTTTGCTTATTTTTTAACTCTGCCATCATGTTTTATTGCTTCTAAAATCAATGATAAATACTATAAACCAGAGGAGCGGGGCAAAGTACTCCAGACAGCACGCCTCTCCCATGCTGGCGGCTGGGAGCGCACCCTGCTGCCACGTGCACTTCCAGCCCACTGGCTCTCGAGCGTCCCAGCCCTCATCCCTCTCGCTCCTTCCTTCACAGGCAACTTCGAAGCCAGCTCAGCCTCGTGGTCATTGCCCAGATGCTGGACCAGCAAGAGACACTCCCTCTCTGGCAAGAGAAGGCCCAGGTGAGTCTCGGCCTCAGCCGGGCAGCATCCCCTGGGCCCAGGAAGCCCGTGGGTGCGCAGAGGGCTCCCCCTGAGGCCTGCCTGCTCGTGCTGCTTTTCCAGAAGGTTGGGAGCCTCAGGCCAGGAGAGCCAAGTCGAGTGTGAATTTTTCATTCATACCCTTGCATTCCGCAATTACTGTTCTGTATGCCTGCTGTGTGCCAGGCACTGAGGCTAGAGCAGTGAGCTGGGAGCATGTGGTACTTGGTTTTTTTTTTCAGTTGTGGTAAAATATGCATGACAGAACATTTACCGTTTTAACATTTTGGGTTTTGGTTTTTTACACCATCATGACAATGTTAAGTGTAGAGTTCAGCCATTTCGAAGCGTACCATTCAGTGGCTCTGAGCGCATTCACAGTGCTGTGCAGCCATCACCACCATCCGCCTCCAGAACTTTTTCTCATCCTCCCAAATAAAAACTCCATACCGGTTAAACGCTAATTCCCATTCTCTCTCCTTCCCCGGCCCCCGCTTATATTACTTTTTATAGGTGGGAAAAACACAGTGAAAGTGAAAACAAACACTATGCACTTAAAACTACTCACTCCCAGTGCCTCCTCTCCTTTTCCAGTGTTAGGCATTCTTGGGGCAGCAAGAAAAGCAGAGCTCTGTCTTCTTTCCCCATTCCCCTTCTCTCCAGAAAGCTCTGAGCACAGCCTCTGCAGCTCAGGGCCCTGGGGGCAGCGTGGGTCCCAGCCAGCCCAAAGACGGGTGGCAGAGGGGTGGAGCATGGCCTCACCCTTACCCCCCTAGAAGCCCCCTGGGATCCCAGAATAGTTGCTGGGTACAGCCGAGCCCTCCAGCTCGGCAACACGAGGGGCACAAGGCAGTCCCTGTGAAGGGCTGAGTGTCTCTGTTCGAAGGGATGTACTCGGGAAACCTGTGTAACCCCTTGCCCAAAGTGCTGAGAGAACGTTCCGGCACATCCCGGGGCAGGCTGGGCAGTATCGCTGAGTCTGCAATGCCGGGATTGCAGGGCGGGAGCTCAGAAAGCTGACTGGTTGTGTTGGCTTTTCCGAGTGGGCTCGGCCTGGCTTTTGCCCTGGCTGCCCTCTTTGCTGTAAATACTTTCTCCAGAGGACTTACCCTGGCCGGGGTTTCCTGTCGTGCTAGTTCCTGCTGAAATGTCACCTCCCCTCTGAGGCCTTTCCTGACCACCCAATCCAAAGTCCCCTGGCACCTCACCCTGTTTTAAAGGACTTGTGTTTCCCTCTTAATATTTTCTTATTTATTTGGTCAGGGTCTGTGTTCACACACACACACACACACACACACACACACACACACACCAGCAGCTCCTTGAGGGCAGGACCAAATCCTTTCTGCCCGTTGGCACCTAGCACAGTGCCTGGCACACACGGGGACTCCGCGTGTACTTGTGGAGTGAACGAGCCTGAGGTTGAGCCCCTGGAGTGTTGCAAGGTTCCCTTTCCCTGGAGACCTGGGGAGGGGTGAGGGAGGGAGTGGCCCACACTGGGGTCGCTTCACACAGGTGAAAGCCTGATGACAGAGTGTCTCTGTGAGGGAGGAGAGACCACACAGTGCCCCGGGGGTGCCAAGCTGTTAGGAGCGGGGGCCGGCAGAGATGCGGCAGGCAGACAAGACCGCCCGGAGCCAGAGGGCTCTGGAGGGCAGATGGGGGGGGGCGGTCTGTGAGCCCCAAGGAGAACAGAGCACAGCATCAGAGCAGAGGGGAAAGGCCGGAGCATCCAGATCAGGAAAGGCAGGACCGACCACTGTGGGTGGAGGGTGGGGGTGGCCGCCCACCTGCCACGTTTGCCAGTGACCAAAGAGTGGCTCAAGCATCGGGGCCTGGGAGCACCCAGCCCCGCCCAGCTCCAGGGCTCTCCAACCGTACCAGTCACCCGCCGGCCCCCCGCACGCCCACCTATCCAGGAGACCCTAGCTCAGCACCGCCTGTGTGCTGGGCCCCTCACCGGGCTCCGCGCCGGAACCAACCTCCGAAGACAGGGTGTGAGCCAGGTGGGCTGAGGGCTCAGTGACTAACTCTGCCCGAAGGCAGTGAAGTGGCTTCCAGAGAAGGTGTCCTGAGCCAGGTCGAGGAGGCTGAGTCAGCGCTTGCGTTGCAGAGAGGAGAGCCTGCAGGCGGCCAGTGCGGGCTGTGCACAGCTGCGCCGGCCTCCTGGCCGCTAGGGGAGAGGGACCAGCTGGGGCCTGCCTGCGGCCCTGCCTGTATGTTTCCCCCATCTCCCCTGCAGGCCTGGGGCTGCTGCACGGCGCCTCCCAGGTCTCCGGGCTGTGGGCACTCCCCTTTCCAGTCTGGCCTGTCAGACGGATCGTCGCCTTCAAAGGGCCACCACCTTGGCCCCACAGTCGCCCACGTCAAACCCCGCAACGCCCCCTTTCCCAGCTCCTCCATGCCGCCTGCCCACAACACCTGTACTTCCCAGCCTTCCTCCTAGGCCAGCCCCGCTCTCTCTGCACACAGCTCTGTGCCCTGACCTCCTTCCTTTCCGTCATCACATCCCAACGGAAATGTTGGTAGCTAACACTCTGCATAGCCGGGCCACGTCCCAGGCGCTGTGCTCAGAGCGTACCTCTCATAGCAGCCCCGGCAGTAAGGACGGTTACCATCAGACATTTTTCACAGATGGGGAGACTGAGGCAGGTACAGTTAGGAAACCTCTCAGGGTCATACAGCAGGAAAGCCATGGAGCTAGGTTTCAACCGCAGGGTCCTTGCCCTTGACCACTGCAACATGCCATGTCCGCTTCTCCAGCCCATTCCTCGGCTCTCATTGTGGTGACAGGCCAGAGGACACCTGCCACTTCATGCTGAAGGTGCCCTGCTGGTCCCTTGAGGTTTATTCCTAAGTGGCAGATAGGAGGACAAGGGCTGTGGCTTCTATTTCCTTCACTGATGGGCAAATGCTTGATAAACCTTAGCAATTGATCGACTATGGAGAGGAGTCTAAGGATTGAGAATTGACTCCTCTAGGAGAGGTTCTGGGGTGAGGCCTCTCAGGGCACTGCTGGGTAGGAGGAGTCCCTGACCCCTGGATGGCTTGGCTCTCTGTCTCAGGCTGCAGTCTGAGGCCCTAGGAGCAGGAGCTGAAAAGAACTAGAATTTGAGGAATGGGACTTCTGTATGTGCTCAGGATGCAGCCCCCAAGACCTGCATTTTCCAGGAGAGCCTTGGGGTCAGGCTGCTTCCTATTGTCCTTGGGAATCTTGGGAATACCCCAGAAACAGCAGGGTTTTGGCTTCCTGCAGCAGTGTGCTCCAGACACTGCTCAGGGCACTGAATATACAGCCCTAACAGAACCCAGTCCCTCTGTTGTGAAACTCACGGTCTAGGGGGAGACGGACACGGGCACCAAGAAAAAGGTAAATATTTGCCATACCAGATGGCGATAAGGCTCTGGAGGAAAATAAAGCCAGATAAAGAGGAGAGGGAATGTTGGGAGATGGGGACATTTGTGTACAGAACTAAAAAAGTCAGGCAGGTTTCTTGGGGAAGAGCATTCCACATGGGAAACAGCAAGTGCAAAGGCCCTGGGGCAGGCAGAGTGCTCTTAGTTTAGAGGAAAAACAGAAGCCACTGTGGCTGGAGCAGAGGACCAAGGATGGAGTAGTAGAATTTGAGGTCAGACAGGTAAGTGGGAATTCAATCCGCCAGCGTCTCCGGACCATGGTAGGGGCTTTGATTTTCATGCCAAAGTGGGGAGCCGTTGGAAGGTTTTGATAAGAGAAACAGAATCTAATTTATAAAATATTTTTTAATTACTCTGGCTGCCATGTTGAGCTTAGGCGACTGCAATAATCCTGATAAGAGATAAGGGCCGGTGGGGGCGCTCTGGGGCTGGAAGGCGGACGGGGGCAGCTGCGTGTGCCTGGTCAGAAGGCCCGGTCACAGTGCAGGCTCCAGGGGACAGCAGGGCTGCCTGAGCCTCACAGACACTTAAGGTCCTGGCCTTCTCCACCGGACAGATAGAAGCACCACTGGGGTGTGAGCACAGGAGTGACCAGTCGTGTGGCCAGTTGCCCCACTGGAACCCACCTGCCTTCTCCTGCCCCCTGGGCAGACGAGACCAGTAGAGGCCTGCCTTCTCCAGTGATCATTTGCCTCTTGCCTGGAGGTGTCTGTCCTAATGGGCTGAGTGTTTGCAGAGACAGCTCCCAGCAGTGGGGGTGAGGTGGGGAGGTGCGATGTCAGGCCCTGGCCCTCCCTGCTGGGATGCACGGTCCAAATAAGCCCTTATCCCGGAGAGGGGTGTGGCTGCCAGAACTGGAAACAAAGGAGAGTAAGCAATCAGAAGGCGGCAGCTTGCTGCGCTGAGCAGGGTGAAGCAGTTTTCGCTCAGAGGAAAAACAGGGGAGCTAGCAGCCGCCAAGCTGCTGTTGTGTACTCCCCTGCCCAGCCCCGCCCAGGGCTCCCGTAGCAGGGAGGGTCTGGCTGGGGCGAGGCTGCCTGCCTGAGGACGGCTTCTGGGGGCGTGGGCTGCAGAGCCTGGCCCCTGTGCTTGCACAGCTGTGATCCCCAAGCAGGCAGGGCCGTTTTGGAAGCCATCCCCAGCCTCGCAAGGCCTGAGCAAGACGGCACAGCTCTGGTTTTGGTGAAGCTCCAGATGGTGCCTCTCTTCGCCTAGAACCTTCTCTCTCTCTCCCTGCCTTCTGTCTCCCTTCCTAAAGGGATCAGACACGGGGCCGGGAAGCCCTGGCCCCCTTCCAGGAGCCGAGGCCCTAGGCCTGTCTCCTAGCCCTCAGCCCAGCTGCTCTTGTGGGCTGTCTAAGCCTGTGGCCAGCTGAGATGCTGAGCAGGTGTCTGCGGGTGAGTCAGGGAGAGGAAGCCAGGTGTGCCGGGCAAGGCTGGGCTACAGCAGGGAGCTGGGCTGGGGGCTCCGGCTTAAGCCCTTTGGGCCAGCCTACACCTAAAAGCCTATGCCTGCTACATCTAAAAAGATGTGAACCCCACTGGCTCTGTTCCTTCAGTCTGCATCCGCCCTTTCCCAGGGTTGCAGGAGGACCCAGAGATGCAGGGGCCCACATACTGCTCGCTTTTGTCCTGACCACAACTTAGCTCCAGGGCAGCTGAATGGTCCTTGCTGGGGCTGAACCCAGGCTGCCCAAACCAGGGGCAGGGGCTGGGCCAGGAGGAGTGACTCACTGCAGAGACCTGGACTCTGTAGGCCCTGTTCCTGGGAGGGGTGGGGGCACTCCCATTTTTGTTCAGAGAGGGTAAGCAGTTTACTTGGGGAGGGAAGGGTGGCCAGCAGATGAAGGGACGTATCAACCATATGCAGTGTGCGGATCTTGTGGGGAATCCCCGTTCCAACAACACAACTGGTAAGGACATTTTTGAGACAATCAGGGAAACCCGAACATGGTGTTAGATCATATAAGGAATTCTTGGTGATTTTGCTGGGCCTGAGAATGATACTGTGACCATGCTGGGGAAAGAAATCCTTATCCTTTTTGGTGAGAAGCTCTTTATGGGTAAAATGATACAGTGTTTGGATTTGCTTTAAAATCCCCTGGAAGGAAAAGGGCGGGGGCGGAGAAATGGGGGCAGGCAGAGTGATGGGGAGCGAGCGCAGCCGTCATGAGAGGGGGCGGGTGGTACGGAGGTTCTGCTCCTCCAGAAGCCTCTCCAAGCCCACAGCAAGTTCAGTGGGGAGAGGGACCTGAGCAGCAGCCAGGGGTGGGAAGGGTCTGGCCCTCTCTGCCGGCCTTCGTTCTTCCAGGCCTGAGTGCTCCCTCCAGGAAGTGGGTCAAACCCCCAACCTAGAGAGACCTTCTGAGTTCACTCCTTTAAAGGAAGCCTCAGCCTGTGCCAGACGCCATGTGCATGCGTGACTCTCCTGTCCTGGGAAGGAGATGTGTGGTTGTCTCCATTTTGTAGATAGGACACTCAGGCTCCAAGAGGCCACGCAGCATGCCGGTGAGAGGGGGATCCTGGTCGTGGAAGCTGGTGGTCGGCCTCCAGAGCCCATGCTCTGATCTGGTGCCGGCCGGGTCCCCAGGCGTCCCAAGCACCCTCTGTGTGACGGCCTCTCTTCTCCTTCCCAGCTGTCTTCGCTCAGCCAGCTCCTGAGCCTCATGAGGCCATCATCCCTGAGGCAGTACCTGGGCTCTGAGACCTTGCCACCCTGCCAGGAGCACCAGCCAAAGGCCAGTGCTGAGCTAGACCACAAGGTGAGCACCCAGCGACTGCCCGCCTCAGCCAGGGTGCGGCAGCCCCAGGTAGCGGGGAAGGCAGGGCCGGCCACGCTGCACGGCCTGGAGGGCCTTATTGCTGCCAGTCCTCCTAAAACCCCAGGGCCTTAAAATTCCAGCAGGCTGCCTCCCTCTGGTGAGAGGAGGTGCTCGCCGTCCCTGCAGAGCCTGTAATTAGCGCGCTTGCCCGTGCCCCTCACGGAGGCGCAGTGGGGCGCTGTGTGCATGGGCATGTGCGTCCCCCTGGCCCTGCTCTGGGGTTCTGCTGCATCCTTTATGGTCCATACAGATGTGTTAGCGTGGGGTGCTCCGTGAGTCGTACAGCACAGTCTAGAGAGGATGCGGGAGCTGAAATGCTCGTGAGGGAAGTGGAGCTGGGCACTTCCTCCCTGTTCCTTGACGTGGCTGCCACTGAGGCTGAGTCCTTGGCCTTTCCCCCAATTCTTCCTTTTTTCTTTTCCCAAGATTTTATTTATTTACTTGAGAGAGAGGGAGAGCACAAGCAGGCAGAGGAGCAGAGGGAGAAGAAGAAGCAGACTCCCCACTGAGCAGGCAGCCTGATGGGGGCTTGATCCCTAGACCCTGAGATCATGACCTGAGCTGAAAGCAGATGCTTAACTGACTGAGCCACCCAGGCACCCCTCCCCAGTTCCTCCTAATTGACTTTCCCGACATTGCCCAGCTCTCCCAAAAGCCCAGTTTTGGTGGGAGTCAGGGGCAAAGAGGTACCCCCGAGCCTGCAGGTGGTGCGGTTTGGAATGGGGAGGCCTGTGGACCCTGGGGGTGAAGGTCAAGCAGGGGCAGTGGTGTAGGATGTAGGGGCTTCAAAGTGGGAGCCCTGAGTTTAGCTCTGGGAGGAGGGGAGAGTGGGGGGAGGGGTGTAGGTCTCAGGGAGCTCCCCACTCCCTGGGGCCTCCAGGATGAGGAATGGAGATAGAGATCTTTCTAATTTAGGAAAGTAGTAATTCCAAAAGCTCACTTGGAGGTTGGATGTTGACGATCCAGAAGTCCACCCTTTGGGCATTGCTCTGCAAATCAGATGAATGAATTAATTTACTTAATGAACACAAATGAACCATTAAGAAGATATGATAATCCCAGGTGGATGCGCCTCTTCTGGAACGCGTAGGTAAGGTTATCTTGGAGTTGTGCCTAATATTCGTGCATTTACGAGACTGCCGCCTGCCTCCCGGAAGAGCCTGAGCGGTGTGCATGCCCCGTTCTCGTCTCCCACTGATTTCCTGGGAAAGGAGCTGGTTGCAGAGGCTGTGTGGGTGTTCCAGGGCCTTTAGAAAGGAGGTGGGGTTGGCCCGTGGGCGGAAAGGGTCTGTCTGAGCAGGACACAGGTGGGCAGGCCCCCGGCTGGGCTGCGGGAAGGACAAAGGAGACAGAAAGAAGGGGAGTGGTGGCAGAAGAGAGGCTTGTATCCGATGTGCCTAGTCAAGAGTGTGCACTTCAAACACTTGGGAGGCTACTCCTGTGACCTCACCCAGCAGAGCTGCGACCGCCAGGCCGGAGGCCTCCACTTGGCTCCTTGCTTTTAGAAACCCATCTGAGAGCAAATGTCTGTTCCACAACCAGGGAAGAAGAGGAGTAAGTGGCCCGAGGGTGTCCTTTATTTTGAGCACTGTTCTCCTGCCTGTAAAGGAAGCTGTGTCCCCCTGGTCAGCTACCATATTGGAAATGACCCATGTGGCCTGGAAACACGGAGGGTTCAGTGTGTCTCGGCAGGGTGTCCCGAAAGCGGAGGGTGTGGACCCCGCCCAGGGCAGTGAAGGGGCACGTGAGGCCACGGCAGTTCTCCAAGGCCTTTGCTGCCCCTCCCGCCCACCTAGGATTGGTCCCTGCCTGACCGGGAGGTAGCGGGGAGCAGAGGAAGGAAAGGGCACTGGTCCAGGGAAGGGGAGGAGGTGGGGCTGGTGCGGACATGGGGGTCTGCATAGCAATGGGAAGCTTTCTGTCCCCCTGTATGGGTGCCGACCAGGAAGGGCCAGGTGGGGCAGGTGCCGGGCTCCCACAGCCTAGCCCTGCTCCCACCTTGGCCAACTGACTCCTCATTAGGCCCGAGCGTGTTTCATCTTCAAAGGTTGATCTCAGGCTACTCACCAGCCAAAAAAGAGCAGCGGCGTCAGCCGCCCTGTTTTACAGGGAGTGGTGGTCTGGGCCTGGCCTGAGCCTTTCATCCCTAGGGCTCAGAGTCTTTGCTTTCCTTCTCTCCAGGGGCTGTGGGGAAACTAAGGCCAGAGTGAGCTTGGCCCGAGGCAACCTGGCCTGAAGGAAATAGGGCTTTCCCAGGCCTTGGGGTGGCCGTGCTGAGCCCCATTCGCCAGGCTGTGCTCACCCCTGTCTGGGAGATTTCCTGTGAGACGCTGGGTGACAGCCCTCCTCCAGCCCTGCAGATAAACACTTCTGCCAGGCTCCCCTCCCCCTGCTCTCCCCACCTCCTCCTTTGCCCCAGGGAGAGGAGGGGGGGCTTGGCCCAGTCTCCTCCCTCTCCTAGGAAGCTCCCAGCCTTCTTTCCCTCCCTGGCCTGCCCTCCCTTGGGGCTGCATGAGCTGCTGTCTGGTGCCTAGGGCTTGACTCTCTCTCCCCACTGATCCTGGGCTTTGCCGTTGACCCTTTACTACTGGGTCTCCCCAGCTAGACCATGGGCACAGGGGGAGGCCTCACCACAACCCTGGTGTATCAGGCCCTAGATGAGTGAATGAACGAACAAACAAATGAACGTGATTTGAGTCCCTCTCTCCCTCTCCGAAGTCTCTTCCACCCCTTTCGGGCCGTCCACTCTCCTACCCCGTTTCCAGAACCCTCTCCCTCTGCATGCCCTCTGACCAGCCCCTACGTGTCAGCCCCCTTGTCTCTGAAAGTCCTTGTTTCACGGAGGCCACGAGGGTTCACAGCCGGCACTTCTTGTGGTGGAGGTCCTTGACTTCAGAAGCCTTACCTGCTCATCAGAGAACCAATCACAGCACATTGTTTGTAATGATAAACTGGTGGGATTCCTGCCTGGGAAAGCTAACCATCAAGACCAACAAAAGTCTTGGCAGCCTTGCAGGGGGGCTGGAGGGGAGGCCGCGGGGGGCTCCTGGACTGGCCGTGTGTCCGCACTGGACAGAGTATGAAGCGCCCTAGCACATCATGGCAGTTTGTTGTGGAGTCCAACACTCCGCTTCCTAGAGAGACGAGAACATTTGCAGCGTTTTCAAGTGCTTTTGATAAAGAAATGGTTGCTCAGCCCCTCGGTGGTTTATCGGGGGCCCTATGCTTGCCTGGTTTGAGCGGGGCTCTCCCGGAGGAGAGTAAGCATCTAAGTCAGAGTGAGGCGCAGGGGTCCGAGACAGCGCCTCGAGAAGGAGGCAGGTGCGCGTTCGGCGGAGGGAGGTGGACAGGATGTTTTCATGCAGAGTCGGCTTCCCAGTGCTTCCCTGGGGTCGTTGGATCCGATTCTGTAAGAGACCAGCGCGGCCCCAGGCCCCTGCGTGAGCCTGTCTTTGGACCGCTTTGCCGACAAACATGTAACTGGACGCAGGTTGCTACTGTCTCCTCAGAGCGCCCTCCTCAGCCTTCCAACCCAGCCAGGAGTTTCCTTTTCGCCGCCTCGTGTGAACAGTCTTGGGCCAGATTTTGTCTGGCTGCATTCTGCCCAATCTCAGAGTCCTTTATTGAGATTCTTGATGTTTTGGTCTCGTTAGACCCGCCATCGCACGTTCTGTTTCTATTGACCACACTCTCCTGTTGTTACTTGCTTTTCCTCGGGCCTTTTGCTATAGTGAAGGAACTTCTTTGTTTCATGTTTTTCCCCCTGGGGATCTGGAAGGCCTACCGAACCAGGATCATTATGGTGGGATGGAAGTTTTTCCCCAGTTTGGTTAAATCTGGGAAGTTGGAGGAAGTTAAGTGTCGTGTGGGAAGAAAATGGAGGTCCACAAGGGGGGGAGTCCCAGAGTTGGGGCTGCACTGAGGCCCCAGGAGCTGGGTTCCTGTCTCCTTGTCTTCCGGGGCATGTCCTCCGCACAACCTGGTGAGCGTCCTCACGGCACGGGCGGCGTGGGGCCCCCTGAGGGCTCTGCATCTGGGATGGTCTGCGCCCCCCGGGGGCCAGCTGCAGGAGACCCCCAGTACCCAGACCGAGCCTGGGGACGGCGGGTGGCTCCCGTCACCGGGCATATGGCATACTGTCCGGCTCCATGCTTCCGAGCTTGGGGGTGGCTTGTGTGTCGGAGAAGCATGTGCACGTGTGTGTGTGTGTGTGTGTGTGTGTGTGTGTGTGAGGAGTCGATGCGGGGGCGACTCCAGCTCTGCCCTGCTGCACAGACTCCCTTGCGCCTCACTCCTGGGGCTCCGCACATCTTCTGCAGAGGGTGTGGGCCTGCCGCACGCGCACATGTGTCTGTGTATGTGTGTGCACGTGTGTCTGGAAGCATGCGTGTGTGTCTGTGTGCATGAGTGTTGTGTGCATCTCTGTATATCTTCGTGGTGTGCCCTCATGTTAATAGAGTTGACAAACAAGTCTGACAGCTTTTGCTCCTGCCCTGGCTGCGGCTGGCCTGCCCCTGCGTCTGGTGACCCTGCCAAGAGCCACTGGAGCGGGGTGTGGTTTGGGAGGTTGTGGGGAGTGGGCAGGGAGGGTGCCCCTAGGCCCTGGCAGCTCTGTGCCTGCCTCTGCACTCTCCCACTGGCACTCGACACCAGCAAAGGGAACGTCCTCCCTCAGGCTTGGCTGGAGCGCAGGCCCCTGGCCCTGTGTCCTCCAGAAGCCCAGGAGGAGTGGGGGCCTGTCCCTCTCCCTGTACCCTCTGCCGTCTCACCTGCAAGGGCCTGTCTTTATTTCCTACCCCCTCTCCCTGCAGCTTAGGGAGAGTCCTGCCCATAGGGCTGGACACCTGGGTCAGGGCAAGATTAGATGGGTTGGGAAGACACAAACTGGCTTGGAGAAACAGAAAACAGATATTCAGGAACCCCGGGTTCCTCCTCGCCTGGTCTGTGTTGGGTTCCTCCTTCCTTCCTCCAAAATGGGGAACATCAAACATCTTTTGAAATAAACCTCAAAGAGATGGCCTCTGGGAAGCTGACCCCAGGGGAGATCCATGCACCAGCCCTGGGTCACACCCACCCAAGAGGCCGCCAAGCCTCTTCAGAATGGGTACTTGTGAGCAGCTGAAGGCCACGTGGGGCCCAGGCCCGACCAGCTTTGTCTGGATCCCAGGAACTCTGGCTTCTTTGTAGGGCTTGAAGTGACAGAGTGAAGCCGGGGAGGGCAGGCATGGATTCTTTAGGCAGCTTCTGAGCCTGCTCTCTGT
Organism: Ursus arctos; assembly: GCF_023065955.2. NCBI lineage: Eukaryota > Metazoa > Chordata > Mammalia > Carnivora > Ursidae > Ursus > Ursus arctos. Next base: position 11,937,787 of record NW_026623100.1, read on the forward strand.
CCCAGGCCCAGTCCTCCTGGGACTCTTGGGGATACCTCCCCCAGGCACAGCCCTTGCTCCATGCAGGGTGACTCACCTGACATGAACACTGGCTGGCCTGACACTCTGCTCCATGCCTTCCTCTTTGGAGTCCTCCTGGACAACCCTGTGATTGTCTTCCTCCCATTCTTACTTAGGGAAAGGCAATCCTAAGTGTCTGTCACATCACGTCCAATCCGTCTGTGGGCCCTACCTCATCCCCGCAGCTTTTCTCCCGCAAGTCAAACCACACCACAGTGGACATCTTTCCCAGACATCATGGGAAATGTGAGATGTCAAGCCTCCATTCTCTTTGCTCCTGCTGTTCCTTCTTCCTGGCAATGCCTGGCCTGTCTCCCCTTTCCTTGGATTCCCATGGTCATTACAGTCTGTTCACTTGACCCACGGCCTGTCCACACGTTGCTTCACACACCTAAACAGAGTCACCTTTGAGGGTCAGGTCCAGAGTCTGTCTCAGCAGCATCCCACTGTTCCCACTGAAATGGGTGCGCTGGCAGGTACAGCCTTTGGGAGGGACCCTTGCCTACCTCCCCTGCACCCAGCCCCTCCTACCTTGTCTCTTCTCCCAGGCTGTACCTTCTCAGGGACAGTGCCTTCTAAGTGCTGCTTCTAAGCAGCCTGGGCTCAGCTCCCACCACGCACCTACGGAGGACCAGGAACGGTGTGTGAGGTCCCTCACTCGCTTCCCTGGTTGGAGGAGCAGTTGCCAGGCAAGCCATGGCCTTCTCAACTGCTCTTCTCTTCACTGCCTTTTCTGTCCCTTCTCCTCCGTCTTTGCCAGGACTTTGTAGTAACAGAAACACAGACACACATCCTGGAAGGTTCTAGAATAGCCCATCAGGCTCAGCTGGACCAGGAGCTGAGCAGTGGCATGAAACCTCAGTGTTTTGCTCTCTGCATCTCTCAGCTCTGCCCTTTGGTGCATCAGGTAGGCTTTCCCGGCTGGTCCTGAGAAACTGCAGGCTTATGTCCTTCCCTTAGCAGCCCTAGCCAGGGGGAACGGAAGAGCTTCTATTCTAGAGTCCTAACCAGAATCCCAGAGTTGAGTCTCATTGGCTTGGCTTGGGTGGTATGCTCATCTGTAAGCCCAGGCATACAGTGGCCGGCCCAGGGTCACAAGTCTTCCCCCAGAGTCAGGGCTGACGTCACCACTGTGGAGTATAGGGAATCGGAGGCTGGGACACTCTGACAAAGGAGGGGGCAGGATCCCAGGTACCCAAAAACCTCAGATGCCCATAGCCTGGTCTGCAGTAGGCAATGGCCCTACTCTGCAATATCTGTGGGAAGTATAAGGACTCACTGCTTTCCAGGGTCCTCCCGTGCCAGCACACCAGGAGACAGTTCAGGGAGTGAGAAAGTTAAGAAAGAGAAGAGAAGAAGCCATTGCTTTTGAGGAAATGGCTTTTGAGGAAGCCACTACTCTCCACCGGCTGTCCAGCCCCTGGAGGATGCCTGGCTGGTTTCAGTGACTCTGTCCAGCACCGGCACCCACACACTGACGTGCTCTCGCATAGCCCCTCCTAAATTCACAAACATTTGCCCTGAGAATCTGGTCCCTCTCTGGGTAGTCGGCAAAGCTGGGTTTCCGGTCTAGATCCCCCCTGGGGTCAGGGTCTCTAGTCCCAGCTGGAGGAGCAGGAAGAGCCAGCCAGTCCCTGCTTGTCATCTCCCCTACCCCCCACGGGCAGCAGGAAGCCAGAAAGGAAGGGTGGGCTGGGTGGGAGCACTCTAGCAAAGGTTTGCCTACAGCCCTTCATTCCTCCCACCAGCAGACACAGGAATGGGTCAGATGCTCTGAGATAACCTCCCTGCAGCAGATCCACAGAACGAAAACCCCTCAGCCTTCCTGCCTTTGTCCCAGCTCCTTCTCTTTCCTACCCCCACCCCACTGTGCCAGGGGCTCCTCGTTCCCTCTTCATCCTCAGTTGCAAGAGCAGGGGCCACGGCTGCGCAGCGGCCAGTCCCAAGTTTGGGATAAAGCCTAAAAGAGAATCCTTTGTCTGTCTGGAGTGCAGGGTCTGGAGTCTCTGGACTCACTGTGTCTCGGCATCAGGAAGCGTGGGTGCGGGGCTCACCTTCTGCGGGATGGGAGCAGGCGGGCCCGTGCTGGGCCTCTGAGGTCCCTCAGCAGGCTCAGTAGACACTACCTCCCTGGCTGCCCAGCTGGGACCCAAGAGCCAACTTTCCAGGCAGCGGCTGAGCCAGAAGTCCTGTTCCTATGCAGACTCTGCCAGCCTGTCTCCCATAACCCTTGACTGGCCTTGTCCCTGCTCCATGTTCACAGCTCCACCCACCCCTGTGCTCAAACAGGCACTTTCATTTACAGAATTAAGTGTCTGGCCTTGTAAGCCGGAGGGTAAGTGTGGCAGGCCCTGCCTGTGAATCTGCTCTCCGGCCTCCGTGCTCTGTGCCTTCAGGGACCCTGGGCTAGGGAGAGGCGTTGTGTCACCATCTCATTTCCTAATTATCGGTCATGCAACCTTGTCATCTCCTTCTTGCAAGGACTTACGACCGATGACCATCCTGGTCAGTCTCTTCCGAACTCAGCTTTCCTTTGGGCACAGCCCTCTGCTTGCGGCTTTAGAGCTGGCCCAAGCCAAGGTTAGGGAGTGACCTTGGAGCAGTAGCAGCAGGAGCAAGGGGAGTAGGTCAGGCAATTTGCTTGTGGGCACAGGGAAGAAATAGCATCCTAGAGATGATGGCAGGTGCCACACTCCAGGACAGGTCCAGGCTGGGTTCACCCAGAAAAATGCATCCCCTCTCATCTTGTGTTCTGTGGACATACCAGCTGGACAAGGTCTGGCTCTCTCCACCAGACTGAGGCTCTTGGCCTGGGTCCTCCAAGTAGCCCTGCCTCAGGATTGCTCATTACTAATTATTGTTGTTATTTGCCCATCCTGTGGTAGAGTACTGAGACCATGCCCTTGGGGCTCAGGCTTGGGGCCCCACTCCCCACCCTGGGGGCACAGCCTTACCCTCTCTCTGTCCTGCCGCGAATAGGCCCTTGGGCCCCTGCTGTACAGTGCAAAGGGAGATTGTTCCTCCTGAAAGAGGGTGTCTCCAGTTGAATCCCCTTTATAGAAAATACACACACACACACACACACGCACGCACGCACACACAGAACTTGTTCAGCCTTAGGGAGAGCGTACAGACATCTGCCTCAGACCTAACCCTTATTGGAGATGGTCGTGCCATCAGTGGACCTCTCCAAGCTCAGCTTCCACATCTGCTCAAAATGAGAATCATGAGGCCTCTCTGGGAGCCCTGCTGGGTCGGGGCACTGGGAAGTGATGCTGTAGGGCTAAATTTAATTTAAAAAGAAGAAAAGAAAAGAGAAAGAATTTGTAGAGACCTAGCTTAGCCTTGGGTCTGAAATGTGCCAGGGTAGACAGACCAGTGCTGCTCCCGTCTCTCCCAGACTAGATTGGTTCTAGAGTTGACCCTCAGCATGTGTGTGTGTTTATCTGTGTCCCACAGAAACAAAAACCCACGTGAGGCAGTGATGGGACGTGTGCAGAATTCTTCCCCCGGGGTCCATCATCAGGCACTCTGGACAGGGCTGAGAGCAGCCCAGCCAGACTGTGATTGAATGCAGGTCCCCCCCACCCCGGCAGTCCCCCCACCCCGCCCCAGGGCCTGTGGGCATGGAGAGGTGAAAGCAAAGGAGGCTGCCCTGGGGTCCTGGCATCCCAGGCAGGGAGCTGGCACCTGTAGGCTTTCAGGGCCAGCATCGTGAGCAGAAGCCCCTTGGCCCCAGCAGCCAGGCTGGGAAGGCCGTGTCCTTTGGGTGAGTCTCGGTTTTCCCCAGCAGGTGTTCCTGAGTCAGCCTTTGCGCCCCCCCCCCAGACCCTCCCCCAGCAGCTGCCCCAGAGCCTGGCCGAACTTGCTCCCAGATGCCCACCCAGCCTGGCAGCTTCCAGGGAGAGGGCTTGGTTTGGAAACTGGCCTGGGGCAAGCCTGGATTCTTGGTCCTGACCTGAGGTGGAGGCAAGTGACTTCCTGGGAGATCCTCTGCCTCCTCCTTTTCTCGTGGAAATAACCCAGGCCACAGCCTGCTCCCTTGGCATTAGCTAGAGGGGAATTTTCTAAAGGGTGAAGTGTCTGGGAAATGTTCACCCTTTTTCCCTTCTGTCTTATGACGAAAGTGCTGCAAACAGAGCCTTGGCTGGTGGTTCCTGGGGTCAGAACTGACTAGGCCAGGAAAAGGAGACACGGACCTTCCCCTCCTCCTCCCCGCCTCAGAGGGTGACAAGCCCTATCTCTCATCCTTGTCGTCCTTCCCCAGGGGGAGGGCAGGGCTTTAAGGCTCTAGAGCCTGGAAGGAGGCATCCAGCACAGAACTTCCCAGAACAGTTGGCCTGCCACACTCTGGGGAGAGACCCAGAAAATGAGAGCTTCAGGCCTTGCTGGTGGGGGACGGTCTCGTCTTGTCAGCATTGGGTCCAGGCACGTCCCACTCCTCGCCCTCGGCCTCAGACTCTGCCTTTCCCCAAGTTGTTGACTGAGGTGTCCTGGGCTGCGTTTTCCGCAGGGGCTTCCCAGGCCTCCGCTGACACCCAGTAGGGGGAGAGTTGGGCAGCCTGGGCTGGTAGGGGCCCATTTCTCAGACAAGATCCTGAAGGCCTGAGAAGCTTAGCACCCCCCCCCCCAACCCCAAGGAGTGTCTCTGCACTGCCCTTTAACCCTGAAGCTACCCTGACTTCTACCCCTTCTAACACACATGACCCTAGGGACTTGGAAGCTGCCTCAGGCTGAGGAAAGGGCCACCTTGCTCTTCCAGCTGTGGAGGAAATAGGAGCAGGCAGGGGGCTTGGGCCTCTCCTTCTACCAGCCCCGCTGCTACATGGCCCCTGCCCAGCTTCCCTTCCTCGTCTTGAAAGGGAAGACAGGGCCCCGTGCCTCTGTGGTGCCAGCCAGGACAGGAACGGGCTTGCTGAGTTCAGGAGCCGGCCACAGCGCGACCGGAGCAGGAAACGCAGCTCCCACGACCTGGCTGTTTACTTTGTGTCCCCCAGGAATGGCCGACTCTCCCCACTGCTGCTGGTGCTCTGGGCCTGCCTCTCAGAGGAAGGAGGCTGGGGTACAGCCCCCTCCTAGCCAGAGCCCCAGGTTCAGTTAATGTCTGCGTCTCAGACCTTCACAAAACAGGACAAGGGAGAAGAGTCTGGGCGAGGGTGGGGTTCAGAAGAAGCCTTGCGTGCACCCAGTGCCTCCGTCTGTCGGGTTGTCTGGATGAGATTAAATGTTCTCTTACCTCTCCTCAACGCTGGGCCGTGGGTCTAGGGGAAGGGAGAGGACCACGTGGGCTAGGCGCTTCCCACGCAGTATGAAACCTTTTTTCCCCCCAAAAGTACTACTGTAAAGACTGCTGTCTTCGTGGGGATTTCCGTGCACAGGTGGAACTATACCCCGTAAATTGGATCAAAGTCTTCCTTAAAGGGCCTCCCCTCACTTAGGCCAGACTCCAGGGATCACCCTTGAGGGCAAGGGGAAAAAAATGCCCTCAGCCTTCCTTGCAGGTAGTGGGCAAGGTTTTCTTCCCCCTTGGGGAAATAGAGCTGATAACATACGGCTCACAGGGATTATCCTCAGAACTCCCATTTCCTTCTTGCTATTCCTGCCCCCTCCCCCCCAAAACACATTCAGAATAGTTGCCCTGGGATTTTCCCCCTGGATTCAATGATGGGAATCAGCGTTAAGAATGAAGTTGTGAAACCCGCACTCGCACACTCCCTAGTCCCTAGTCCTGCGCTTTTTTTTCCGTAAATCCCCACTGCACATATTTTCCTCCAGGGCATTCCGCAGATCTTGGGCCCATCTTCACCACGCCTCCCACTTAGGAAGATAGATTCTGCCCTGGGGTGGGGGGGGGGGGAGGGGGCAGGGGTGCCTGAGACCCCCAGGGACAGAGACTGGCCTCTGTACAAATCCCAGGGTGGCTCCGAGGTCCCTTTTAGCCCCGGGCTTTGTACACAGCACAGGGGCCTCTGAAATGCAAAGATCTCTCAGGCACCTCTCCCGGCCTTCCTCTGACCCACCAATGGCTCTGTGTCCCCCCCCCCCTTGTCTTTGGCGGCTCCCACCGCACCACCTCTCCACCTCTCCACCTCTCCACCTCTCTCTGGCCACTTGCTCAGTGCCCTCTCAGAGGGGCCTGGGTCCCAAGAGTGCCGTTCGTTCCTTTTCAGGGTCTTGTCTCTCTCTCTCTTGCCCCCACACCCACCCCAAACCCGAGAGGCTCAGTCAATTATAACTGGTATTGTCTCATTTAAAATTAACTTTACGGGGCACCTGGGTGGCTCAGTCATTAAGCATCTGCCTTCGGCTCAGGGTGTGATCCCAGTGTGCTGGGATTAAGCCCCACATCAGGCTCCTCTGCTGGAAGCCTGCTTCTTCCTCTCCCACTCCCCCTGCCTGTGTTTCCTCTCTCGCTGGCTGTCTCTCTCTCTGTCAAATAAATAAATAAAATCTTTTTAAAAAAATTAAAAATTAAATTAAATTAACTTTAAAAAACTTTAACTGTATTCAGATTATACGAGTAAAGCACACACTGTAGAAAAATAAGCTTAGAAAAGATGATGTCCTACAGTCCTTTCGGTCAGAGACAGCCACATTTCCATTCTGGTGGTATTATCCTAACTGATGCCAGTGCCTCCTTCCGGGGGGATGGGGGACAACAATCTGTCCCCCACACCCCAGCCTCCCTGCTCAAGAGCCTTGAACGACCTCCACTGCCCATTGGCCAGGCCCTCTGGGGCCAGCCGGGTTCTCAGGGTGCCCCCCCCCCCCCCGCCCCGTTACAGCCCCGCCAGCTACCAGGTTGTCAGTCCCCCAGCATGCCCTGCCTCTGTTTCCTGCATCAGCCCTAGGATCTGTCTGGTGTTGTAATCTTGGCCCTGCCCCCACCCCCACCGGGCCATTTTCACCTCAGATCCTACTGTTCCTTTGAGGCCTGGCTAGGCTTAGTCACTTCCTCCCTGAAGCCTTCTGAGCTGGATACCACCCCCTCCCTCACCAAAAACAAAACAAAACAAAACAAAACAAACAAACAAACAAAAAACCCTGGAAGGACCCTTTCTCTTTTTGGTCCATGGGGAAGATGAGATTCAATATTCGTTGACCAAATGACTGCCTTCCTGAAGTATCTTCTTCTAAGATCTACGTGTTTGTGGCTGTGTCTTAGTCAAGGAACAGTGTCTGGCACACAGGCCCGTGCCTGCTTTATGGGGGCGGTGGGGGCGGCATGAGCCTTTGCCAGGACTGCAGAATGAGGAGGAGTTCTGAACGCTGTGGCCCTCCTTAAGGCAAGGCCAGGCTGGGGAAGGGGAGCCTGGGGGAAGCCGCAGCTTGCCAGCAAGCCAGCTCACAGACAGACCAGCCCAGCTGCGGGACTCAGGCCGAGGCCGCTGCCGGGCCCGGCAGGTGCACCCGGCTCAGGAACCGGATCTTGCCCCACCTGGGGCAGCACTGCTTGGAGGCACACCGGTGGTCCCCTGGGCTTTCCACACTGCGTCTTCTCCCAGCCTGCGGGATGCAGTGGGGCCCAACCTGGCCAGACAGTGGGGTCAGGCCACCTGTGGGTCTCAGCTGTGGTGCTGAAGAGGAGGCTGGGTCCTGCGGGGGTGGGGGGTGGCTTCCCTTCTCAGGTATTTTGGGCTCAGGAAGACAGTACTCCATCGTACCGTGTCTGATGCCCTCAAAAATGGGTTTGGCTTCTGCCCTAAGGAGGCTCCTGTGTCTGTGCAAAGCGGCTGCGGCTGTTTCTGGATGATACGCGCAGGGGAAGTAGGGGCACAGGAGAGTCTTGGGCTGGTTCTGAGCTCCAGCCCTGTGATTACCAGGCTTAAGCTCTGCTGGCCTTCTCTAGAGCTCGCCTCTCCCATCCCAGCTCCGCCTCAGAGCTAGTTATCTGCTACGGGCCCAACAGTGGGGGTGTTTCCGGCCACCCTCCCTATCTTAGACGTAGGAGTCTGAAGGGGACAAGGCAGCAGGCACCTCTGAGTGGAGGAGGGGCGTACCCACAGACAGGAGTGCAGAGTGCTAGGAGCAGGCTCTCTTTCACGGCTGAAGCCTTGCCTGTCTTTGAGGGTGCTCCCCTCCCCGTGCCTCGCTTTGTCTGGGTAGCAGGTAAGTGTCCCATAAAAGAAAGGGCACCGACAGAATCCAAGGGCCCCCTGGGATCCAACCATTCCCTGAGCAGATGGAATTGCCCTCTGTCCTGTCTATACCCCTCAGAATATCTAGGGGGCAAGAGCAAGGGTATGAGTTGGAGGGTAGGTGTGCAGAGGCTTAACTGAAGCCCTCTCCCGTCTGCCTCCCCTCTCTTCTCTGGCCTCTTTGGGTCAACACGGTTTGACTGTCCACACAGGGCTGCACATGTGTCTGTGCAAGGGGGTGTCCTGCCGAGGAACCAGCTGGGCACCCGGGGGCCATGTCCCCCCTTAGAGAATAGTGGCACCTGGCATGGGTGCCTCAGGGAACACAGCGGGACCACAGACACTGCGCAGAGGTGAGAGTGGACGAGCCCCTCTGGGCAGCAGGCTTTCTCAGCTGGGCCCCTGGAACAGGCCTGAGTGACAGGATGGGTTTCTGGGTGGCAGAGGTTTCTTCTTGTTCTGAACGAAGGGAGGACAGATATCCATCAGAGGGAGGGCTCTGAGTGGGGGGGGGGCCATAGCCCTCCATAAGGACACCTCCCTAGAAACTGTGGCTGGAAGCCCAGCAGTGGCCCGAGTCCCTGTCCCCAGGCCGCTGGGCCTGTGAACACGGAGTCTGGAGGGGATGGACTTAGGGGAGCCTGTCTCTCTGTGTTCTCGCCAGGCCTGCTACCTGTGCCACAGCCTGCTGACGCTGGCCGGCGTGGTGGTCAGCTGCCAGGACATTACTCCAGACCAATGGGTGAGTCTCCCAAGAGGCTAAGACGGAGGCCAGGCCGCTGTCAGGAGCTGCAAAGAGTGGGAGGCTCTGAAAGAAGTGGGCCTAAGGGAGCCAGGCTCCCTCCTCCCAGTGTCCCACGAGGCATTCCCAAGGGATCCTGACCCGACCTCCCAGCGGCTGCCCTGTTCCTCTCCTCCCTTTCCTGCCCTACTTCTGAGCAGTCATTCAAATCCATGCCTCTCTTTCTCTGATTTCCTTCTCCCTCCTCCCCTCCTGCGGAGGGGCCTGGCCCATGTCACACCCTCTCCCACGTACCCCCCACCCCTGCAGGGAGAGCTGCAGCTGCTCTGCATGCAGTTGGACCGTCACATCAGCACCCACATCCGGGAGAGCCCCCAGGCCATGCACCGGACCAGACTCAAGGACCTGGCGGCCCAGACCTACATCCGCTGGCAGGACCTGCTGGCACATTGCCAGCCCCAGGTGGCACCCCCTCTGGCCCCTAGACTTGGGAGGGGAGGGAAGTGATCAGGCAGGCTGACCAGAGCCCGCAGCATGTCCATTCCCACTGTAGCTACTGAGCTCCTGACTGGCACATGGGTGGGGAAGGCAGTGCAGGGGGGGGGGGGGGTGGCGATGCCTCGGAGGACCCAGTGCCCGGTGCAGGGGTGTAGTGAGGGGGAGACAGAGAAGCCAACTCCTGGCCAAATGCAAAGAAGAACTTTGCCCTAGAGAGGAGGAGCCGTGAGCAGTGCCAGGAAGGGGCGCGGGAGGCACAGCTGTCTCCCCGCCCCCCCCCCCACTCATCTTGTAGGCCTGAGGCTGGCAGTCCTACTCTGCGGGGGGGAACACTCTCGGCTTGCCCTGGTCCCTCCAATTTCTAGAGCAACAATCTCCACGCCCCTGATTTTTTTCAGGCTGTCTTAGGGAATAATACACATAGCTAATACATATTGAACAAAGACCCACTTTCTCCAGAACTCAGATAACCCCCATGAGACAGGTACTGTTATCATCCCATTTCACAGATGAACAAGCTGACCAGAGTCACTGAGAGGCTAAATAGCTTGCCCCATCACGGAGGCAGCGTGGGAATGTCAGAACCAGGGCACAGACCCAGCCTGACGCCCAAGCCTGCAGACTTAGGCACAGTCCAACCCCTGCTCTGGCCGCCTCTCTTTCTGTCTCTGTCCCTCTGACAAGCCGCACCGGCTGCCTTGCGGGCTCTTCCCTCTCCTCGCCTCCCCCCGCACCCCGGCCCGTGATGGACACAGCCTGGGTCTGGTAAGCGGTTCTCCTCCCATCCTCCCAAGGCTCCTTGGTTCCCAACGTGTCTATCCTCTGACTTCTCTCCGCTCGTCCTTCCTCCTGTAACCTCTGACTTGGGGCTGACACATTGGCCACAGGCTGTGGCTTGGGTCTCAGATTTCGCAAGTCTCTGAGAAAGCTGGCGAGGGGACCTCACCCTCAATCCCCAAGGAACTAGATCGCACTGGTCTCTGGTGGGAAACAGCGTGTTTGCCATGAAAAGAAGGAAAAGTGATTCGTGGCCTGGCCAAGTCGGGGGGCAGGCCCCACCTTCCCGTCACACTGCCCTGGGCCTTGGAGCCGTGAGGCGAGGGAACCCAGACGGAGCACTCACGTGCTGCGCTCAAGAGGCCTGTTGACCTGCCGTGTCCTCTCCTGGACTGGGAGCCACGGGGCTCTTGTAACTCGGCACCCGGCACGACGAGGCCTGTCATGGATGGTGACGCTGGACAGGCAGCATCAGGACGGTGGGCACCACCCGGCCCAGGGCCATCACACTGTTTTCTTCGTGCCGCAGGCCCAGTACTTCAGCCCCTGGAAAGACTAAAGGAGCAGGGCACGGCTGGTCCCTGGCTCTTGGCTCTGGCAGGAAGCAAACGGGGCTCGGGAACAGGAGGAAGCGAAGAACAGAGGCCAGCGGAGGACCAGTGTGATGAAGCAAGAGCCTGCCTCCACACTGCCCCTGACCCCCACCAGGCAACGGATATGCTGTCTCCCTGCCCGGCCCACCCTCAGCCCTCCTTCCCTCCCAGCCTTCTCCTCTGCCCCAAGGCCTTTGTCTCCACTCTCTGGTTTCCCAGGGCCTCCTCCGCCCTCGCCACCCTCCTTCCTCTCTCTGTCACCACACTAAAGTCTTATTTCAGCATCGGTGGTTTAGCAGATTTCCTTCAATCCCTATCCTGGGCGCTCACGCCAGCGTCCAGTTTCCTGATGTCTCCGCTGGTGTGGGGCCGAGTTCCCACCTCGGACAGTCATGTGACCTGGTCCTCTTAGGCTCCACCCTCTGCCCCAGAAGGCTGTTTGTAAATCCTGAGGGAGGAGCAGTTATTCCTGTGGCCTGAGAGCTGTCAGAAACCCAGGGAGCAGGGATGGGGAACATTTGTTTGGCCCCGGTCTGGGACTAACCCTCCCTCCCCCACTCACTGCCCCCACTGGGGGCAATCCACAGAGTAAGCTGTAATTACACTTAATTCAGTTTATCACTGAGTTCTGAAATCAACTCCCCAGACTTAGAAGTGGGGGGGGGGGGGTGCCAAAAGACAGTTCTAGATACTGCTGTTGCTTTCCCTCAGCCTTACCCAGATCGGTTTTGTGGGTCCTGATTCTTAATGAAGTACGAGCTGTCTTTGACCTGACCCCCCCCCCCCCCGGGGAAAGCAAGTGGGCCCTGGGTATCCCTGGGGAGATCCCTGGGTATCCCCATTCTCTGTCTACTTCTCCAACCCCAAGAATCCATTCTAACTCTGGGTTGGAAGAGGGTTTTTTTGCAGGGGCCATAAGAGGAGGAAGTAGCAGAGGGTGACCCCTACACTGTTGGCCCCACTCCTCAGCTCAAGCCAAGTGTCTGCTGATGGAGCTTCACCGTGGCTGCGGCTTACGACTTTCTCTGCTTATGTGCCCCTTTCCTTTGTTCTCTCATGCCACAGGGGTAGGGTAAGGCAAGCTAACTAGGAGAGAGACGCCCCCCAAATAACAGACCTTCAGGACAAGTGGCTCAATTTGCAGACCTGAAGGTAGCCCATCACTTCCTGAGCCTGTCTTGTTTGTTTGTTTGTTTTGTTTTGTTTTATTTAAGTGGGCTCCACACCCAGCATGGAGCCCAACTCAGGCCTTGAACTCATAACCCTGAGATCAAGACCTGAGCTGAGATCAAGAGTTGGACACTTAATGGACTGAGCCACCCAGGTGCCCCCTGGGGCTGTATTAGACACAGCTGCCTCCTTCGCCAAGAATGCTGGGAGCTGGGGGCATCTGTAATTCAGAGGGCATGCGCACACAGCAGAGTGCTGGGTGCCATAAGGTTCATCGCCCTGCCATGCTCCCTTTGCCAAGTGAGAGGTGGAAGAAGTCCTTGGCCAGGGTGACTTGGATGCCCAGGTGACTTGACCGAGAGTTCTGGTTTCTGTTCCTGGCCGCATCACAGGGCCCCCTGGCCGGGGCACCACTGAGGCTCCAGCGGCATCAGGTAGGCCTGAGATCCTTTGATAAAAGAGCGAAGGCTCCGGTGAGCCAGCCTCCTTCACCTCCCTCCGGGCTGTCCCTGCTTCTGACACTGCACATCCTGACACTTAATCCTCAGCTCTTCAGTTTGCTCTGGAAACCTGGAAATCACCTTTGAAATTTCCCCTCTTTGTTCTCACTGCCAAGGGCAGAGAGGGAGTAGGGAGACCTAAGAGCCTGAACTGGGGAGTTTCCAGTTCTCAGAGCTGCCCCTACGTGGCTCTGAGAGAAAGATCACGCTGTCTATCAGCACAGATGTCCAGGGCCCTTCTCCCCCATCCTGGTCCTTGTGCACTGACCCCTCCTCCCCTGTTCCCCAAACACACTCATCCCCAAGAGGGAACTAGATACCAAGGAGAAAGGAGGTGTTGGTGGCTACTCAGTCCCTCGAGAGACCTAGCTGTAACCTGAGCTGAGAGGTGTGCTTCGAGGTCACCCAAGGGTATCCCATAGCCCCTGGGACATGTAATGGGCCTTCTCTGGAACTGGCTGGGAGCTGACCAGATCTTCTCAAACTGGTCGGGGACCAGCTAGAGACTCAGTCTCTTCTAGGCCAAGAATTCCACAATGGTGCTGGCAACTTCACCACTTGGCCTTTCCAGATCCCTAAGCCCCTGGGAAAAGGCTGAGGGATATCCTGATTGAAGCTACTGGAAACGTAGCATCCGGGGCTGTGATGACGGATGTTTTCCGGCTTCCTTTTGGTGAGGGTGGCAGGGAGGGGCTGGGAAGGGAAAGGCTTCCCAGGTGGACAGCTTTGATAACTCTCCTTTAGGAGGAAGTAGAGGAAGTCCTTTTCCTATGTCCCCACTCACCTCAGTCCCCAGGCCCTCCAAGAGATCCCTGAAGGGTGGCTGACCCAAGCTTTCTCATTTCCCCCTCTGTGGGCTGACAACAGCTCCCGGATCCTTTGGAAGTTGGCCAGGCAGTGCTGACTGGAGACCCCGAGTGTGAACTCTGGGCTCCACTCTGGTCCAAAAGCTGCCTCGCAAAAGCTAGGGGTGAGGAGCTCAAATGAGGGACACCATGCGCATGACAAATGTATGGGGGAGGGAGAGGGTGCTTGCCTTTCCAGTAAGACTCCTGGGCCCATCCTTAGAGAACCTCAGAAGGCATTTAGCATATCTGGGTCTTTCCTTGACTTGGCCACAAGCAGGTGAGCAGGAGGGCCTGTCAGGGCCTATGGCCTGAAGCATGGCTATCTTAAATAGAATATGCCAGACAGGCCCTAGGGAGACATGACAGGTACAGGAGACTTTTCTTCTTCTTCTTCTTTTTTTTTTTTTTCCCTTAATTTAAAACCCAGGAATCCTCATTTTTGACCGGTTGTGCTTTTATTAAAAAGTATGAATCATGAGCAAGTAGTCATGCAGGAAACTTTATCCTCTGCCCACCCACCCATGGAAAAGGCCAGTGCTGGAAATGAACAGAACACAGCAGGAAATGAGTGAAGGTAGAAAAGGGGTGGGGGAGCTGCAGCCTTATCTTTGAGGAGCATTTGGGAGGGAAGGGCTCCCGGGGTCTGTTAGCAGGAACAGAGAAGCCCTGCCATAACGTACAGAAGACTGTCCCTGCCAGTGAAACCAAACCACCTTTTGAAACTTTCCACTGGGGCCATCTTGCAGGTGGAGCCAGGAGCTCAAGTCTCTGCCTGGTGGGGGTGGGAGCTGAGGTGAGGAAACACAGCAGGAAACACGCTGTTTAGGCCTTACAAGCTGTCCAGATGCACTCTGACTTGGTGGAAGATAGAATTAGGAGTCCCAAGACCTGATTTAACATTTCTGACCTTGCTAATTATCTACGTGACTTTGAGCAGGTTGCTTCATCCTTCGGAGACTCATTTTATCTCTAAAATCAGAGACACGATACCTGCCTTTTGAACAGTGGTCATGAGGATGATGTGAGGAAATGTATGTGAAGGAAGTTGCAAAGTCTGAAGCACAGAACAAATGTGAGGGGTATTTGCATATCAGTTTACCTCCACTTAAGACACAGGGCCCAACCCGAGGAGGGGTCACGCACATCTCCCTCCCTGTGGGCTGATGCACTGAGCCTTCCCTGCCCACTCCCTGCTGTTAACTGGTTTGCTGTCTATCTCCAGCATCTCCAAGACCACAGTTCGGTTTCCCCCCCCCCCCCGCTGGTGCAAGGGAGCTGGGAAATGTGGCTTTGGCCAGTGCGGGAGAAGGGGCCTTTATGTGTACCAGCAAAGGCCCAATTGTTACTGAAACCAAACTGGGCTGCTTTTCCCAATTATCTCCACTACTCTTCTGGTCTCCATTTTCAGATGCCAAGTTTTAACTTAGAACAAAAGCTCCTGTCGGGACTGATTTATAATCCAGATCTGCTGACGGGGCCCTACGGTGTTCCTCCCCTCCAGGACTGCACCCGCTTGAAGTTAACCACCAAAGCCTCGGCTCTCCAGTCTCTTTACCTGTCATTTGCCCCTAGCCAAGAGAAGGCGTCTGAGTCTGGGTGCCGATGGGGCGGCCTCCCTGGGGTTTGTCCACCTGCCCAGCTCCGAGGCCCAGCTGGCAAGGTCCACCCCAGCGCCGCCCCAGCAAGTAGGCCAGAGCTCCAAATGACTTCTAGGAGCTGCTGTGGGCGGAGGCAGGCGATTCTAGAGGTGGTAGTTCTCCAGCGCGGCTTCCCCTCAGCCGCTTTCATCTGAACATTACGGCTCCTGTCACTTGTTATTCAGCCTTCCAGTGGCATCACAAGGAGTCATTTCTTGGGGGCAGGCTCTGTGCAACAGGAGTCTCCCGGAGGGTTGTCTTCACCGGGAGCTGGGCAAGGGCGCTGCTGTCCCTCTGTGTGGAGCATGATAAACAAGGAGCAGACTCTCCGGAGATTAGTGGGTCTTCCTGGCTGGTAAGACCCATTCCAGTCTGCGGGGGCCAGTGGGCGTTGGGGCCAAGAAACGAAGAATTTCGAGCCAAAAGACAGACCCACTCTGGTCCGCTCCGAAAAAGGAGCCTCGGTTTCCCCCGGCACCCCTCCCTCGGATGCTCGCCCCGAGGTGGTTTGCCCGCGTTGGTTCCAGGAACTGCAGCGTGGGGAGCTCCTCAGCCCCATTCCCGAGCCCAGCTGCCCAGCCCGCGGCTGGCCTTGGGGGACACTTCGGAAAGACCGGGTGAGTCCGATCCCCCCAAGGCAATGCCCGGAGTCCCTCCCCCGCCCCACCTCCTGGCGCTGTGGCGCAGACCGCGGCTCCGAGGCGCCGGGCAGCAGGGCGCGGGGAGGGGCGGGGGTCCGAGCCCGCCGGCGGGGAGCTGGGGGGCCGGCGGGTCGCGGCGGGTCGCAGCCCCCTCCTGGGCCGGCCTTCGCGTCCCGCCCCCGGCCTCCGCTCGACCCCCCCCCCCGCCTGACGTCAGGGGGGAGGGGGCGGAGAGCGGCGGCAGCGCTGGAGAAAGAGCCGGCGCCCGGCGCGGTGGCGCGGGGAGCCCGAGCCCAGGGGCGCGGAGCCGAGCCGGGACCGAGGGGCGGTGGCAGAGGGGACAGCGGAGGAGGGCGGGCGCGCGCAGGCGAGCGGCGGCGCGCGGGTAGGGGCGGACCGTGATCCGAGCCGAACGCGAGGGCGGCGCCCAGGGATTCAAGCCGCGAAGAGGTGAGTGAGGCCAGGGTTGCGCGGGGCGGGAGCACCAGGGCTCCGGGGCCGCTGCTTTGTCCCCCGACTCGGGCAGGGGCCGCCGCACGCGCGAGGGACAGGGTCTGGGGGCGCAGGGAGGGCTAGCGGCGGGGACAGCAGTCCGTCCGAGATCCTTCCTGCGCCCCCCGCGGGCTGCCTGGCGGGGGCGCGGGAGCCGGGCAAGCGGTGCCCGCAGCCATAGCGTCCGGAGGCGCGGACTGGTCTGGGAGAGCGGGGCTAAGGGTAGCGGGGGTCCCCCGCGCTGTCGGGCCGGTGGCCGGGATCGTCTCCGGGTCCCCGAACTGCCCCCGGCTCCCCCACCCCCGACGGAAAGTTTGGGGCGGGCTTGGACTGAGGCCGATGTTGTGGGATCGGATTTCCCTGCCGCGGCCCCCCGCCCGCTCCTCTGGGGAGGCGGGTTGTCCTGGAAAGCCAAGCTCCCGACCCGAGCCTGGCCGCCCAGCCCCTGGCGGGAGCGCCCGCCCTGCAGCCGCGGAAGCGCCGTTCGCGCCCCGCCGCTCGCGGTGGGCGAGGGTGGGGTGCGCACCTCCTGGGCCCCGAGCTCCTCCTGCCCCCACCGCACCGGCTGCCCCTGCTTCCCCGCCCTGGGAAGAGTTGGGGGTGGGGGCATCGCAGTGCTGGCTGATTCCCCGAGCGCGCCGCGGGGTCCGGCCCGGGCCTAGGGTAAGGGGCAGAGGGAGGGCTGGGGGTGTGTTGGGGGGACGGAGGAGGGAGGGGTGAACGTATCCCCAGCACCCCCCCCCCCGCCTTTCCAGTGCTGAGGTACTGGGCCGACAGGGGGCGTCCGCCGGCCGGGCTCGCCACGCTCCCAGCGCCGCCGCTTTGTTTGCATTCAAATCCCGGGAGCTGGGGGAGGGGAGAATGGGGGGGTGACCAAGGACGAGGTCTTGGCGGGGACCCTTTGTTTTGGGGTGAGGTCCCCAGCTTGTGTGTTTCTGTACCCGGCACTGGAGGGCTGGGGCAGTGACAATCCAGATGGCTTGCCCAGGCCGGGGTCCCGGGGCGTAATCCCTGAGTTGGGAAGATTCGTCAGACCCGGGGGGAGCGCAGCATGCGCCGGCCCTGCACAGGGCGTCCCCCGCGGTCCGAGAGGAACCCCTCTCGCGCTCCCCACCCGCCCCTCAACTTCCCCCGCCTGAAAGCTTCGCCGGGAGATCCCTGATTAGACCGGAGCCTGCTCTGTTCTCCCGCCGCCCCAAAGCCCGAGGGCTAGTGTCTCCTAGGAGGCTGTGCGAGGAACAGGATGAGGCCCTGGTCATTTCCACGCCCATCCCACCCACTTCCTGCCTCCCGTCTTGGGCAACAAAGGGGCCTCGGGAAGCTGGGCCCCTTCGGCTCCCGGCCCCACTTCAGCCCTGCTGATGTGGAACCGGGGTTTGGGGCTCTGCCTGGCTATTGTCTGCGCTGGGGGAGGGGAGAGGCTGGGGCCGGGACCCCCGCACGGCTGGCTTCATCAAGTCCCCTCCTTGGGGGAGGGGGGCTTCTGCAACCGCCCACCTACCGTATGCCCCTTCACCCTGCCAAGGGGTTTGCGTGCCAGAAGTAGATCTTGAGGCTGGCTGGAGCCCCAATGGGGGCAGGTCCTGCTTCCAGAGGTTATTTTAAGAAATCCTCAAATCTGTCAGGCCTGAGTGTGGGGGAAGGGGTCCCCTTTTAATTTCTTAAACAACTTCCTGTTGAGAGGGAGTGGGTGAGGGCCTGGAGGCCAGACAAGGTTTCTTGGAGTGTCCACCCCTCCAGCTGACTCAGCTCCTCCCCTCTCCTCTGGGGTCCCACCTCCTTTGGAATCTGGGGGCGCTGAGGCCAGGTGTGGGGAGGGGACCAAGTTCTTCTCCAGGGACTGGGTAAGGGGGGAATCCAGTAGGCTCCTGGGGAGGCCTGATCAGGTCTAATGTTTTGCCAGTGCCTCCCGGCATGGGCTTGTGTTGGCCCCCTTCGGGTCTGTTTTCTCTGGCTGTGATTCTGACCCTTTCTTTTCCCCCAGCAGGTCAGCTGGCCTGGAGCTTAGAGCCGGGGCGTTTGCCATGGCCCCACACTGGGCTGTCTGGCTGCTGGCAGTGGGGCTGTGGGGCCTGGGCATTGGGGCTGAGATGTGGTGGAACCTGGTGCCCCGGAAGACCGTATCTTCTGGGGGTGAGTGCCCAAAGTCCCGAGGGGGAAGACCAGTGTGGGGAGGGGAGGCCAGAAGGGACTACTGGGGGAAGAGAAGTGATTGCCCCTAGATTGCTCCAGCTTTATTCTGCTGCCGGGCTCAAAGCGCACCGACATATATGACACAGCTCTCTAAGAAATGAGAGTGAGTGGTCCCAGGGACCCAGAACGGGTAGTCCTGCGATACCCTTCTTCAGATGGTTAGAACCTGGCTGCCCTTGTTACGCAAAGAGACTCTTCTGTATCATCATTCTCCCCGTGCCTTACTTCTAGAACTAGCACTTGCACTGAGAGCCCACAGAGAGAAAACAGCCCGGATAGGCATAAGGCAAAGAGTGTCATCACCCCCCTCCCCAAAGTCTTTCTAGCCCTTTGCCTCCAAGAGCCCCCTTACCATAATAGACCCCCTCTGTTACCCTGACACTTGTGCCCTCTGGTGGCCCTGGATGTGTTTACGCATTTGCTCATGTAGGGGGACAGCCGACCTGAGGCCCTTTGGGCGTGCACACACACCTACCTGTATTAAGAGGTGATGTCAGGTGTTTGTATCATCAGTGTACTCTGGGGACCGGGATGAGCTCACCTCCCACAGGCTCCACTCGGGTGCTGATGAAGCCCTCCCTTGCCAGCCTGAGTCTGGCTCCAAAGACAAAGGCTGGTTTAGGGGGACCCTGAGGACAGGTCGGCAGCTACTTTGGGGGCTGACGTAGGAATCCTGTGACTATATCAGTGTCGTACCTTGCGTGGTGAACAGCAACAAGGCTTCCCAGCCCCGAGGCTTCAGTGCCTTCTCTGGTCCCTAGCCTCTGGTTCCCCCTGACTACCCTGGCCTGGCCTCCCAGCCCCAACTCAGTCTCAGGCATCGCGGCCTGTCCCAGGGGCCCGCTGTGCTTGGATCTCTGGCAGCCTGGATTTGGGTCCTGTTGGAGTGAAGAGTTTCCTGGGGCAAGCAGTGCTTACAACTTCAACTTCATACATACTGCTTTGCTGGATCACAGGCTGGGGCCGGGCCAGAGCCGGGCCAGAGCCGGGCCAGAACCTGATGTGGGCAGCAGGCAGCAAAGAAGGAAGCGGTAGCGGAGGAAGCTGGGAGGGGGAAGAGCCCAGCTCTGCAGCCAGAGGTGCTGTTGACCCTGAGAGTGAGGGCCATCAGTCTGATGGCTTCCTCTGGCCGGAAGCTGTGGCTGAGATATCCTTCCTTCCTCCTCACCAGCCCAGATTTGCTGCCTCCCAGGCTGGGAAAGGCCAGAGAGGCTTGGGTGGAGCTGAAAGGTTATTAGAGAGACCCTTTATTGCCGGTCAGGGTGCTGAGCGGGCATTTGCTTGTGGGGGGCTGGCTGTAATGTGGGCCACAGGGGTGAGTAGCCCCAGGAGACCACTGTATAGAGGAAGGCTGGTTCTGGGGGGAGGAGGATGCCTGGAGCCCCAGGAACCCTGCGCATTCACCGCCCTGCTCACTCCCACCTTGTCCCTGCAGAGTTGGCCACGGTGGTGCGGCGCTTCTCCCAGACGGGCATCCAGGACTTCCTGACGTTGACCCTGACTGAGCAGACAGGGCTTCTGTATGTGGGGGCCCGGGAGGCCCTGTTTGCCTTCGGCGTGGAGGCTCTGGAGCTGCAAGGAGCGGTGAGAGGTGGGGGAGCGGGAGGCACCCAGGCGTGGGGAGAGTGGCAGGATCCAGAGGGGCTTTGCTTGAGCAAACTGTCCCCGCAACCCTGCTGTCCCCACCCTGTTCTTCCCTGTGGAAATCTTGCTGTCTCCAGGCCCGCCCTTAGGAGGAGGGCAGAACGGGCATGCTGTTTTCCCGCTTCGGCAGCTTTGGGGCAGTTCGGGGCTTCCGTCCCCCGTTAACTCTCAGAGAGTGGGGACTGTGTATGCTCCCTTGCAGTGGCCCCCCGTGGCTGCCACAGGCCATATGCTCAGTGCCGACTTGTGATGTTGATGTGTCCCCCCACCCCTTCCCAGATCTCATGGGAGGCACCAGCTGAGAAGAAGGCCGAGTGTATCCAGAAAGGGAAGAGTAACCAGGTGGGTGCTCAGGATACGGCCAGGACAGCCAAAACCCCCCGTACTTCCACTGGCCAGGCCTCCTGGCGCATGCTGTCTCCCCCCCACCCCCACCTTCTCCCTTTGTCCCAGACCCCTTCTTGGTCCCTGTGTCCCGTGTCCCATGTCCTCGTACTCTAAGGGAATGCCTTTCTCTCCCCAGACGGAGTGTTTCAACTTCATCCGCTTCCTGCAGCCCTATAACACGTCCCACCTGTACGTCTGTGGCACCTACGCCTTCCAGCCCAAGTGCACCTACATCGTGAGTGCTGCTTCTCCCCTCAGTTCCCCTCCTCGCCCGACTCTGGACGGGGCTCCTCTGCAGCTCTCCTCATTGTCTCTTCCCTGCCCCTAGGACATGCTCACCTTCACTTTGGAGCGCGGGGAATTTGAGGATGGGAAGGGGAAATGTCCCTATGACCCAGCGAAGGGCCACACTGGCCTCCTTGTGGGTGAGTGGCTGTCCCCGTGGCAGGCTGGGGGAGCCCCCCCCAAACTCGTTCTCACCGTGGGTCTGCGTGGCCCGAATGTGTCTTCATGTCACTTCTGGCCTGCCTGACACTCTTCTCCCGTAGATGGCGAGCTGTACTCGGCCACGCTCAACAACTTCCTAGGCACAGAGCCTGTCATCCTGCGTAACATGGGGCCTCACCACTCCATGAAGACAGAGTACCTGGCCTTCTGGCTCAACGGTGAGCCCCGAGGAGCTGGTGTAGGGCCTGGGGGAGCCGTGGGTGAGGGGCCCTGCAGTACCCCCCGCTAACCCTCCTCCCCCTCTTGTAGAACCTCATTTCGTAGGCTCTGCGTACATCCCAGAGAGTGTGGGCAGCTTCACGGGGGACGATGACAAGGTCTACTTCTTCTTCAGCGAGCGGGCCGTGGAGTATGACTGCTATGCGGAGCAGGTGGTGGCTCGTGTAGCCCGTGTCTGCAAGGTACGGAGTCCCGCAGCGAGTGGGGAGCCCTGGGAGCCCTGCCGGCTCGGCAGGACTGACCAGCGGCGTCCCCTTGCCATCTGCCAGGGAGACATGGGGGGCGCGCGGACGCTGCAGAGGAAGTGGACCACGTTCCTGAAGGCGAGGCTGGTGTGCTCGGCCCCCGATTGGCAGCTGTACTTCAACCAGCTGCAGGCCGTCCACACCCTGCGGGACGCCTCTTGGCACAACACCACCTTCTTTGGGGTTTTCCGGGCACGATGGTGAGTTGGCCAGGAGTCCTTGCGGGTGGGGAGGGGAGGTGTGCAGTTAAGGATGGTTGGTGGGTGCAGGCCTCTGGGTAAAGTCTAAGTGGTCAGTTGACCAGAAGCCAAGGAGGATGTTGGGCACGTGCCCCTTTTCAGAGGAACCCCCCGGGGGGTGGTGTACAGGGCCCTCCCCCCGGTGGTGTGTTAGAGCTGATGTGACATTGCACACGCCCACAACTGCTTTGTGGGGGGCCCTGCCTTCCCGGGCCGTGCCATGAGCTGGGGTAAAGCGGGCACCGTGCCTGACCCTTGGGATCCCTCCTTTGCTGTGACAGGGGTGATGTGGACTTGTCAGCCGTCTGCGAATACCAGCTGGAAGAGATCCAGGGGGTATTTGAGGGTCCTTACAAGGAGTACCGTGAGCAAGCCCAGAAGTGGGGCCGCTATACAGACCCCGTACCCAGCCCGCGGCCCGGCTCGGTGAGTCCTCCGGGGCAGGGGTGGGCTCCGGCCCTCAGCTGCAGTACCTCCCCCGCATGCTGACCACCCCCCCTCCCCCCAGTGCATCAACAACTGGCACCGACGCCATGGCTACACGAGTTCTCTGGAGCTGCCTGATAACACCCTCAACTTCATCAAGAAGCACCCGCTGATGGAGGAGCAGGTCGGGCCCCGGTGGGGCCGGCCCCTGCTTGTGAAGAAGGACACCAACTTCACCCACCTGGTGGCTGACCGAGTTACGGGGCTTGATGGAGCCACCTATACGGTGCTGTTCATTGGCACAGGTAGGCACCCGGGTAGGCGGGTGCGGCGGCTGGAAGCTGGGTAAAGGCCTGTGTGTCCAGGGCACGGAGATCTAGAGATGCTTCCGGGGCCCTGTGCCCTCTCACTTACTCCTGTCCTCCCCCAACCCCCGCAGGAGATGGCTGGCTGCTCAAGGCCGTGAGCCTGGGCCCCTGGGTCCACCTGATCGAGGAGCTGCAGGTGTTTGACCAGGAGCCAGTGGAAAGCTTGGTCCTGTCCCGGAGCAAGGTAGTCATCAGCGCCCCCCCGCTGCAGTCCCTACACCTTCCCCAGTCTTCTGCTTGCCCAGTACAGGGGTGGGGAGGCCCGCGAACATACCTCGCTTAGCTGGGGGCGAGTTCCAGGAAACAAGCGCGCTGACGGCGTCTGCGCTCCGCGGGCGTTATATATAGCCAGGTCCCCACGGGGCTGTGTTCCCAGAATTGGGCCTTGGCAGCTGCTCTCCACGCTTCCTTCAGACCCCTCGAGGTTGTGCTGTGCCTGTGCTGCGTATAGCCTTTTCTCTGATGGTGCCACGGTTGCCCGTGCCTCTCGGGCTGCACTTGCTCACAATGCCCTCATGATGCCAGCTCTCCTACCGGCCCCCCAGTCCGGTCCTGGCCCTGCCCGGCCCGGCCCTCCACTCCCTTCACTGCTCACGCTTGAAGTGCTGCTTGCGCCCTACACTTCCTTCTGGCCTGTTTGTGACTCCCCTGAACTCTCATGTGCTCGCCCTTGAGCCGCTGCCGTGGCTCGGATAGTACCCAGAATGTGGAGTCACGGCAGAAAGTCTTTGCTTGAAGAAACACACAGATTGGCAGTCACCGTTCGAACAGGAAAACACCTTATGCTGTGCTCGTGCTATTGTGAGGGCCGACGGGCCTAGCGGAAAACACACTTCCTGCACTATTTATACCGTAGCGCAGTGTGTGTGTGTGTGTGTGACTCTATTCCTCAGCCTCACAGTTCCACTGGTCCTGTCTGAGAAGGTCACACCGACAAGGTGCTTAGGATGGTGTCTGGCTTGTAGGAAGCCCTCTGTGCGTGCGTTCTTCGGTCCTTCGATTTCCCGCCTCAGAGTTCGCACTGCCCTCTCCCTCCCTTGGCACCTTTGCCCTCGTGCTCCCGGGCAGCAGTCCGTGTCCCGGCCTGGCTGAGCCGCCTGTGCCCCGCTTCTCTTGCAGAAGCTGCTCTTTGCAGGCTCCCGCTCTCAGCTGGCTCAGCTGCCCCTGGCCGACTGCGTGAAATACCGCTCCTGTGCAGACTGCGTCCTCGCTCGGGACCCCTACTGTGCCTGGAGCGTCAACGCCAGCCGCTGCGTGGCCGTGGGTGGCCCTTCGGGGTGAGTGGGGCTCAGCATGCGCCGGGACCAAGGGTGAGGGGTGGGGTGCTTGGAGCCCCAATGCCCATGGCCCCCGCTTTCCCAACCAGGTCCTTGTTGATCCAGCACGTGACGGTCTCAGACACTTCAGGCATTTGTAACCTCCGTGGCAATAAAAAAGGTGAGCTGTCTCTTTTCTCCCTCTTTCTGGTAGGATGGGCCCTGGGCCAGAGCCAGAATATCTGCGTCTCCGCGTGGCCCTGGGTTTCCTGTGCTAACTCTGCTCTCTCTCTCTCCTGCTGCAGTCAGGCTCACACCCAAAAACATCACCGTGGTGGCGGGCACGGACCTGGTGCTGCCCTGCCGTCTCTCTTCCAACTTGGCCCATGCCCGCTGGACCTTTGGGGGTCGGGACCTGCCCGCGGAACAGCCCGGCTCCTTCCTCTATGACACCCGCCTGCAGGCCCTGGTCGTGATGGCTGCCCAGCCCCGCCACGCCGGGGCCTACCACTGCTTTTCGGAGGAGCAGGGGGCGCGGCTAGCTGCCGAAGGCTACCTGGTGGCCGTGGTGGCAGGCCCGTCAGTGACCCTGGAGGCTCGGGCGCCCTTGGAAAACCTGGGGCTGGTGTGGCTGGCTGTGGTGGCCCTGGGGGCCGTGTGCCTGGTCCTGTTGCTGCTGGTTCTGTCGCTGCGCCGGCGGCTGCGGGAGGAGTTGGAGAAAGGTGCCAAGGCAGCGGAGAGGACCCTGGTGTACCCTCTGGAGCTGCCCAAGGAGCCCACCAGTCCCCCCTTCAGGCCTGGCCCAGAGACGGACGAGAAGCTCTGGGACCCCGTCGGCTACTACTACTCGGACGGCTCGCTCAAGATCGTGCCTGGACACGCGCGGTGCCAGCCCGGGGGCGGGCCCCCCTCTCCACCTCCTGGCATCCCCGGCCAGCCCCTGCCTTCTCCGACCCGGCTCCACCTGGGGGGCGGGCGGAACTCAAATGCCAATGGCTACGTGCGCTTACAGCTGGGGGGGGAGGACCGCGGCGGGCTGGGGCACCCCCTGCCCGAGCTCGCCGACGAACTGAGGCGCAAGCTGCAGCAGCGCCAGCCGCTGCCGGACTCCAATCCCGAGGAGTCCTCCGTATGAGGGGCCCCCCGCCGCCTCGCAGGGGCAGCGTGGGAGGCGCGGCTCCTCCTTTTGCACAGGCACCAGCTACCTCAGGGACATGGCGCGGGCATCGGCTCAGCCTGGGACAGACCCCTCCCAGCCCCCGCCCGGCCATGGGGACCTGCTCTGCTCAGCAAGGGCACTGCCACTTGGTGTGGCTCACCAGGGCACCAGCCTCGCAGAAGGCCTCTTCCTCCTCTCTGTGAGGGGCTGTGAATCACGGACACACAGGACCCCAGCAGCCAAAACTTTCCAAGGCAGAAGTTGGAGATGTGGGTGTGTTTGTATCGATCTGTATGTGTATGTGGGGGTGTGCACGTGTGTGTCACCTAGTCTTCCTTTTGTGTGTGTGTGTGTGTGTGTGTGTGTGTGAGAGTCTTCCTTTTTCTGTCCAGTCTTCCCTTGGCCTGGGGTCCTCCTGGTGAGTCATTGGAGCTATGAAGGGGAAGGGGTCGTATCACTTTGCCTCTCCTACCCCCACCTGTCCCCAGTGTGGGTCAGTGATGTACATATGGGGGTGGGCTGGGCAGGGTGCTGTGCCCCTTTTGGGGAGTCCAGGGCTCTGGGGTGGGCCTGGTCCTGCTCCTAGGGCTGTGAATGTTTTCAGGGTTGGGGGGAGGGAGATGGATTCTCCTGTGTGTTTGGGGCAAGGGGGTGAGGGGCCTCCCACTTGGCCCCGGGGTTCAGTGGTATTTTCTACTTGTCCTCCCTTACCAGGCTGGGAAAGGTTGTGTGGGGGGAGGGGGAGGGAGAAGGAGAGAGGGTGGGCATGCTGTGGATATTGCATATCCTCTCCCAGCCCTAGGAGGAGGGCTCCTAACAGTGTAACTTATTGTGTCCCCGCGTATTTATTTGTTGTAAATATTTGAGTATTTTTATATTGACAAATAAAATCAAGAAAACAGTGAGTGTTCTGTGATAAGGATAAGGCATATGAGCTAAAACCTTTGGGGCTGGACTAGCCTCACCTCCCCATGATTCTGGGGCAGCTGCCCCTAATGTCCCTGCCTGCTTGTGCCCCTCTCCAGAGGGGGGATAGCTCGGGCTCCAGTGTTTTCCCACAGTGGTAGCTGTGGGGCTGGGAACCAGACCAGGGCCACGGCCCCTTGGGAGCCAGCTTTGGCTTCTGGCCAAAGGGAGAAGTCAGGGCATTGGGAGCAAGGCGGGAGAGGAGGGGCCTGGCTTCCCAGAACTCTGGGAAGGGGAAGTGAGAGTGAGGGGCTAAAGGAGGGGAACTTCCTAGAAAGAGCTTAAGGTTGTATGGACTGGTTTGTGTGAGGATGGGGAGCCCAACTAGCTTAGGGGAGGAAAGGTTACTTTCAGCCTTCTGCCTGCCCTCCAGGAATGTTAGTCTTGAATGCTTCAGCTAGGGGGAACAAGGAACTTGCCCCACCACCCCCGGTGTGTGCCAAGCCACTGTCCTATGGAAGGACTGGGGACAGGGAGGGCCCAGATATTTGTAAGGAAGAGAATACCCAGCTTGGATTCTGTAATTCATGCCCACAGATGGAGGCTGTCGTGAAATGGACTCCCTACATTTCACTGGTCTGGAGGGTGGGCGATGGCTGAAAGGGGCTGCTGCCCTGGGTGTCCTTAGCTGTAGGAAAGGGCTGTGATCTGCCATGTTCTGGGTACGCTAAGCTTTCAGGATGGTCAGTAAACCTCAGCCCTCGGGATGTTTTGATACATGAAGATTGATACAGTAAACTAGGCTCCCACTGGAGTTGGGAGGTTCGGCACGACCCAAGGCCCTGTTTTTGCCCGTGGGGTTTATGTGCTCCTAGTGGAAAAAGTGGCCACCTGCCTCCCACGGGTTTTCAGGAAATCGGCAGGAGGCACGGGAGGAGGGAAGGGGAAGCGAGGTCACTAGGCCTGGCGTGGTGTCGAAAAACGGGGCGGAGGACCCTGGGGCGCGCCCGGCGACTCCCTGCCCTAGGGAAACCGGTGGGACGCAGGGAACCTTGGAGGGCTGGGCTCTGGCGGGTGGCCTAGCCGCCCGCTGCGTCCCCACACCCTACAGGGCTGGCGGCCCAGGCGCCGTCCGCAAGCAGTCCGGGTCTGGGGATCCAGCGCGGCGCCCTCGGTACTCTGCTTAACCTGGGACGCCCTCGCGCGGCCGCCTCGGAGCGCGGTGCAGCGCCACAAGCCCCGCCCCGCCGCCTCGATTGGTTCCCGAGCTAAAGCCCAGCGGGCTCGGCCTCCCGGTGACCGAGTCTCTCGATCCCGGCGCTGGCATGGGCGCTGCTGCGTGCGCCCCGCCCCGCCCACCCGCCGCGGCCGCGCGCGCGCACAACAGCTGGGGCGGAGCGGGCTCCGGGGCCGACATGGCGGCGCCGCGGCCGTGCGCCGACGGTCCCTGCTGCTCCTGGCCGGGTGCGGCGTCCGGCGTGCAGCAGACGCTGGACGAGATGGACTTCGACAGGGGTGAGACTCCCGACTCTCTCCCGGTCGCGGGACAAGGAGATGGCCGAGAAGCGGGGCCCCGAGGGCCGCAGTGGGGCTGGTGGGAGCGCGGGCGGGCGGTGGGCTCACAGCGTCATGATCCCGCCAGGGACCTGGCACGAGCTCGGCCACTAGAAACTTCGTCTCGCGTGCAGGTTGGGAAACGGAGGCCCTGGTTTCGGTAACTTTCCCCAGTGGTGGGGCAGGGCCCGGGTCCTCAGCTGGTGCGCTCCCGGGGGGCTCGGGCCGGCTCGGGTGGCTGAGCGCGCGGGTGTGGGGGGTTGGGGGGGGATCGGGAAGCAGAATCTGCAGCCCGGGTATTGCAGCCACCCCGAGGCCATGGAGCTTCAGAGGGGGCTGCGCTGCGAAGGGAACTGACGTTCTGACCTCCGATGTGAGCCCCGATGTGTCAGGCCCTGTATGCTTTAGATATGGTACACATGGCCCTCGACACAGGTGATGTTTTCTCTACCTTTGGGGCCCAGAGTGGTAACTCTTTGACCCCACGCTGTAAGGAGATTATATCGCCCGTAAGGAACAGAGTGAAGCTGAAAAAACAAGTCCGTTCTTCTTGGGAGGCTGTGTATCATCTGTCAGTGCAGAGGCGGCTTATGCAGTAATGACATTCTCATCAGCTGTTGGGTAGATGCTACGGCTTTATATGCATTCTGATTAATTTACTGTTAAGTGGCTCTTGCAATTGCTTACCTCCCTCCACGTCGCCACCCTCTGGGCTACTGAAGCAACTCTCTCATGGGCCTTCCTGCTTCCACTCCTGCCCTCCTACAAAGTTTCCTACTCCACACAGAAGCCAGAGTAACCTTTTGAAGATATTAAATCAGATAATGTCATTGCTTTTAGAATAAGTTCAAATTCCCTTCATGGTCTACAAAACTGTGTGATCTAATGGCTGCCTGTTCTGCTTCTCCGCCCCCACTTTGTTTCTCATTCTTTTCTTTCCCCACTCACTATGCTTCAGCCACACTGGGCTCGTTTTGGTTTCTAAGACATGCAAGATCTCTTCCTGACTTAAAGCCATGGTACTTCCTGTCCCAGCCCGTTGGAATAGACTTACTGCAGCATTAGGCTAGCTAATGCTTTTCCTTCTGGTCTTGGCTCAAATATCACCTCCTCAGAGACCCACCCTGAACACCGCATTCTGGTAGTTCTCAACTGGGGGCGCGGGCAACACCCCATCCTAGTAGTTCTTAAAGTGGGGGGGGGGAGGCAGTTCTGACCCTTAAAGGTCTTTGGCGGTGTCTAGAAACAGTTTCACGTGCTAAAGCTGGAGGGTGCTACGGTCATCTAGTAGGTAGAGACCAGGGATGCTGGTCTACATCCTACAATGCGCAGGACAGTTCCTCATAACAATTAACTGGCCTACAATGCCATTTGAGGGGCTATTGAGAAAGAAACCTTGCCCTGTCCAAAGTAGGGCTCCTTCCCCTCCAGGTTACTCTGATATATCACCTTGCTTTCATCAAAGCAGTTTTTACAACCTGATACTACTTTGTTTGCTTTCTCATTATTCATTTCCCACACGAGGGAAAGATCCTTATCATGTGGGGTTTCTTTTTCCCCTTCATATCTTTTCTCCGGGTTCATTTTCCCTTTCCCTAAAGTATATCCTTTAAAAGTTTTTTCAGTGAGTATGATTCTCCATCTCTCCCTCTCTCTTTCTCTGTCTTGACTGGTAGCTTAGCTGGGTATAAAATTCTAGACTGACAATTATTCCCCTCCCCCCCCAAACCTTTGGAAATATTATTTATCTTCTTTTTCTGCTACTGCTGTTAAGAATTCTGCTGGGAGCACCTGGGTGGCTCCGTCAGAAGAGCCAGTGACTCTTGATCTTGGAGTCATTAGTTCGAGCCCCATGTGAGGTGTAGAGATTACTAAATAAATAAATAAATAAACTTTAAAAAATCCTAATAATCTGATTATAATTCTTCAGTGACTAATGATCTTTCCTTTTTGGTAACTTAAACGTTCTCTTTATTCTTGATGTTTGGTCGTTTTACCATGGTAGATATGTTTTGATTAATTCTCCTTGGGATTGAATGTGGTTTTCATCTGAGAACTCATGGTTGTCTTTACTTCAGAATAATTCTCAGATATTACCTCTTCAGACATTTCCTCTCTCCTAGTCTGTCCAGTTTCTTTTTTTGTTTGAAACTCCTGTTAGACGGATGTCGGTACATTCTGCCTTTGATGTTTCCTTACCTCTCTTTAATATTTTTCTCTCTACCATTCTGCATTCGGGGTGATTTCCAAGTCACTCGTTCCCTCCTGGGTGGGTCTACAGTACTGTCCGACCATCTGTTGTTGTTGTTGTATTTCAGTGATTCTGGTTTTTAATTTACTGACTTTTTAAAAGTAATCCCTACACCCAGCCTGGGGCTCGAACTCATGACCCTGAGATCGGGGGTCACATGCTCTACTGGCTGAGCCAGCCGGGCACCCCTGATTTTTCGTTTCAGATCTCCCTGCTTTTTTTTTTTTTCTCCCTAATGTTCTGCTGGTTTGTGGATTGTATTCCTCTGTCTCTGTGAACACATTAAATGTTTTACATCTTTCAGACTGTGCTATTATGGCTCATTTTTGAAGTATGCATTTTTCCATTTGTTGTATTTGTTGACTGTCTCGAGGCAGTGGATTATTTCTTGTTTTGCAGCTTTTAATTTTTGAGCTCATGGGGGGGGGCGGGTTGTCTTCTCTTGTTAGAGATTATCCACAACAAAGCCACACCTTTGTTGGCTTGTGGAGGTATCCTTATAGAACGTTTTTTAAAAGTTGCCTCTGCGCAGCCCTTCTAGCGTTCACTTGTCTGGATCCTTTTTTTTTTTTTTTTTTTTTTTTTAAGATTTTATTTATTTATTCGACAGAGATAGAGACAGCCAGCGAGAGAGGGAACACAAGCAGGGGGAGTGGGAGAGGAAG
Source organism: Ursus arctos (assembly GCF_023065955.2). NCBI lineage: Eukaryota > Metazoa > Chordata > Mammalia > Carnivora > Ursidae > Ursus > Ursus arctos. The sequence goes on from NW_026623100.1 coordinate 11,967,902, forward strand.
AAGCAGGCTCATAGTGGAGGAGCCTGATGTGGGGCTCGATCCCGTAACGCTGGGATCACGCCCTGAGCCCAAGGCAGATGCTTAACCGCTGTGCCACCCAGGCGCCCCTGGATCCATTTTTATGACAGATCCTTAGCTTGGGGGTTTTGCTCCCTAAGGGTATAAGTAAATATAGGTCCCCTTATACAGTGATGTATGTCAACTATTTCTCCATAAAGCTGGAAAAAATATACAGTTAGTACAATTTACATGATGGGAAAAATGCAAAAATAGATAAATACAAATATGTATCCCACATCTCCAAGTTGAATGTGTCATGGTGTCTGATTTTTTACGTTTCTTCTGCCTGTGCTGTCTTCTCACACCTGTTGAAATGGTGCCTTTTCTCATTTCCTTTAAGCTTCTCTTCAAATGTCACCGTATCAGAGATGCCATCCCTGACCACTGCTTGTATCCCTTCCCTGTTTTATTTTTCTTCATAGCACTTAGCACCACCTGGCTTATTTCCTTTTTTCCCCTCATCTGTTTCCTTTAATTAGAAAGGAACCTCCATAAGACCAAAATTTGGGGAGCAGCCCTTGGGATTGGGGACCTTTAATTCTTGGCTGACCCCTAGTGCCCAGGCCAGTGCTAGGTACATGGTAAGTATTCAGTAAATATTTGCTGAATGAGTGAAGTGCCTGGGCCTGGCAGCTTGCTTTGTGGTGCTTTTCAGACCAGGAAAGTAGAGATTTTCCAGCCCTAATTCATCCATGAGGTGGTATTTCCTGCCTCCCAGCTTTGTGCACAGAACTTTGTTGTGTCTGTTCCTTGCCACGCGTATGACCTGCAGCCTCTGCTCCAGACCCTGCCTAGTTGTTCAAGCCAAAGCCGCTGAGTGTGTGCATTTACAAGGACTTCAGGACTCCGCAGGGGGAGTACCGGCTCGCCACTTCGGCTGTGGCTTTCACCTTCTTCTCGCAACTGGCAATGTCCTTTTCTTGCTTTTGAATTTGCCTGTATATTCAGACATCTTAAACATTATTTAATATTTGTATGTTTGAAGTGGGAAGAAGGATTTGTGTCTGCCCAACCCTGCTGTCCTGATTAGACAAAGCCTCTTGTCCGTCTTGTTCACGGCTAGCTCACCGGCTCCTAGGACAGTCCTTAGCACAGAGGAGATCTCAGTTAAATTTTTTTAAAGGATTGATTGATTGATCGATTGATTGATTGATTGGAGGGGCAGAGGGAGGGAGAGAATCTCAAGCTGAGCACAGAGCTTGCTCGACTCGGGGCTCGAGCCCAGGGCCCTGAGATCGTGACCTGAGCCCAAACCAAGAGTCAGGCGCTCAACTGACTGAGCCACCCAGGCACCCCTCAGTTAATATTTGTTGAGTGAATAAATCCCCCCATTTTATAGATGAGAAAATGGAGGTCAAGAGGTGAAGGAAGCACTGAAAGTCTCCAGTCATTCAGCGTTATTCGGCACTTCGTTTGTCTTTCCACAGGAATCTGGTCGGCAGCCCTGAATGGAGACCTAGGCCGAGTGAAATATTTCATCCAGAAGGCAACAGACCCTAGCCAGCCCGACTCGGCTGGCTACACTGCTCTGGTGAGCGGGGGTGGAACACGGTCAGAGGAGGGGGCAGCTTTCACTCGGGACACCTGCTCTCTGTGACGGAAGGGCTGATGTTGTCTTTACTTCCGCCCGTTCTTCTCTCCCAGCAGGTTCTCAGTTTTAAGCATTGTGTGAACCTTGTTCTTGTTGTTGTTGTTGTTTTCTTAATTAGTGTTAAGTGCTTTACATCATTTATTTTCATTTCATTTACCTAACAATCCTATGAGGTAGGAATGATTATTATCCCCATTTTCCTGTTGAGGAAACGGATGCTAGAAATGGAGAAGCTTGTCCAGGTCACACAGCTAACGGAGGTAGCCCCCGAGGTCGTTGCCGTCCTCTCGCTCCTCTTGCCCATGCTGTCCCTGTTGCCTGCCTGGGCTCTGCTGTCTGACCTCGGTCTCTGTCCCCTGCAGCACTATGCCAGCCGCAACGGGCACTATGCTGTATGCCAGTTCCTGCTGGAAAGCGGGGCTAAGTGTGATGCCCAGACCCATGGGGGCGCCACCGCTCTGCACCGGGCCAGCTACTGTGGGCACACCGAAATTGCACGGCTCCTGCTGTCTCACGGGTCCAACCCGAGGTTGGTGGATGACGATGGCATGACCAGTCTGCATAAGGTATGCCGCCCTCCCCCCTTCACGAACTGTCATTGTAAAAGTTACAACGCGGTCACTGTAGAAAACACGGGGAGAGCAGAAAGGCACTTGTCATGTCAGGGCTTCCGAGTCATCGCTTGAGGATGAATGTATAACTTGCCAGCATTTTCCCTGTGCATGTAAATTAGAATTACATGTACAGTGTCATTTTTTTTCCTTTGCTTTCATGATATATGTCATGAATGCTTTTCCCTGAAGTTAGTTTTCTGAAGCTCACACCTACTCTTGCCTACCCCTGTAGCCCCCTTTCCGTACGGTAGCCAGGGTGACCACTTAATTAACTTTCTTCTGACCAGAAATACGTATACATGGTGAAGCGTGTGGAGTACAAAACAGTGCAGCATGAACATGTTTCCCTTCCACCCTGACCCATGGCCCCGCAGTCTTCCAGGACACCCTGCTGAAGGCATCACTTTACTGATTGCTGATGCATTGTAGAGAAGTGGTTTAGGCATATTTATGGCGTACGTGTGTAAATGCATTCTTCTCTTGTGAATTTTAAAATAGAAAAGTTGGGGGCGCCTGGGTGGCACAGCGGTTGGGCGTCTGCCTTCGGCTCAGGGCGTGATCCCGGAGTCCTGGGATCGAGCCCCACATCAGGCTCCTCTGCTATGAGCCTGCTTCTTCCTCTCGCACTCCCTCTGCTTGTGTTCCCTCTCTCGCTGGCTGTCTCTATCTCTGTCAAATAAATAAATAAAATCTTTAAAAAAAAATAAATAAAATAAAAAAATAAAATAAAATAAAATAAAATAGAAAAGTTGAACTAGTTGACTGCATGACTTGCCATCAGAACCTGTGGTGGACGCCTCTTGCTCCACCAGAAGTTGGCGCTCACGCTTTCGTATTAGAGCCTGTCTCTCGGCCGGGGCTCCACAATCACAGACTGCATTCCGCTCCCCCTCGCATCTAGCGTGGCGAGTTCTCAGCCGCTAGACACAAGACACACTGAGGAGCTTTTTTCCAGGGGGAGAGCTTTTAGGAGCCAGCGTTCCCGGTCGGCCCAGCCAGTAACAGAGACACCTAGGTTGGCAGATCCCCGCGGAAACGCGGCCAGACGGAAAGTGCTCGCTTGGCAACAGCAGCCTTGACGTGTTACGGCCGCAGAGAGTTAGGTTTTTATTTTGTGCATCTGACTGTTGAAGAACACATGTTGTTGTTGTCGTTTTTTAACGTGTGATGGGTGTGGGGGTAACACTTTGGTAGAGACACTAGTAGAGATGTTTAAAAAAATATACGTAACAGGTATTGTTTTTGTTTTTTATACTTGATGACACCTCTTCTGTGAGGCCCAGGCGTACCTCAGATACGCAGACCACCGTGATGAAGCAAGTTGGAGGAGTTTTTTGGCTTCCGAGTGCACATAAAAGTCATGTTTATGTTATACTGCAGTCTGTTTAGTGTGTACACCAGCATTATGTCAAAAAAAAATCACGTACGAGCCTTAATTTAAAAATGCTTTACTGCTAAAAAATGCCAGCCGTCCTCTGACCTTTCAGCAAGTTGTATTCTTGTAACTGGTAGGGGCTCTTACCTCGATGTGGCTACCTGTTCAGCGTATCAGGGAGGCCGGGGTAGTCGTTGCTGAAGGTTTAAGAAATTGCTGTGGCACACCGATTCTTAAAGTGAGACAGCAGTGAACTTTGCCGCATTGACTGACCCTTCCTTTCACTTGAGCGCTGAGAGGCCACTGCAGGGCTGTTAATTGGCCTACTTTCCATGTTGTATTTCAGGGACTAGGGAGGCACGAGGAAGAGAAAGACTGGGGAACAGGTGTCAGTGTCGCGGTCAGAACACGCACACATATAGATGAAGTTCGCTGTCTTATGTGGGTGCGGTGCAGGCATCCCCAGATAGTTCCAGAAGTAACAGCAGAGATCAGTGATCACAGATGACAAACGTAATAAGGATGAAAAAGTTTGAAATAGTTCGGGAATTACAAAAATGTGGCACAGACGCAAAGGGAGCAAATGCTGTTGGAAAGCGGCGCCTACGGACCGCTCGGTGCGCGGTTGCCACAGACCTTCAATTTGTAAACGCAAACAAAAACCCACAGCGTCTGCGTAGCGCAGTAAAGCAGAGTGCAGCAAAATGAGGTGTGCCTGTGTAGACAGTGGTCAAACACGGAAGTAGAGGGTGGCCTGGTCGTTGCGGGGCAGCGGGGCGGGCAGTGCGGCTGGCGTGGTGTCACTGAGGCGAGCCGACGGAGCGCTACAGATCGGCCCCGTGCCGAACGTGACCGTACTGGGTGGTACACTTCAAATTTGTTCAGAAGGGGGCGCGCCTGGCCGGCTCAGTCGGTAGAGCACGGGACTCGTGATCTCGGGGTTATGAGTTCAAGCCCCACGTTGGGTGTGTGGGGGGGTGTGTGGCTATTATTTAACCAAAAGAACAATTACCAAAAAATTATAGATAGGTAGGTAGATTGATTGATTTGTTAAGAAGTCAGATCTCCTGTGCAATGTTATTACCACAATAAAAAATGGGGTGGGGGGCTATTTCAAGGACCAACTTAATTTTTAGGAAGCCAGATGTGAATATTTCAGTGTCCAAGGATTTGCAGATCTGTTACCTTTGCGTGTACTCGGGAAGATGTCAACATTTCCCTCCTCCAGTTCGTTCCTTCCTTCTTTCCTTCCTTCCTCCCTCCCTCCCTTCCTTCCTGTTTTGTTTTGTTTTTTTTTTTTAAAGATTTTATTTATTTATTTATTTGACAGAGAGAGAGACAGCCAGCGAGAGAGGGAACACAAGCAGGGGGAGTGGGAGAGGAAGAAGCAGGCTCCCAGCGGAGGAGCCTGATGTGGGGCTCGAACCCAGAACGCTGGGATCACGCCCTGAGCCGAAGGCAGACGCTTAACCGCTGTGCCACCCAGGCGCCCCACCTTCCTGTTTTTTTAAGTCATCTCTTTGCCCAGCGTGAGGCTCTAAACTCACCACTCCGAGATCAAGACTTTCATGCTCTTCCGACTGAACAAGGTCGCCCCGATCTTGAGCTCTCGTCCCCTTGTCACTTCTACTCAGGCCCCCTTTCTTGACCCTGTCGTGGTGACACTCCAGGGTCTTACATGTCCAGCTGTCCCCATCTGGATACTCCTCTCCCGGTTTTCATCTGGCTTGTTTCTGTCCGTCCTTCTGGAGTGTAGCTTCTACGTCACACCCTCAGACCGGGTAGCCTCCCCAGCTGTATTTGCAAAAGCACCGTGCACTTGACGCTCTGTAACGTTTCTCCCTCTTGAAACTCCGTCTGAGCTCTGTCTCTGTCCCTCGAGACAGCGACTTGATCTTGTTTACTGTGGTGGCCCCAGCTCTTAGCACAGGTGCCCAGCAAGTATTTGCTGAGTGAACAACTGAGTCTCGTTTTATTTTAAGATCCTGGCCGGTTGAAGAGGCAGATTGCTTATTTCTTAGTGGTCAGCCCTGGTGTTGCGGGCATGTTTTGTTGTGACTCCCGTGGAGGGTTCGTACCGGCAGGACCCTGAGCGCAGGTTGCTGCTGGTGTTACAGCCTGAGGCCTTTCCAGTGCCTCTCCAGCCCTTTCTTTCAGGGGGTACAGATGTGGGAGGAGTTAGGAGTTAGGAATTGTTCTTTCTTTTTTAAAAACGAAGCTACTTGCAAACTTTGGTACCATTTTTTGTACAAAATTCTTGGGAATGCATCTCACAGCTCCTCCCCAGAATGCACCGCAGCGCTGCTCACAGCATCGCACCGCCTGAATTGAGGTCACAGAACTGAGAACCTTAGGTCTGTACTCATCAAGAGGACCTGCTGAGTAAAGATCTGGATTCAAATCTGTGGTGGTATTTGCTACTAGCACGCACTTTGACGCCTCTCCGAAGCCCCCGTGGTGCCTCAGTCTGACTGTTGGGGGGGCAGGGACTAGAGCGGTAGAACACGGTTGTTAGGAGTTGAGCCTTGGCAGTCAGACAGACCCGGCTTAGGATCCCCAGGCTGCCACACCAGCTCCGTGATGTTGGACAAGTCACGGAACTTGTGTGAGCCTCAGTTTCTTCATCTGTACGATGGGAATGATGATAGTTCCTGCCTCTGACAGTTACTATGAAAGTTAAATAAACTAATCTGTGTAAATCCCCTTCACCCTTTTCTGGAGGAGGTCAGGCTAAAAACCGGCATCCAGGTTGGGACCTTCTATTTAAAAGGAAGAGGAAAAAGCCGAGAACCTGGACCCATTTTTCTCTGCTCATCTGAACGTTCCCAGAGGGCAGAGGCCGTGTCTGGTGTATCTTGTGCCTGTGGTGTCCAGCTGATAGATGACCGAACGTTTATAAAAGAGGGAGATGCAAGGTTCTGTATTTGTTTTTGTTTGTTTAAATATTTTTAAGTAATCTCTGCACCCAACATGGGGCTCACACAACCCCAAGACCAAGAGTCGCACGCTCCATCAGCTGAGCCAGCCAGGCGTCCCCCATCTGTACTTACTTACTTACTTACTTACTTATTTATTTTTAAAGATTTTATTTATTTATTCGACAGAGATAGAGACAGCCAGCGAGAGAGGGAACACAAGCAGGGGGAGTGGGAGAGGAAGAAGCAGGCTCATAGCGGAGGAGCCTGATGTGGGGCTCGATCCCATGACGCCGGGATCACGCCCTGAACCGAAGGCAGATGCTTAACCGCTGTGCCACCCAGGCGCCCCCCATCTGTATTTATTTTTAATGTGCAGTCCTGGACAGAGAAGAATGGCTACGGAGCAGAGGACACAAGACAAGAAAAACTCAAGCTAACTGCCAGGAATAGCACTAGAGAATTCTGCCAATCTTCATGCAAGTTGTTGGGATTTGTTAGGAAGTAGGGGAGATCTACTCAAATTGCCAGTGTCTCCCTAATATTACCATAAGACCTATTTTAGGACCAAGAGATTCCCCGAAGTGGAACAAGAAAGGGCAGGGCCCCGGGTGGGTATGACTTTTGATTCAGGCATCTTTCTCCACAGGCTGCTGAGAAGGGTCATGTGGACATTTGCTCCCTGCTCTTGGAACACAGCCCAGCCCTGAAGGCTGTCCGGGATCGGAAGGCACGACTAGCATGTGACCTGCTGCCCTGCAACAGTGACCTGTGGGACCTGCTGGCCACCTGAGCTGCCACCTTTCTGTCACAGGCTGCCATGCAAGAGGACACAGACTAGCCCTCCCAGCCCCTCCTTGTTCCACATCCGTGCTGCAGGGTGGGAACCTGAGGCCCGAAGAGCCCCATTCTGGCCACTGTGGGAGCGAGGGAGTAGATGTGGGGCTGCAAGTGCTTAAGCCTGAACAGATGATCATATTCTAAATTCGTTCATGTGGAAACATCTATCCGTTTGGAAAAAATAAAGTTGTATCCTTACCTCATCCCATGCACAAAAATAAGTTTCAAGTAGATTAAAGACCTAAGTATAAAAACAGAGCTATGTAAGAGAAGAAACGGTGGGACATACGACAGATTGAAAGCTGCTTTCTAGCTGAATGGCCTCGGGAAAGGTCACTTTGCCCATCTGCTTCCTCTGTGACGTGAGGTTGGTTATAACAGGGCCTGCCTCAGAGGCCTCGCGGAGGTGAAGGGAGCGAGTATATGGAGGGCACCAGAGTGTGCTAGGCACCTTGCAGACAGTGTGTCAGAGCACCCATTCCTCAGTTTTCTTCCATTTGAACAACCTGATAGGTGAGCAAGTGCTGTTGCTCTGTTGTGCACTGCTAACGACCGCCTGTCTTCTCGGAACTTCCTGTGCACACCTGTGGCCTATTAAAGATTTTCTTCCTTTTATTGATTCATAGGAGTTATGTGTTCTGGATATTAATCTTGCTGCTTATATATATATTTTTCTTTCTTACCATCACTTTGTTACTATCTGTTCTTGGAAATTGGTACACCCACCTTAGATGGGAGTTTGGCAGTATCTATCAAAATTTAGATGAGTAGGGCCAATGATTCGATTTTCCTGTAGCTACCTAGAGAAATATCCACGTGTACAAAGATATTTACTCACAGAAACATCTACAGAGTTGTGCATTGGAGCATGTGCTGTCATGTAAGGGAGAAAGGAGGTAAGCTAAGTGCTCCCTGCTGGGGAAGTGATTAATTCTGGTACGCGTGTCACTGGAATGCAGTGTAGCGGAGTGCAGTGTGGACTAACGGGCGAAGTGTGCTGAGTTGCGATCACAGTAGGATGCCTCTTGAAACATGGCTGTGGAAACCTGCATGTACAGATACAAAATTACAGGAAGAAAGTCAGGAGGGTGTATATTATACCGGTACCTGTGGTGGCCCCTGGTCTGCTGTGGTGAGAGCGGTTCTCCAGTGCATCTTGAGCTTTATTGGTTAGGTTTGGGTTTTTTACAAGGAGTAATTTTTTTGGTAAGAATTAATACCAGTTTCCTGTGGAAGAAAGTAGTCTTCTGATGAGAATTGCCGATGAACCCTGTTGGTGCAAAATGCCCTTGTCCTTGAATGTTGGAGAGGAGTTTTAGAGTTGGCCGACAGTGGAGTCCAGAGCTAAAGTCCGTCTTGTCTTGGGGCGCCTGGGTGGCAGTCATTAAGCGTCTGCCTTCGGCTCAGGGCGTGATCCCAGAGTCCTGGGATCAAGCCCCACATCAGACTCCTCCGCTGGGAGCCTGCTTCTTCCTCTCCCACTCCCCCTGCTTGTGTTCCCTCTCTCGCTGGCTGTCTCTCTCTCTCTCAAATAAATAAATAAAATCTTAAAAAAAAAAAAAAAGTCCGTCTTGTCTTATTTACCCTCAGTCTAGGCGACTCTCCCTCTTCATAACCGAAGGCAAGAAATCAGCTTTGACAAAAATCCCTGATGCATAAGGACTGAGTTTCTTTTAAAGGCTCTGGGTTCCCTAAGTTTCAAAACTTGGACGTATTTACTGAGAAGCCAGCTGTGGGTGGAGCCGTTCCCAGCCCTCTGGGGCCTTGGGCTGTCCCTGACCTGTACTCCCTCCCTCTCCTGGTCATCCCTGCTCATGGAGCTCCAATTCTGGAGTCTTACTATCACATTTCCTTTCAAAGGTCAAGGCAGAATTCAAGGCACAGCTGGGTGAAGGGCATGCTGGGCATCTTAAATTAGGAAGTTTGACTTTGGTGGCTTGAGGCAGGTTGCTTTGTGACTAGATTAATGGCTAACGTTCCGTACTTGGACCCGGGGCAGATCTCAGTCCAGCCTCCCTGTGGGATGGCATGCTCCCTGCCCAGGAGAGCACTGGGTAGGTGACCTGCATGTGGGGCGTGGAAGGCTTTTCAAGAGGCAGGAGGTGCTGATGACAGGCTGGACTTGGCTCCTGGCCGTGGTGTAGTTTAATATGCTGGCTCTCGGCGTGGTGAGGGAGAAGCGGGGGGTGCCTGGGGGAGGAAAACAGCAAGAGTACGGAGGGCAGCCTTGAAACTGGGAGTGGGGAAGTCGCTTGAAGCCTGATTTCCTCCTGTAGGTGCCATGCACATTCCTGAGGCCTTCAGCCTCTTGGGCCTTTCTAGGATTCTGGCCTCCTTTTGCTTAGGATGGGCTGGCTGGGTCTTTCAGGGTCTCAGGCACCTAGACCCGTGGCAGCTCGGCGGCTCGTGCTCAACTTTTTTTCTAGTGGCCCGGGCATCCCTGGCCCCATTACTCCTGCGCAGGTGCAGGGGATGGCACAGGTGCCGGAGAGCGGGTGTCTGAGCATGCACCTGACTCGGCTCCAGCGGCTTCTGTCTGCAGCGGGCTGCACGCCCACGCTGGTATTTTGGTCTGTGTTACAGAACCACTGAGCTATCTGGCCCGGCACAAGCCCCTGGCTGCCCTGCCCCCAGGAGGTAGCTCTCCTATAAAAGGGCTGAGCAGCTCGGCTCCTCTCACTGGGGGCGTGAAGAGCAGGGGGGACCATGGATGTCATCAGCATCCAGCAGTTGGTAAGGACATGCGGCAGAGGGGTGGGAGGTGGGCACGGTCTAGACGACCCCGGGCTGGCCCGGCAGAATGAGGCGGTCCAGCTGGAGGAGGGCAGGCGGCTTCCTCCTGTGCTCGGAGGACAGGTGTAGGAGCAGAACCCTGCAATGCTCTGCCATGTCTGTTCAGTTCTGTGAGGCAACGAGACGGAAGCAACGGGAAGATACGGAGTGATGGTGTAGACAGGACAACCGTCGGGTTTAGGGACTCTTGCCCTGGACTGTGATGGCAGAACAGGAAATGGCAGGCTACTCCAGAAGGCTCGAGTGTAGCTGCGGGCTGGGTGTAGCTCGGCTGCTGTCCTCACCATTGCTCTGGAAATGGTCTAGAGGGTCTGGCTGCCTTGGTCGGGGAGGAAGGGTGCTCGAGTTCCCTGGGCAGCGAGAGAAACGGTCATACTGGTGACGCTTGGTGTGTCTGTGTCGGCGAGGTGGGGCCCGGGAGTTACGCTGCCCAGCAAGCCCCACTGTGGGCCGGTGCCTCCGTGCACCTGCGTGGTGCAGCCTCTCTGGGAGGCGGGCTGGAGGCCCGGAGCGAGTTAGGTTGCCAGCATTTGGTTTAGAAGACAATACAGTTCGTTCTCCGTGGCTGGATGCTCTAGGCTCTGCCATCCTATCATCCCAGCCTTTTCCCTCCCCCAGTATGCTTGTTCCTCAGTGCTCCCCAGCTCCTGAACCCCTGGTGGGGGCAGCGAGGGAGAACAGATTACTGCATGGTGGGTTCCGCCCTGGTTTCCTCCTCACAGCCCCTTGTGCTAGGTGCTAGTTTTACCCCCTTCTAGTGAAGAAACAGAGCTTCCCAAGAGCCAAGATATGAACCCAAGAATTCATAGTTTTGTCCGGGAGGCATCTCTGTCCCTCTGAGCTCAGGGTCAGGTGGCATTATGGCGTGATCTGATAGGAATGTAAGGACAACAGCCCAGAAGGGAAGCTGAGGTGTCACCTGTCCTGAGCGTACCTGGACACAAGCCCAGCAGTATAAATAGATGTGGTGTCATGCGCCTGATCCTGTGTCCTGCTGACAGGACATGGTAGGCGGCAGTCATCCTCCTGGGCCCCGGGCAACACTACGGTGGGTGAGAGCCAAGAGCCACGGGCTTCAGGGAACACGCCAGCAGCATGCCAGGAAGCTTCGTGAAGGGTCAGGCTACACTGATATCCACAACACTAATTTCTGTAGGCCAGCTCTTGTCAGGATCTCTGTACCGCACAGCTGTGCTTTCTAAGGCTTACTTTTTCTGAGTTTTTATCCTTATTGTGCTTCTACAGGTATGTGGAGACAGAGTTGGAAGGAAAGTGTTGGGATGTGGAGATGGAGTTCCTGATCCTGGAGGCGGGCCCGGGGCCTGGAGGCTGGGAGCCCAAGAGGCCGTGGCCCGGGAGCGGTGGGAACTGGAAGAAGAGAAGAAGAAGAAAGTGAGCAGTGGTGGGGATGGGGGTGGCAGGCGCCAACCCTGAGGCGGGCAGGCTCTGAGCAGCGAGGATCTCAGGCAGCTGAGGTCCCTCCTGTGGGCGGGAGAGACGAGGGCCAAACAGGAGCCTGCGCCCCGTGGCTGACCGCTGGCCTGGTCTTGTGTCCCAGCTTGAGAGATTTAACAGCTCCAGACTGAATCTGGAGACTCTGGCTGACTTGGAAAACTTGGTCCAAAGACGGAGAGAAAAGCGACTGAAACGCAGAGTTCCCCCCAGGGCACCTGAGCCCGTGGCTAAGGTGAGTGAGAAGTGGGGGGTGGGAGTGAACACCCGGGGCGTGAGTGTGTGAGAAAGCCTTCCTGTCCCCGCAGGAGGGCTTGGGGAAGAGCAGAGACTGCGGGCCACCAGCTCACCGCCAGGGCCTGCTGTGCTGAAGACTCCATCCTGGGGACCCCACAGCCCTCCTCTCTCTTTGCTGGGGATCCCACACACAGTGGCTTAAACAGAAATGTATTCTCCCAGTTCTGGAGGCTGGACGTAGCGGAGATCAGAGTATTGGCAGGGCTGGTTCCTTCGGAGGGCTGGGGTGGGGGGGATGGGATCTGTCCCTGCCCGTCTTCTGGCTTTAGGGGCTTGCTTGGTAGCTAGCTTTGGTGTTCTTGTGGGTGCATCACCCCGATGTCTTCTGAGCCCACATGGCACTCTCCCTGTGCACGCTGTGTCCACGTCCCCTTTTGTTAGGGACACCAGTCATATTGGATTAGGCTCCACTTTTCTCCAGTGTGACTTCATCTTAATTACAGCTGCAGTGACCCTATTGCCAAATAAGGCCACATTCTGAGGTCCCCGGGGTTGGGACTTCAACATATAAACTTGGGGGTAAGGGGCATGGCAACCCATAATGGGCGTAATAGGTGCCTCGTCAGTCCGAAACGGGGCGGGGGGGACGGAGTTAAGAATTACGGTTTGTACGAGCCACCAGCTGACATGCAGTCCTCTTGGAGCTGCTCGGCCAGACCGGCGAAGCGGTGGTGCCCCGGAGGCCTGCAGGTGGAGAAGGTGATTTGGTCTCGTCCTGTGACTTACGCAGCCGCAGCCCCAGGCCCAGCTGGAGTCTGTGGACCTGGTGATGTTCCTGAAGGCAGCTGCTGAGAACCAGGAGGCCCTGACCGACAAGTACCTGAGAGATGGAGGGGACCCCAGTGCCCATGACAAGGTAGCAAGTGGGGGGAATCGGACTGCAGTGTCAGAGCTGCAGGGGTGCCATCCTCCGTGGGTTCCAGTCCTGGCCTGGGAAACTGCACAGCTTTCCTGTTTCAGGGGCACAAGCCCTGCGGGGCCTCCTGAGCCGGGAGGGAGGGGCCCTTGGTGTGCGCTGGGAGCAGGCGTGTGTTCAGGGAACCTACTACTGGGAATAGGGCCCAGGGCAGGGCCTCTAGGGGGCGGCCGTGCTCCCTCTTCCTGATCTCCAGCCTCCACCCCCAGCTGCACCGCACAGCCTTGCACTGGGCCTGTCTGAAGGGTCACGGCCAGCTCGTGAGCAAGCTGCTGGAGGCAGGTGCCGCTGTGGACGCTCGTGACCTGGTGAGAAGCGGGGAAAGCCCATCCTCATGGCAGACCCCGTCCCACACCACAGCATGTCCATGCATCGACGTGTTTGTTCTGTAGCTGGACAGGACACCGTTGTTCTGGGCCTGCCGTGGAGGACACCTGGACATCCTCAAACAGCTGCTTAACCGGGGCGCCCAGGTCAACGCCCGGGACAAGGTGAGGGGTATGCTGCCGTGGGGTGGCCTGTACCCAGAGAAGAGGAAGCAGAGCCCCTTGTTGGGGGGGGGGTTTGACACGAATCTTCCCCCACTTAGATCTGGAGCACCCCCCTGCACGTGGCCGTGCGCACAAGACACTGTGACTGCCTGGAGCATCTCATTGCGTGTGGGGCCCACATCGATGCCCAGGACAAGGTGGGCACTTGCTGTTTGGTTTGGGTCTGCTGCATTAGGGGACAGGGACTCAGGGAGCCCGAGCTCGGGGACAGCTCCTGCTGACTGGACCCTTCGGGGGGTGGGGGCAGTCAGGAGGATGACCGCCCACCCCCTTTCCCAACAGGAAGGGGACACAGCTCTGCACGAGGCTGTGCGGCACGGCCACTACAAAGCCATGAAACTGCTGCTGCTCTATGGAGCGAAGCTGGGCGTGCAGAATGTGGTACGAGCACGCCTGAGGCCCGGCCCCCTAGGCTGAGCAGGGCGGGGGGGCTCCTAAGAAGGAAAACAGGACTGATCCAGTGTCCTTGTTCCCAGGCTTCGGTGACCCCAGTGCAGCTGGTGCGAGACTGGCAGCGGGGCATCCGGGAAGCACTGCAGGCCCACGCCGGGCACCCTCGCTCCCGGTCCTAACGACCGCAGCCCTGTACGGTCCCTTCTCAGCCACCATTCCACCCCCTTCACCTCCCCGCCTCGTGCCCTCGCAGTCATCTGCACCCCTCTGTGGTCGTCACCTCAGTCCTCTCGCCGGGGGCGGCCTCAGGCCAGCCCCAGCAGGTGATGAAGCAGGCCTCCCTGGCTCCAAGTGTCAGGAGGACCTGGTCCCTGCCAGGCTGTGCACTAGGATGGGCTGACGCAGGGGACCACAGGGAAGCCGGAAACAGAGCGGGTCCAGCTAAGGAACCTGGCAGTCCAGGTTGGAGCACGAGTGAAGAGTCCTAAGCCTCAAGCTGCCCGGGGCCGGGCGCTCGGTGTCCCCTGATCTCTGTCTAGGAGACTGAGCCCCTCCCTCCCAGGAAACAAGGGCCAGTTTCCTGGCCGGCAGCTGTTGTCCAGGCCTCACCGCTATCGGGCATTTCTGCAGCTGGCCGAGGCCCTCGGGCCAGGGGTTTCTCTGGGGACTCCATTCCTATCAGCAGCAACCCTGATAGCAGGTGGAGTGGCTCTAGCCAGCTCTGGCCTTAGGGCTTCTGGAGTTGGGTCTGGCAGTCTGGAGGGGTGCTGAACAGGTTTGAGGCCCCACTGCAGCACCCGTCCAGAACCGACCTGGTTGCCTCAGAAGCCCTAAGACTGAGAAGCTAGAGCTCATGCGTATTTTAGGGAAACCTTGTGCCTACAGTCTGAAGGCCTCGGTCAGCCTGCCTGCTGCTCTCTAGTTGGCCAGCTGATGGCGCTCTTTGTAGGGGTGAAATGCCTGGGAGCTGGGGATTGCTTGCGGCCCACCCAACTTTTGGGGTGGCGGCCCGTAACCCTACTTTGCCTCTGGCAACATCACTCTAGCACTAGAGCCTGAGCTCGGGCCTGGACCACGCAGCGCACCTGCCTGGCTTTACCCCACCGCTGCAGTGGGACACCAAGGATCCAGCAGAGGGGAGTGAGGCGCACACGGACTGCTTCCCCTCCTCTGCTGCGTGGTGGCAGATTTAGGACCCACCTTCCCACAAGTTCTCCTCAAGGGTCCTTCCTTCACTGCCTTTTCCGCTTCACGTCGCACTGGTGTAGACCCGTACTGCTGGCAGGGCTGGGTCCGAATTGGCAGGAAGGGAATTTTAAACTCTGCCCTGAATGGAGAACCACAGGCTGAGGGACCGGCTTTAAGATGAAGGGTACCTCCCTCATGTATGTGAAGTACCTGGATGGACATCCATCTTGCAGCAGTTCTTCCTAGTCTGACACTGGCGGCCTTCTTGGGCCAAGCACATGGCTATTCTTACTATGTGAAAAAGTGACTACAGCTCCCCCCTGGGAGCCACACACCTTCTCTTCCCATGGGCAGCTCCAACCCTGCAGGGAGCGGTGGTGACAGTTCACGCAGGTGCTGGAGCCAGAGAAGAAACAGGTGTTCAAGTTCATGGAAAAAACGACTCCCTATCTAGAAGATGGGGACCCTTATGTGACAAAAACACCTTTTTATACACTTAAAAAATATATTTTGTTCATTAAAACTGTTGACTATCCCTCACAGCCTAGTTGTCTGTTCTGGCCTGGGGGGGCAGGGGGCAGCTCATTAGGCCCAGGGCCTGGTCCTCCTCAGCAGCAAAGCTCAACCTGTTAACCATACTGGCCTGACAGCAAGATGCGCCCCCAAGTGCATAGTGGGGAATCCAGGCACTTGGCTCCTGTGCTCAAGGCACCTCTCCACTCCTTGATGGACAAGTTCAAGGAGCAGTGGTTCTCAGCCTTGGCTGCTTATCACAATCACAAGGGAAGGTTTTAAAAGTCCTGATGTGCAAGCTAATTAAATCAGTGTCTCTGGAGGTGGGACTCAGGTATCCCCATTATCATGCAGACGACATACCTGTCTATGTAGGAAATCCTTAGGAATCCAAAAAACACCTAGAATAAGGGAGTTCAAGATCTCAGGATATAAGATAAACCTACAAACGCGTATTTCTACATATTAGCAATGACTACATGCACACAAAAATCAAAAGCACAGTACTGCTTAAAGTTGCCTTCAAAAACAAAATACTCAGATGTAAATCTAACACTTAAGAACTTGTATGTTGAAAACTACAACACACTGATGAATAAAATCAAAGGCGGCTTAAATGGGAGACATACCTTGTTCATGGATTGGAAGATGAGATCTAGTAAAGATGTCAATTCTCCCCAAATTGATACACAGGTTTAATGAAGCTCCTACCAAATATCCCAGCAAGATTTTTTTGTAGATACAGTTAATTAGATGATATAAAAACTCATAGCTAAGGGGCACCTGGGTGGCTCAGTTGGTTAAGCAACCAACTCTTGACTTCGGCTCAGGTCATGATCTCAGGGTCCTGGGATCCAGGTCTGTGCTCAGCAGGGAGTCTGCCTTCAGGCCTCTCTACCTCCCTCCACTCCTCCCCCCTGCTGTCTTTCTAAAACAAATCTTTAAAAAAATAAAAGCTCACGGGGTGCCTGGGTGGCTCAGCTGGTTAAGCATCTGCCTTCGGCTCAGGTCATTATCTCAGGGTCCTGGGATCAAGCCCCATAACAGGCTCCCTGCTCAGTGGGGAGTCTGCTTCTCCACCTCCCCCCCCCACTCGATCTCAAATAAAATTTTAAAAACTCATAGCTAAAACAATTTTGAAAAATAAAGTGGGAGGAGCCAGTCTACCCAATTTCAAGACTTACTATAAAGCTACAGTAATCAGGGGGCCTGGGCAGCTCAGTCGGTTAAGTGTCTGCCTTTGGCTCAGGTCATGATCCCGGAGTCTGGGGATCGAGCCTCACATCCATCAGGCGCCCTGCTCATGGGGGAGTCTGCTTCTCCTCCCTCTGCTCCCCCCCACCCTCACTCAGTCTCTCAAAATCTGAAAAAAAATAAATAAAGCTATAGTAATCAAGACAATGTGGTATTGATGGAGGGGCAGATACAGATCAATGGAACAGACAACCCAGAAATAGACACAAATATGCCCAGCTGATTTTTGACAAAGGTGTAAAAAATTCAATAGAAAGCCTTTTCAACAAATGGTACTGGAGCAACTGGACATCTATAGGCAAAAAAACCCCAACCACCCCAAAACCAAAACCAAAGACCTAAATCTTATACAAAAACTCAAAATGGATCACACAGGTAAAGCATAAAACTATAAAAATTTTAGGAAAAACACCTAGGAGATAATCTTTGGGATCTAGGACAAGGTAAAGAATTCTTAGACATGATACCAAAAGCACAATCCATAAAAGAAAACTGGTAAACTGGACTTCATTAAAATTAACAACTTTGCTCTATAAAGGATCCTTTATTAAGAGAATGAAAAAATAAGCTAGAGACTGGGAGAAAATGTTTGCAAACCAAAAACCCAACGAAGGACTAGTATTCAGAATATAGAAAGAACTCTCAAAACAAAAGGAAAGACCAAACAATCCAACTAGAAATGGGCAGAAAACCACAGATCTCCCACAAAAGCAGCACATGAAAAGATACACACTAGCCATTGTGCTAATACAACGGGAAACCACAAGATCTCTCTACACACCTTCCAGAATGGCTAAAAATAAAAAATGGTGACACCACCAAATGCTGGTGAGGATTTAGAGAAACTGGATCACTCACACGTCGCTGGGGGGGGGGGGGGCGCGTAAAACCGTACAGCTACTCCACAGGCACGTGGCAGTTTCTTTCAAAAACAAACTACACAGCGGCCACACAACTTAGCAATTGTATTACTGGACCTTTACCTCAGAAAACCCACGTTAACACAAAAACCTGTAAGGAATGTTCATAGCAGCTTTATTGGAACAGCCAAAAACCGGAAACCACCCAGATGTCCTTCAACGGGACAGTGAGTCTATCGAGGAATACTACGCAGCAATCAAAAGGAATGAACTATTGACACACGCAACAACCTGGACGCATCTCTGGAATATTCTGCTGAGCGAAAAAAGCCAGTCCCAAATGGTCACATATTGTATGACCCCACTTACAGAACATTCTTGAAATGACAAATTAGTGGTTGCCAGGGACTAGGGATGGAAGCCCGGGGGAGGGGGGGGGTGTCTGTGGCTCTAATGCGGCGCTCCGAGGGAGGTCCTTGTGGTGGCGGCACAGCTCTTCGTCAAGAGGGCCGTGGCAGCTACACAAATCTACCTAGGAGGACAGAACTACCACCCGCATGGTGCCAGTGTCAGCTTTGCGGTTCTGATACTGTGTTCTGTGTGAGAGCAACCGCTGAGGAAAACTGGGTGAAGGGTCCCTCTAGCCTGCAACTTCCTACGATTCTGAGATTGTTTCAAAATAAAAAGTTAGAAAAAAGCAAGCAATAACTCTAAATGAAACTTGGTATCCTGGATCGGATCCTGCAACAGAAAAAGGACATTACTGGAAAAACTGGTGAGATCCAAATAAAGTCTGTAATTTAGTTAACAGGTTTGTGCCAATGTTAATTTTTTTAGTTCTGATAGATGTACCAGGTTATGTAACATGTTTAACATTAGGGGACGCTGGGTGAAGGGTATATGGAATCCTTCTGTGACTCTAAAATTGTTTCAGAGGCTCCTGGCTGGCTCAGTAGAGCACACGACTCTTGACCTCAGGGTTGGGAGGTCAAGCCCCATGTTGGGTGTGGACCTTACTTTGCAGGGGGGGGGGGAATATATATTTTTTTTTAATTAAAACTGTTTCAAAAAATAAAATCCTGATGCCCAGATCAATTAAATCAGGCTCCCTGGAAGACAGGGCCCCAGGTATCAGTATTTTTCAATTTGCCAGGGATTCTAACATGCAGCCAAGGTTAAGAACCACTGTTCTGGAGAGAGATGATTGTAAAGTATGTTTCCCACCTGGGTTTGCTCTTAGAGTTCCTTGGGAAGTTTCTAAGTGAGCATGCCATTGTTCTTTGGCCTTCATTCCCACCGGTCCCAGATAAGGGACCCAAATTCCTTTGAAAAAGGTTCCAGAAATCCTCCTCCCTCCCTATCCAATCTGCAATCCTGCATCTCTGTGACGCCCCAGTTTCTACACAGTTGAAGAACTGTAGAAGGTCAATATGGGCAAACCAGAAGAAAAACATAAATGCCTTCTTGTTCCCCATTCTCTAAAACCCCATAGCTGAGAAGAGCAAAAAAGCAAAGAGGTGAAATGTTTCAGAGATACAAGAAAAACTGGTGTTTTTGTTTTTTTGTGTGTTTTGGTTTTTTTTAAAGAAAGGGGATGAGGGCCTACCTGCTCCATTACCAACCCTTCCCTCCCTTGGTGCTCTCCGTGCAAATGCCAGCCATCCAGCTCTCCACGGAGGCCTAGAAGAAGGTCTAATGGCTGGTTCCTCTCCCTGGGATCCAGCAACCAAGAAGGGATTAGGGGCAGCACACCCCTTCCTCCCATGTATGACCTCTGTTCTTCAAACACAGAAGTGACAATACTGTTAGTGGCAACTAAGCAAGACAGGGAGGCAGGAGGAGGCCTCCGCAGTGCCACCGGGGGCCAGCTTGCTCGCTCAGGGCTCTGAGCGCAGGGCTCAGAGAAGCAACCTCCACAGGAGGGAGCAGGACAGTGGGACATACTGGGGCGGGGGGGGGGGGGGGGGTCATTGAGCTTCAAGGTTCAGCACATGGGACAGGCTGGGACGTGTGCTCTGAAACATGGCATTGTAAGGGAAGCCAAATAGTTCACTGTGGCCAAGGATGTGAACCCCCAGCCAAAACCAGTGCTCCTGGTTTGCTCAGAAAGTGCTGCCGGCAGCAGAAGGTTGCAAATTGAAAGCGAAGCGAGTACAGGTCACAGCCCCGTAAAGGCAGTAATCGTGCACTCACATCATGGCTTGGCCCAAAGAGGTATAAATACACTGCACTGTCGTCACAGGGAGAAGGCTGGGTCCTGGGGACCGGAGATGACAGTGTCCTTTTCATTCCCTTCAGAAGCAGGCCTGGAGGGCTGTGCCCCAACTGACCCCCATTTCCGAAAGGAGGGTACGGCCTGCTGAAGGCTCCTGGCACTGAGGTCTGGTTCTGAGGACAGCCCAGGACCCACATCTATAAGGGCCATCTAAAACGTGGCCTGGAGGGGATGGGGACAGGCTGACAGGACGCTACTCCTCGGCTCTCCAGTTCCCCACGTGCTTGTCCATTCCCCAGACCTGGGGCTGCCTGGCAAGCAGTTAAACGCCTGGGTTCCGCCCAGGGCTCTCCTCCGCTGGGAGGCCAGGTCTGCTGTGGTTGGGCCCTAGAGGAGAGAGGGAAAGGAGAATTACTATCAAAGCAAGGGAAGGAAGCAGGTCCCATCAAAACCAAGTATCATAATTCTCTTAGGACAGGAAGGGGCTGGCAAAGCAGAGAAGCCCCAAGACACCTCAGTGTCAAGGCAGAGCCGGCAGTGAGCAGTCAGGACAATGGTCAGGCTAAACTCCACCTCCCAAGAGAAAACCACTGGGAGGAGGGCTGCATCACTGAGAGACAGGAAAGCAGGGCCGGTGGTTTCTGCTCACAGGAGGCCAAGGCCATAAAACTGGGCGAGAGGAGCCTGCCCTGGACACGAAAGCCCCCGCGCTGGAAGCAAGCTTTAGTTTCCACCATAAGCAGATTATTTTATGAGCCCGCCCGTCTTCCAGAAACATGAAATGGAAAGGAGCAATGAAGGACAGGAAGGGCCCCCTCACCACCCACCCCCGGAGAAACACCTCTCTGTCTGGGGGCAGCAGTGTCCAGGGCTCCTCCTGGCAGCTAGAGGGCTGGGGAAGGGAAGCAAAGAGAAAGTGAAAGGGAAGATATTTACCTTGGGTGTTTTCTGAAAACAAAAAATGCTCACTAGTCCACAGTCAATTATCAACTGCAGTTTCCAAATGTGCCAAAGAGGGAAAGGTCTACGGGGAAGGCTAGAGAGAGCAGAGGGGAGAGAGACAAGAGGAGACCAGCTGTGCAGCTGCGCCGGCAGGGCCGCTCGGCTTGGGCAACCCCACGGGCAGGCTGGGGGATGGGCGGGGGTGGGGGGGCCGGGGGGGGAGTGTGCCCCCCCAGGCCCGCGGCTCAGAACCAGAGGGAGCAGGAAGTGCGGTGTCTGGAGCGGACTCTCCCCTGGAAATCAGCTCTGGGAATGGCCACTGTGCGGGAGTTTACCCCGAGTCTGACATGACAGGCCAGGGGTCAGGAAACTTTCTGTAAAGGGCCAATATTTTTAGGTTTGCAGGTCACAGTCCCCGTGGCAACGACTCAGCTCCCCTGTCGCAGCCGAAGGCAGCCACATACGATCCACAAACAAACGGGCAGGGTCCGATAGGGCTTTACCGGCCCCAGCAGCTGGCCAGTCTGCCGATCCCTGCTGCAGGCAGTTAGAAATCTTCCAAGCACCTCAATCAAGGCGCTTCTCTGCCATCGAATCTAGTGCCAGAGTCAATCGGGGGATGGTTCTGGTCTGCACTATTTAAGCAAGGTCCCTGGTGACATCTCCACGTGTGCAGCGACACTCAGCTCTCTTGGGGGGCAGTGAAGGGCCACCCAACAGAGATGAGCCACAGCAAGACCTCGGGGCTGAGGCAGGGAGCAGGAAGACAGCAGGCGCGCCTCACTGGGAACAGACGTCCGGCCACATCTGGGGGAAAACCAACATCATGGCAACAGACCGGGGATGGTAACACGCTACGGTCAGCGTGACTGCGCCTCGGACAAACCTCACTGGCTACGACGCTGCCCCTGTGCAGAGCGGGTCAGCCATCCCAGAAGGAAAAGGACACGCAGAGCCACTGCAGCTCACGGTTTCCCCGCTTTCCCAAAGTAGAGCGTTCCCATGAAATCTTCTGTAAGCCAGCATGGCAGAATGCGAAGAAACAATTACTGTTTCGTGAGCAAATCTCCTCTCTGGAGTTCTTTCAGTTAGTGAAAACGGGCACGAACATAAATCTTTGGTAAAAGCAACATGGCGCGAAGCGAACTTTCAGGGGATACCTGTGTCCTCAGAGGGCTGCCCAATTAAGCCAAAAAAGGGCTTTAAAAACCCTGCATGTATAGTAACAGATGAAATGAAGAAAAAAACATCGTTCTTAGATTTAAGTCTATACCCTGACTAGAACACAAGCATCTGAGTAAGCAGATGACGCCAGAGAAGGTTCACATTGAAAAACCGAAAATCAAATGCACCCATTTTGAAAAAACATAAACATACGGGCTTTTGAGGCTCAAGTCTAACGTGCTGGCGTGAATGAGTGGCATCTCACGAAAGAACAGAATGTGACAGCAGGTAAACACAGAACGGTGACCAGCCCTGAAAGGTAGGACACCACCTTCTCAGTACACATTCCCGAGAAAGGCGCGAAAAGGCCCGGATCCCGGGTTGCAGCAGCACGCCTCGAGCTGGGGCCCTTCTACCAACGCACAGAGATGGAGCGCTCGGGCACGGGGCGAGGCTTCCTGTCCCCCGCACCTGCCCGTCACCTCTCAGGAAGCATCCATCATGAAACCGCGCTCATGTTCTCAAGTGTAGGTCTAAGTAACCAGAGCTGTTCCCTGTGAGACACCAAAGCCCAGGGCCCAGGGGCACACACAGGCTGTAAGCCAGAGCGCCTAGTCTCTCACTGCTTTGGGTTCTTCATCTGTAAAACGGGCCTAACAACCACCACCCCTGAAAATGGAGACGTTTCCTTAGGTGAGTGAGGATGAGCAAAGCTCCTAGCACACAGCCAGGGAGCCAGTGTTCCAGAGAGCTCGGGGTCCCCACTTCAGAGTGCCCAGGGCAGCCGACAGCCTGCAGTTCCTTCCACAGGCCTCTCTGGAAGCCAGGCCCACTCCCCCAAGACCACCCAGCCCTCGAGTGTATCTCTGACCCCAATTTAGGAGCTCAATCGGAATAAAAGTACCTTCCTGAGTAATAAGGACAAGAAAGTTCTCTAACTTTTTAGCACTCCTACCCAAAGCCCACTCTCCACAGGCTCCTTTTTCTTTTCCCTCCTTACACTTTGCAACGCAGGGTTTGCTAGCCCACACCCCATCCCACATCGCAAAGTCCATGTCTTCCAACGTGATCTTCTGGCTCACAGTGGAACCCTAGATGTGAAGGGCATGCCTTAAATATTAGCTTGACTTGACCAAACATCTCAACAGGTGCCCTTCTCAGCTTCTGGGATGGCGTCCACCAGCCGACCACCCTCTGAGCCGGGCCCACTGGTAACCTCACCCTAAGCCTAACTGACCAAGAGTGTCTGAACTGGATCTTACTCCCATTTAGCAACTACTCTCTAATTAAGTCAACCCATCCTCGCAGGTTCTCCAGAGAAAATGCTGACTGAACGTACTTTCAGTGTCAGCTGGTCTGTAGCGCGGTGCCATCGGAGCTATTTAGAACGGTGAAAAGAGAAAAAGGAAAGGATGGGCAGAAGAGGGGACAAGGGAAGAGGAACGCAAGGCGGAGTGAGGGCACAGAGAGTGTGTGTGGGAGCAGCAAGGACCAGCACAGGACACGCGCGCCCTCTGGGCCGCCACACCGGGGGATGCGGCCCTGCCGGGCTCACCTGCTGCCGTGGCTGTCTTGTCACCGAGGAGCCTGGTCTGGCTGCCTGGGATGACCTGGAGGTCTGCGTTCTCCGGGGACTGTGGCAGGTTCTGGGCTCGAGTAGCCAGGAGTGCGTTGAGGTACTGCAGCCGCGTGACCTGCAGGACAGAAAGCATTCCCAGGCACAGGCAACTGTGAAGCTGGACGGAGAAAGTGAGGTCCAAGCAGCTCACACGTCTCCCTTCTGCCCACAAGCACCAGAACCAGGTGACAGCGTCATGCTCAGCAGGACCAAGAAAAATGAAGACTTTAAGCCAGCTAAGAGCAGAAAAGAACGATCAAGCAGTGTCTTTAAGATCTCAAAAGGAAAGTGGGTGCACAGCCCCAACGACAGGACTAGACTGCCAGCAGTCAGAGGGGCCTCCAGGAGCCAAGGCTGTCTGTCCTTCAGAGCAAGTAACGCGTCTTGCTCCGGGAAGTCTGAGAGAGACTCAAGCAGAACTTACTCTTAACCCATACAAACTTGAGGCTGGCTGGTTTAGCCCCTTGGGAACACAAAGCTGGCTAACAGCACCAATAAGCAGCCCCGACAGTCACCTTAATGAGCTGCAGGTCAGAGAGGGCCCTCACGGTGTAGTCAGGACAGTACGCAGACCAGCGGGCGCCATCGGCTGGCTCGGGCTGCAGGTCGTGGCGGATGGACTGGAGCGAAGACACCGGGGACTGGTGACCTATCAGAAGGAACAGTCAGTGGTGTCTCTGGTGGGGAGAACTGCACCGCCCCGGAGATCCACCCCACAGATCACTCTGGAGAGGGAACACGGCTACAAACAGAGAAGGACCAAAAGCACACTTCCTCCTGGGAGAGGCTTGGCCGGGGTAGGAGCGAGCAACAGGGATGAGGCCCAAAGAAACGCTGCCCCTTCCTTCGACAGCCCAGAGAGGACAAAAGCCAGCCCAGAACCCTGGGCCCCGGGGAGCCCCAGCCCGGCAGCCAAGCCCAGCCCTGCCCTCCAGGAGGGGCTGCAGCTCACCCGAGGACGGTGCTGTCAGGGCAGACACGCCGTAGTAGGTGAAGGCCCCGTTCTCGAACTTCAGGCCCTCTTTCCCGATCTCCACCTCAACCCTGCCCTGGGAGGTGTAGGGAGAGGGAGGAAGGAGGGGCAGGGAGAGAAACAGATGTGGACAGATTACCTTTCCTGCCAGGAGAGAGCACAAGGAGAAAGCACCAACCCCCACTGTTCAGGGGCTGCGGGCGTGGATGATGCGCCCTCTCTGACCCTTCCCTACTTTCTGAGCAAGTGGGAGGCTCCAGGCTGGGCTCCCAGTTACCTGCAGGATGAGAACGAAATAGTCCACCGGCTGGCTGCGCTGGTACAGGTAATGGTGTGCAGCCAGGCGGTCGCTCTCGTCAAACCTCACTTCCTGGTTGACGCTGGGATGCTTCAGCAGGTGCAGCAGGACCTTCTCGGAGATGCGCAGGGGGCTGAACACATCCACCTCTGCCCCGTGGTGGGAAAAAGGGACAGTGTCCACCGGGCCCAGAGCGGCCTGCACAACCACACCCGACTCCTGCTGCCCCCCGAGCCAGGGCACCTCCCCAACACGAGAGAACCGGCAGGCCACACACCCGCCTGCCGTGGCTCGCCGGAGGTGGTGCCAGCCCGGCTTCAGCGCTCGGCCACCTGGCAGGGAGGAGCCGCCCCTCAGGTGCCCCGAGATGCTGCCGGGGCTGGAGAGAAGCAGAGAAGTCCTCCGGATACTCTCCCCCTCACTGGGAATGAGGGCACTCAGTGTCCGCCCTGGCGTCCTCCTGCTCACTGCACGGTGAGCAAGAGAGCAAAGAAAAGGCCCACCGCTCCCCTCACCTCGGGACAGGAAGCGCTGGGTGGCCAAGAGCAGCTGAGGTGAGATTTTCACTTTATATTCATCGTCAGACACCTTGAACAGGGAGAATTCCTCTTTCCGCCGGAGAGGGGCACTCAGAGGAGCAGGCTTCTTCCTCGCCGTGGCATCCCCTAGGATGGGGAGAAGGCCCACTGAGACAACAGCAGCCCTCCCATCAGTACGACCAAACCAAGGCACGTTGGCAAGGCCTGGGGGTTCGGGGGGGGAGCAACAGAGCCCCTGAGATACGCCCTTGGCACTGCTGCCTTGCTGGGGCCGGGCGGCCACTCCAGCACGGAGTAAACCTGCTACTCAGGACAGAGGGGACAGGCGCGCATTCCAGCTCTGCCCTGAGGCAGCATGGAAAGGGACTGCTCCTCTCCTCGGAGTGGGGAAGGTGGAATACTGACAGGACAGCAAGAGGCGTCATCGGTCATTAAGAGACCGCTCATCAGAAAGCACGTCTCTGCAGATGACAGGTGCCACAGAGCCGCAGCTAACCTGACGTCCCCAGGCCTACGGCAGTCTGAGAAACCGAGCTAAAAAGGCTGCATTTTGGGGACAGACGTGTGGGCAAAGCAATTCACTTGATAGCAAACAGAGGTGGGGGGCTCAGTGTCCCAGGTGTGCATGTGAGGCCCCAGCCCTCAAGTACGGGCTGTGCCTGCCCTGCAGACCTCTGCCATCCTCCTAAGAGGCCGACACCTCTAAGACATCGTCGCAGGCCCCAGGATCTTCTGTTTTGGAAAGAGCCTATCAGCAGTAAAGAATGGGATTGAGGAGAGGCTTCTGGAATGTAGAAAAGAACATGAGAAAGCCAAAGGGCCAAGGAAGACGGGGAGCCTGGGAAAGGCCCATAAAGGGCAGAGCCCCCATCTGTGCCGGGGAGACCAGAGGCAGCCAGAGCCCCAGGCAGGTACGGTGGCTGCAAAGGCCCCGCAGGGCCGCAGCGGCTCCGCTTCCAGGCACAGGTGTGGCCCCCTCACAGGCCCGGCTAGGTAACAGCTCTGACTGGAGATGCAGCCTTGTTTCAGCAACGCAGAGACCCGCTGTCCTCCGAGGCACGCCACGAATCTCAGCAGGCTTGAAGGACCAGCTGAGATGGAACGCTGCCAGGAGTCAAGACTCACGGTAGTCCTCAGACTCGTCCAGGATCTCAGACTTGATGATCTCCTCAATGACGTCCTCCAGCGTGACCAGGCCCAGCACCTCGTAGAAGGGGTCACCTTCACCCTCGTTGTTCACCTTCTGCACGATGGCCAGGTGCGACTTCCCTGGGGGAGGGGACACTCAGATTACAGCTGGCCGGGGCCTCCCATTTTGCCTAGTCCTGCCTGGTTCAAGCTCACCAGAGTGACAGGAGCTGACATCTCTGTTCCCACAAGGTACCGGGCCCCAGTGAGACCCTTCCCAAGTTCTTACCTAAGACTCTCAACACGCTCGTGAGGAGGAGCCTCCCTTTATACACGAGGACCCTAAATCTCAGGCACACGGCCACCCAGGCAGGGGCAGAGCGGAGTCAGCCTCGGGGCTACAGGAACATGGTTTAGACCAGAACAGACGCAGCACAGCTGCACGCACAAGGGCCCCGACTCCCGAAGCATGGGCTCCCCGGGGATAGTCTAAATGGGGGACGCAGAGGGGCCACCCAGGGACTCTCTTGGGCAAGTTTCCCCATTTCTGAAAGCTGTCCTTTATTTCCAGAAGTCAAGGTCTATGCAAGTCATCCAGGGGGAAGATGATAAATGGTGAGTGGCCAATCAGAGCCCAGACTGTGCGGGAGGAAGGGCAGCAGCCTGGAACCGTTCACCTTCCCCTCCTTCAGGTGGGCTTCCTATCTGTCTGATAAAGAAACGGAAGGCTGAACAAAGCCCAAGGCTCAGAGTGCTGGGGAATGTTGAGAAAACTTCAAGAATTGACTCCGCTTTTCATCTATGAAACTTTACACCTGTCCTAAAGAAACAGAATGCAAACTATATATGTAATTTTACATTTCTGAGTAGCCACGTTAAAAAAAAAAAAAAGACACAAGTGAAATTAATTGGTAACATATTGTAATGAACCCACTATAGCCCTCAGTATTACTTTAACCTGCAATCAATATAAAAATATTAAAACAGGGGCACCTGGGTGGCTCAGTCGGTTAAGCGTCCAATTCTTGATTTCAACTCAGTTCATGATCTTAGGGTCACAAGATCAAGCCCCACATCAGGCTCCGCACTCAGGGTGGAGTCTGCTTGAGATTCTCTCTCCCTCTCCTCTACCCACCCCCAGCACACTCTCTCTCTCAAATAGAATCCAAAAAAATTAAAAATATTAATAAAACAGGGGCACCTGGCTGGCTCAGTTGGTAGAGCATGTGACTCTTGATCTTGGGGCTGTAAGTTCGAGCCCCATGTTGGATGTAAGAGATTAAAAACCTTAAAAAAATTAATTTAAAATTTTTACAAATTAAAACCCATTTTCCTTTTTTGTACTGTCTTTGAAGTCTGGTGTGTGTTAGGCACTTCCAGCACATCTCAGTTCAGCCCAGCTGCCTTTCAACCACATGTGGGCATGGCCGGGGTTGCGCAGGTCTAGGATATGAACTCGGAGAAACTCATCTCAGCCATGCCCTTCATTACTAGTGAAAAAAGTTTTGGGTAAAAGCAAGCCTGGATCCAGAGTATTTGCTTCAAGAATCTTCTGGTAAAGCGGAAAGCCAACATCACTTCTTTGGGTCAATCATACCTTGGGTTTACACACCTTGGGTTTAGTTACAGTGTAGTGACTGGAGTTCAAAAGCACATTCTCTCCAAGTCTGTCTGGCACGCTCTGCCTCATTCTTTCAGCATCCACGCCCCACCCCCCAGCATCAGGTGCAGGAAGACCTCTGCTCCAAATTTAGATAAAGTGAAAAGGTCCAGTCAACCAAAAGCTATTATTATTAATGGACCACTGGCCAAATGATCAAGAAAGGAATGAGGCAGGGGCGCCTGGCTGGCTCAGTCGGTGGAGCGTGCAACTCTTGATCTCAGGGTCATGAGTTCGGGCCCCACGCTGGGTGTGAGGATGACTTAAAAATAAAATTAAAAAAAAAAAAAAAAAAAGAGGGAATGAGGCTATAGAAAAGAAAAAGAACACATTTACTGTATTTCATCAAATCGAAGATGCCATCAACTGTGAGACACATCCTGATCGCGGACATGCTGACATACAGAAAACAATGCCCCTGTGACTGAAGAAATGCGGCATGTGGTGCTGAGTGCTGGCCACTAAGTGCTCCATTCATTTCCTAAGTTACTGGGAACAGAGTATTATTTCCATTTACAGTCTGCAGAGAAAACTGAGGCTAAGAGAGCTTCAGTGACTCACCCAAGAGCAAAACTGACACTTGAACCCAGGCAGCTGGCTCCTGAAACTGGTTTTTTGTTTTTTTTTGTTTTTTAAGATTTTATTTATTTATTTGACAGAGAGGGAGAGACCATGAGCAGGGGGGAGCAAGGCGAGAGGGAGAAGCAGACTCCCCGCTGAGCAGGGAGCCCGATGCAGGACTCAATCCCAGGACCCTGGGATCATGACCTGAGCCGAAGGTAGATGCTTAACTGACTAAGCCACCCAGGTGCCCCTGAATCCATTCTCTTAACCATCATATTCAACTCACTTTCACTGGAGAGGAATAGACCAAATCTTAGGAGACCCTCCCCTCCGGGTGAGTTACACTGGGCAAGGCACTGTCTAGCACAGGGGCCCTTCTAAAGAAAAGTATTGTTCTCCAGGATGCTCCAACATCCTTAATCCCAACATCTTTAAATTTTGTCTAAAATTAAAGGCAGAAATGACGACACTGTCTTCCCCCTTTCCAGGAGAAAAAGGCCAGGGGTCCCCGAGAACTACCTGCTCATTCCTGCTGAGACAGAAGTACTGAATGAGGAACAGCACCATTTCCAGAAGCTTCCCACCTCTGGGTATCTGTGCTGGGAATGGCTCCCACCAGCAGACAGGAATCATTTCTATGAGATCCAAGTCGGCCCCCTCACGTGATACTAATCTGTTAGACCAGATGAGGAAGTCGACACTGGACACACAATTTTGGTCAGATTCTGGGAACCAAAGCCCAGGTTCTAGATGGCCATCTAAGAGCAGAGAGAACCCATTTCGGCTCCATTGTTCCAGAATGCCAGCCCCCTTGGTACGTTACGCCTAGAATAGGCTAACTTCTCCCTTACTTTCCAACTCCTGGGAAACAAGTTTCTCAGTGACCTGCCACATAGGATGACTGCACGACAAACAGACGAAAGCAGAGCCCCTGGAAGGTCCCCCGACACAGTGGCCACGTGATTTCATCTCAAGACAGAATGTCTGAGGGGTTCAGACGGCAACTAAGAAAAAGCAACAGGGGTACACAGAGAACGGGCAGCTGGAGGGATTAAAGTTAACTGATCTGATAGGATAAAATGCTCTGAAAATGCACAGGCCCCTGGCTGGCTGAGTGGAAACACTAACGGGCCCCAGGACAGGTGCCTCCAGGCTCTCCCTGAGCTCAGAGCCTCAGGGAAGGGGCAGATGGCGCATCTTACCAGCATCGACCAGAAAGGCCTGAAAAGGCTCTACGGAGTTTTAGTTAGCAGGCTCGAATGCACTCGTAAATTATACAGATGCTAGAGAACTCTTCCATATGCCTAATTTCTAGGATATTTGTAAAAATGCAGATGGAGTTTAAATTCCTCTGCCTTCCTTTTATTTTTTTTTAGAGTTATTTATTTATGTGAGAGAGCACGGGCGCACAAGCAGGGGGAGGGGCAGAGAGACAGGAAAAGCAGAGTCCCCGCTGAGCAAGGAGCCTGATGCAAGGCTCCATCCCAGGACCCCAAGATCATGACCTGATCCAAAGGAGATGCTTCACCGACTGAGCCCCCCAGGCGCCAACCCCCCTTTATTTTGTAAAGCAACTGTCAGAATATGTCCTAGGAGAAAAGTGCTAGGCTAACATTCCCCACAGCAGGTCTGACTCTTTTCAGAATCGTGGGGAATCCTTCGTCTTCTGACAATGAACCAGAACTCGGTTGGTTTAAAGCAGAGATTCTGAAAAGCTCATGCATCCTAATTCCTCCTTTGGTTGAATGTCCTTGAATATTCTCATTGGGGGGGTTGACAAAGATGTCGGGATTAAAAGCTTTAAAGAAAATACACATTATTTATTACAGCTCCAGAACACACTCTCTTCCTGGTAATGTTTGCCCAAAATATTCGGGATCATCTCAAGTCTGCACACTAACTAAGGAGCACCTCACCAGAGAAGGTGCCTCTCCCAGACTATAAAGTTCCAAAACAGACAGTGCTTTGAAGAGATGAAAGGAACGGGGCCTAGCATGGCAGCTGCCAAGATGCCAAGGACTCAGCTTCAGGAAATTCAGAGGGCACCACCACCTCACACACTTGGCAGAGACACGGGAAGGGAATTGATTTCTAAAACCTCAGGTGCCATAAAGGCTGCAATATGCCCTTTGTTTATAAGCAGAATGAAGAAAGGGGTTAAGCTAAAAAGGATTTTAATGAGGAAAAACATATACCTGCCAAAGGAGTGCACTGCAAAGATTAGCAGAGAAAGGCTCCAGGATGTCAGAGGAAAGACGAAGCCAATTTGCCCCTGAGAATGGCCCTCACTTGTCAGGGGTGGAGGGAGGTGAGGATGACTGAGGAGCTCCCCATCCAACCTCCGGGTTCCCCAGAGCTGCTCCAAGGCCACCCACCCTCCCAGAACAGGAGCAGCCTAGACCATGGGCCTTCTCTCCCGACCGGCTCCGGCAACATTTAAACCCAAAGCCACTCAACTTACCATCTTAAACCGAAGAGCATAAGGCCCCCTCCCCTGCCAGTCCTCTCCCAGCCACTGCTCTCTGGCTTCCGCTCTGCAGCCATACCTCATGGGAGGCCCATCTACTTCGGCTGTCACGTCTCATTCACTCCCCCATCACCCCACGCTGGGGGAGCACCAAATCTGCTCTTGCAAAGATCAAGGGTATCCTGGCTGTTGAATCCAAATGACATGATGCTGGCCTCTCCTGATCATTCGCCTTCCCTTGGTAAGTGGTCTCTTCTAGGGCATTCTGAACTTCTGGGTCTCCTCCTAGCAGCTCTCCTCTGCTACCCTCCACCCCTTACACGCTTGTGCCCTCAGGTGTTTCAGCTTTCTGCGCCACACCTGTGGCTTGAGGGGCCACTTCTTTACCAACAACCAGATCTTTACTTCCTGCTTGGGTCTTAAACTCGTATTTCTCATCAACTGGTAGAGTCCGCCTCTGGGGCCCAGAACAAACTCACCTGTGTCACCCCCGCCACCAGGATGACCTCCCTTCTCTGTAGGTGCTCCGCCTCAAGGAAGGGCAACACCACCCCCAAGCCAGAAACCCAGGCTTCACCCTTGGCTCCTCTCTCTCGCCCCACAAAGCCTCCTCAGCTAACCACAAAGCCCTCTCAATTCCACCTCCCAAAACCCTCCTGGATCTCCTCTCCAGGTCCGCCGCTGAACACCTGTGTACAGCTACCACCATTTCTTTGCTGGACCTGCTACCCACTGGTCTCCGTACCCGTCAGTGCTCAAAGTCAGCGCCCCGGAGAGCAAGTCCAGCCTTCCCAGGGTCTCAAGCAGGGAGGTGGCAGGGGCAGGACGGAACCCTCCTCGGGCACTCCAGGGCCGGGGGTGGTGGCCACCGCGCCACAAGAACCTCACACTGCCTGTAAAGCTACAGGGGCCCAGATGGAGTACTCACCAGCAGAGGTCTGGCCCCCACCCCAGGCTCCCCTTCCCAGAGAGGGGCTGCACAGTCACCTTCTGGGGGAAACAGCTAAGAGCTAACACTCTAGCAGAGCAGTCAGAGCCACACAGCAAAGCCTCTCACCCAATCCTCAGGTGCAGTAAGGCCAGTAACTGCCTAACTTTTCAACACCCAAACCATGACTGATTACTCAACACCCCTGCGGCCTGGGGCCAGGAGCCTTCACAGCTGCCAGGAAGATCAGGGGCTCCGCTCTCTTCCAGCCTCACGTTATGCTGCCTTTTGGGTCAAGCCCAGCCAGAGTCCCGGGGTGTCCCCTATGCTCATCCTGCAGGAGTTCAGGGGTGAGAAGCCGGGCTGGCAGATAAGGGGCAGCCAAGCTCTGGGGAGCATACCCAAGCCTGACAATGAAAAGGACTGCAGAGGAACCCACACCTTCACACTTGGAGGCTGGGTCTCCATTTTTAGAGTTGCTCAGATAACCAAGGTGAAAGGAGAGGCTGAACTGTGGAGTTAAGGGACACCCTGCCACACCTTAGTCAGTGTTAGAAAAGAGGAAGTTAAAAGAAAAAAAAAAAAAAAGAAAGAAAGAAAGGGGAGACTAACTCAGCATCCATAAAGTTGCAGCTGATGAAATCAAAGTGGAAGTGTCTTCCACACCTGCAGAAAATCAGGTATCATTCCTTCTTCTGTTATCAGCAAGGCAGCAGCCCATGAAAGACCTTAATAATCCCTTGAAACGTCACAGGCCCAGCTAACCTGATGTTATGTGTGCAGGTGAAAACCTCCAGGTGTCTGGAGACTATCCTCTTTTCTATGTTCTTTTAGTTTCTATTTAAGAATTTAGACCTGTTACAAAGCCAAAGCCCATAAAAATTACCTTAAAAGAAAAAGCTGGTGGGTTAGAGTCAATCGGGCCTACCAGGAAAAGGGGGATTTTGCTTTCTACAGCGCTCTGAAAGACACAGCCTTTAAATATTTCAAAAGGTCACAGAACTGTGAGGCCATCATCTAAAAGTGCATTCGGAGGGACCTCCGTAAGGATAGGGCCCTTTCCTCGAGGCTTCCATAAATCCCCACCTTTTTTCCAGCGGAGAGCGCTGGCGTTCGTGTCCCCTCCCCGATGTCCCGACGTTACCTCGTTTGAACTCCTCCAGGACAGCGTCCAGCTTGGTGTCGTTGAAGACGAAGTGGAGCGGATGGTTGTAGAAGCGGGTGATGGTGCTGAGCGGCGTGCAGTCTTCCGGATCCACGAAGGCCAAGTCCTTGAGGTAGAGCATGTCCACGATGTTGGACCGCTCCTCCTCGTACACTGGGATGCGCGTGTGGCCGCTCTGCATGATGCTGGCCAGGACGCCGAAGTCCAGCACGGCGCTGGCGTCCAGCATGAAGCAGTCCTCGAGTGGCGTGAGTACGTCCTCCACCGTCCGGCAGCGCAGCACGCCCTTGCTGAGATCGCTGTAGGGGTCGCCGCCGCCGCGGGCCAGCTCCAGCACGCGCTCGCGGAGCCTCCCGGGCCGCGCCGCCAGCTCCAGCAACTGGCCCACGGGCAGCGCCACCGGCAGGGTCAGCAGCACAGCCAGGCGGCTGAGGAGCAGCGCGCGCGGCGCCAGCGCCAACGCCCAGCGCCCGCTCACGGCGGCCGGCACCACTTCGCCCACCAGGAACACGAGCCCGGCGCTGCCCAGCACGGCGGGCACGGCGCGCTGTCCGGCTGCACGGTACAGCAGCACCGCCAGCGCC
Source organism: Ursus arctos (assembly GCF_023065955.2). Lineage (NCBI taxonomy): Eukaryota > Metazoa > Chordata > Mammalia > Carnivora > Ursidae > Ursus > Ursus arctos. The sequence continues at coordinate 12,001,759 of NW_026623100.1, forward strand.
GCCTGCGCCAGGCTGGCCAGTAGCAACAGCGCGCCCAGGGCGCAGCCCGCCCAGCGCCGCGCGGGCTCTAGGCGCCGCGCCGCCGCACGCTCGGCCTCCGAGCCGCTCTCGCGCAGCACCTGCACCTCGGCGGGCGCCAGCGCCAGCGCGCTCAGCTGCAGGCCCCGCGCCAGCGCCGCCAGCGCCAGCAGCCCCGCCGCCCCCAGGCCCAGCGCCCAGGGCGGCGCCGCCTCCTCCGCTGCCGCGCCGCCTGGCTCCACGCGCACCGCCAACAGCGCCGAATGCGGGCGCACGGCCTCCGCGCGCAGGCGCAACAACGCGCTCCACTCGCCCGCGGGGGCCGCCGCCTCCTGGGCCGCCGAGCCGCCGGGATCCCCGCGCACCGCCAGCAGCGCCGAGTGCGGGCGCGCGGCCTCGGCGCGCAGGCGCAGCAGTGCGCGCCACTCGCCCGTGGGGGCCGCCGCCTCCTCGGGCGCCGCGGCCGGCCCGCCCTCGGGGCAGCCCGCCCCCTCGGGGGCCACCCAGGACCAAGAGCTGTTGGCTAAGCCGGAGCCGAAGAGGCGCAGACGGAAGGTAGCCTCCGGTGCCGCCCGCACCTCTCCTCCGCGCTCCCACCCCGCGTCCGCAGCTCCGTCCTCCTCCAGACAGACGCCCAACACTCGCGGGCCCGACGCCGCCTCTGCGGCGGCGTTGCCCAGGCACAGCGCGGCGAGCAACCAGCCTAGACGACCCGCCGCCGCCGCCGCCGCCATCGCCTGCTGCCCCCTCTCGGCCTCCCGCGCAGCCTACCCCTCCGCCTCCCCCGGACCAATCGTCGCTACCCTTGGCGCCTCCTCCGCCAATAGGCGGCGGACGAGGGCGGGCCCCAGGGTCGGACTAGGCTGCGCCGGGGAGTAAACAAGCGGCGGCGCGATCCCGGGGCGGGCCGGGGGCGTGGGGCTCTCGGCTCCGCGGGGCTCGGCCGTGACTCCCAGGGCGAGAAGTGGCCAGCGCCTGGACGCGCGGAGCGGCGAGCCGGGCGTCCAGTTCCCACAGGCCGTGCCGGCGCACCCGGAGGCCGCACTTGTGCTCCGGAAAGTCCCTGACTCAGGGCGCGGAGCGGTGCGGCTTGCAGGCAGAGATTTCAAGTGTGTGGCAGACGTACCGTTTCTTAGGGAAGGGCCCCGTGAACCACTGGCCTAGGGACAAGGAGAGCCAAAAGAACGGTGACCGAACGTTGGGAAGCTCAAGTTTCTTGAAGATTGCGCCTGACCGTGCTATAGGTCTGGGGACGTCAGACACAGCCCTTAGCCTTCAAGGAATATGCATTCCTGCCAGGGAGAACGATGGTAATTATGTAAACACACGAAATCACCACCTCATTGGACCCTCATAGCTGCTTTCACAGGAGAAAAAGTGAAGGATGACTTCGCATGGATGGATTTCAACACGACCTGCCTAATACCCTGGTCACCATCCCAGCCACGTTAGCAGAGGGCAGCTCTGTCAGAAATTACCGTGACCTGGTCACTCCACTTCTAGCAGATAATCCTTGGGAAACCATTTCCTCGGGAACGACAAGAACTACTCAAGAGGATCCTTACTAGAGAGTTATTTTAGAAGACAATATGGTTCCTTGACAGGATGGAATGTTTTTCACCCATTGTGTACGATCTCTATATGATTGGAAGGAAATAGACAAAACTGAACAAGGCTTTTCTACAGGGATCCAGATTGTTTTTGTATTTTCTTTACATTTTTATGTATTTTCAAATTACCTAACAAAAGTAGATTTTTGATAAGGGTGCTCGTATACATGTCTTTTAAAATCTTCATAAGATATCTATGGAAATACATTTGCTAGGTCATGAAAGTAATAAAAAGTATAGGCACTGTGGCCACAATTAAGTAAAATGTGTGGAAGGCAATGTGCAAAAATGAGCAAATCCATGGCAAATGACCAAAAGAAAAAATACTTTGTGGAAAAACTCTTCAAAGGATGCTAAGAATGTCTCTTCAACATTGTAAATTCAGCCCTGTGAGTAGGCCAACCAAATCTCCATGTTTTCAGTTTTTATCTAGAGGGTGCTATATGCCTTACTGCAGATTACAGAATAAGCCACCAGCAGAAGCAATAATGACACTTCTGAGCCTTTCCACTGATCAGCATGCCTCCTTTGAAGAAAAAAAAACTATGGATTCAGCCCCTTTAGTTCACACTTCCGTCTCCAAGTCCAGGTAAAATGCTGACATTGAAATAGAATGGACGACATACTTGAAAGTTATGTGCCTGAAAAATTATTAATTAGCAAAGAACAGTTCCAGAGCAAAAACAGGAAAAACTCCTTATGGATCTGGTCTTAGGTGCCCTTGGAAAACAACTGATAATTCATTTTTTGGAGAAAATCTTTGGGTAGGACAATTGGATTGCACTTGGAAACACAAATGGTCATTTAAACTGTGGATACCCAGGGGCGCCTGGGTGGTACAGCGGTTAAGCGTCTGCCTTCGGCTCAGGGCGTGATCCCGGCATTGTGGGATCGAGCCCCACATCAGGCTCCTCCGCTATGAGCCTGCTTCTTCCTCTCCCACTCCCCCTGCTTGTGTTCCCTCTCTCGCTGGCTGTCTCTATCTCTGTCAAATAAATAATAAAATAAAATCTTTAAACTGTGGATACCCAAAAACAAAGAATCCAGTAGGGCGAGGCTGTTCAAGGAGCAATTTTCTCTTAACAATAGAGGCCTCAACAGTTCTTCTCCAGCTTCTTTCTTCATTGGCTCTGCGCCATTTTTTACCCTCATCCCCTGGGTTGTCATTGCATCAATGGAGACACATGCCACTTGACCTTCAGGTCCCTCATTGACCTCCCTGGGCTATTTTCCTTACTGCTCATTTGGTTCAAGACATTTCCAGCTCATCTAAATACTTGGAGTTTTAAACTCATAACTATTGTGACTTCACTGGCTAACCTGCTTATTTCTCAAGTCTGCAAGTGTTACTTACTCCAGCTGGTATTCCTCAACCATCTTGACTAGGTTGGGTCAAGGTTATGGGAGCAATGTGCTCTTCCCTAATAGCATCCAGTACTTACCTTTTTGTAACACCCATTCATTCGTTCATTCATTCAACAAGTATTTCCTGCATTGAGTGCCTGCAATGTACCATGTACCATTGGGAATGAGAAAGGCCCTGCCCTGCCAGAGCTTAGGTTCTAGCGTGGGAACAACAGACAATATATAAATCCTCATTTTAATATCTGACAACAAGTGCTATGGAGAAAAACAAAGGAAGATGAGGAAATGGACAGAGGGATTGGGGCCATGCTGTTTTTGATGCGCCGACCAGGGAAGTCTTCTCCAAGGAGGTGACATTTGAACGGAAGCTTAGATGAAGTGGGGGGTGAGCCTCACGAAGACTTGGGAGAAGAGTGTTCCATGTGGAGGAGACATGAAATCAAAAGGTCCTGGTGTGACTGTCTCCCTCAGAGACTCTTCCTCACTACACTCACTGAGGGGTTGGGGGCACCTGGCATGTAGCAGGGGCTTACCCATGTGGAGACCATATGGTCAGATGAAATTTATTCTCATGTCCACCTGTACACCAGCTTTTGCATCTGTTATTTTATCTGCAATGGCCTTTTTTCTCTCTAAGTGCATCCCTTTTTTTAAACATTAGCCCCAATTTGTCTGCTCTGGTAAGCCTGGCTTGCTTGGGCCCCTGCCCTAGCACATTTGATCACACACCGTAGCCACAGGACCTATGGGCACCGCACGAGTCTGCACAGCAGACACCTCAGGAGTGGATGCAGTGACGTGACTCTCAGGTGGGCTCTTCAGGGGCTGAGCTGTCCAACTTTGAGACCACCGCCAGCTCACGAGCAAAAACAAAAAGGCAACTGCATGTTATGAAACAAGGCGATCACACTGTTGGATCAAGCTCCCTTCTCCACCCCCCAGTGGGGAGAGGAGGGGCCACCTGCCTCCTCCAGTACCTGCAGGCAGAAGACTATGGTGTCCATTTTTACAAATTCCTAATTGTGGCAGTTGAGCACACTTGCCCCGTCCATCTAACAGCAGCTGCCACTCTCTAGCTCCTGGGACAACAGCCTTGATTATATATATTTTGTAAATTTCATTTCTGCTTCCTTTTTACTGTTACACAGTCCCAGAATACTTGCCCCTTGCCCTGTCATAGGTGACAGCCAACCACAGCCACTATCTCTATGACAGGTACTGAATACTGACAGAACTCACACAGGCAAACTGTAGACTCACCAAGACTTCATATTTCATTTTTTATTACCAATCAAAAATAAATTCCATATATTGTTTAGCAAATATTATCATTGTCTTGTGACAAAAGACACAAGAGTCATAACAACAAAACTCCCCGAGAGTCAAACTCATAACAATGCCAAAATAAATCACAAAAATATACAAATTAAAATCTTATGCAAAATAAATATGAGTTATTCGCTACGGTGGCTGTGACTTGCCTACCCATTTGGAGGCCATTTGCAACTGTCTCCCTCACATGGGAAGACACGCAGGGGTGGGTCAGTTCCAGGGTACGGCTCGGCCCAGGAACCAGAGGTTGGAATAGGAAGTGAAAAATTGCACTGGGAGGAGGAAGTCATCGGACCAGTAATATTTGGAAATAATTATGACCCTCTGCAAGAAGTGATTGTAAGTGGGGAAAGGGAGGGGTTGAGGGACCATCTGTTGGTAGTAACTGTGTGTGCAAAGAGGTAGCTGTGGGAGTGTGTGCACCTGCTCCTTTTACTTCACACACTCACTTGGTTCAGGCCAATGGGGTCTGCTCCACCTGGCACTCAGATCTCTCAGGAACACAGCTTTGCAAGCTCCCGTGTGGACTCAGAAAGCAAGCTGCTCCTGTAGAAAACTGAGGGGTTTCCCCCAACAGGGAATAAAAGCACTGGTGTTCTTTTTCCTCATGACTGAGAACCCATGGGTGTCACCACCTTCTCTCCAGACTTGGGGGAATAAATTCTGTGACTAGGGAAGACTTCAGAACTGGCCAGGGGCAAGTATAGTTGGTGCAGACACCTTCTGGTCCCAAGAGTTAGGATTCTCCAGGCACCTGAAGAACAGAGCACTTGGGGTGACAGAAGTCACTGGCTGAGGAGAGGGTCAATAAATACTACTTAGGTGGAAGGTGTGCAGAGTCTCCCTCGCCTGATCTTGGGCCCCCAGCAACTGTTCCACCCGACAAAAGGGCCAACGTGGCCCTTAGTCCCACAGCCTCCCCAACAGTGGCAAGCCTGGAGCTCTGCAGCAGGGCCTCATTCGGCCCAAGGCAAAGGCCCTGGGGCAGAATTTCATGTGGGGGTGGAGCTCTCAGGACCCAGTACCACTAGCTTCAGCAAAGGCCAGGATGACAACTCAGGCTAGGATTACAAAGATGGGGGAAACAGGGCTGCCAGCTGTGTGCCTTTTAGGTGGAAACCTCCTTTCCTGGGTTTTATAAGTGTGTGAACAAGGTTGGATAAGCCTCAGTCACAGAGGAAAGGGCATGAAGAATCTGCTTAGGTGGGCTTCCCATCTGTCCTATTGTCCTCAATCCCCAAGAGGCAATGGGGTTTGGGGATGAGAAGGAGGGAGTCTGGAAAGAGGGGCTTCATAGGTCAGTGACTGACACTTGACTTTCACTGTGGGGTGGGAAGGGGGATGGTCTTAATTGCTAACAGCACAGATGCCCATGACCAGATTCCCTCCTGGAACTGAAAGGAGTATCTCAGACAAGTCACCCATAACGTGGATGTTCTCCCACCTAGGGGGAAACCTTTGGTGAAAGTAAGGGCAGGGCCTGGGGAGCAGGAGTAAGCAATCTTAAAGGTGTGAGACCCCGCTTAACACTCTGAGTCAAACCAGGAGAGACAGGGGTGAGCACAGTCCTCAGCCTAGCCCAACTCACCAGGAGAGCCCATCAGCAGAGTTCTAGGAAATTCCAGGATCCAGCGGTTGATAGGAGTAGGTATGCTCCTCTCTGTAGCTGGGAGTACCATGTCCCTCATCACAGTTACCCAGAATCCCTCAGCCTCAGCGACGTCAGACAAGCCTCAGTGCATGTGTCCAGGCAGTTGTTCTCAGCGCTATTTGGTTCTTTGCTTCCTGGAAGGAACTGTCTTCCTCCCAAGAGAAAACCTTCCTCCAGCGGGCCTCTGGGATACCATCTCTGGAGGAGGAGGAGGAGGAGGAAGAGGAGGAGGAGGAAGAGTGGGCTCCCTGAGTCAGGGACATAAGCCAGAAGGTCATGACTGGGAGCAGATTATGGCTATTGCTTCCCGGGGTGAGAAACCCTACCCCTTTTAATTAAAGTTTTTGTGGAAAAAAAAAATTTGTTTTAAATAAAGTTCCTTAACCCTGTCTTCCCTTCCCCATTCCTTTCCCCAAACAATATTTAAAAAGAGGAGCAGTGAGCTTAGTTCGGAAATTCTCTCAGTAAAAAACAGCCTTGCTCATGGTAGCTGGCCCACTGCCCTGCCAGTCCAGGGCCGGGCAGCTGCTACTCTGGAGCTATTCAGAGGTCCCTGTCAGAGGCCAG